>NC_000067.6:56875676-57207343 GCF_000001635.26 Mus musculus | reverse complement strand
AGGAATTGTGTGTGTGTGTGTGTGTTTATGAAAGTTTTCAACAATGTTTTGGGATCACAGCTGACATTTCCTTGACACCCCAGAGAGAAGGGAGGGAAGCAAAGACAATTCTGATTAAAATATAAAATGTTGTTGGTCAGATGACTTCTATAGGGAATTTAGCAAAAAATTGGGTGTATATTCACTAGGCATTTTTTGCTTGCTCAGCACAATTCTCTTGCTCTGTCTCTCCCTCCCCTTCTTCCCCTCCCTCCCCTTGCTCCCCTCCCTGCCCTGAGTGTGACTTTGGAGAGCGTTTTGGTAGTTGAGGGAGATGGGAGGAGAGAATTCAAAGAGCAGTTTATTAATTCACAGGCTTACAGGCAGAATGAGTGCAGGGTCTGGGGTACCCATTGGCTTCTTGAACATATGACAGTTAATTCTCTATAATTCTGAATTTTCTAGCTTATAAAGAAGAGATAAATGCTGTGTCAAAAAAAAAAAAAAAAGCCAAGATGGTGAGTCACTCTAGAGGTAGCCTGTGTTGTAAAGAACAGGTCCTGGATGACCTCGGAATCTGGAGCAATGGGCACCTGATGACATGTGCCAATGTTAGCTGTCGCCAGCAGCCCTGCCTTCCAGCAGCATGGAGTGAGTTTTGGCTCAGTGTGCCTGTTTATGCCTGGGATTTTAAAGTCAAGAGCTTGGCTCCCTTCCCTTCCCTGCCAGGAGGTTCTCCAGTGGTGATTGTTAGGATCTACTAAGTACCTCCTCTCAAAGTTGTTGAAGGAGGCTTCCTATATGCTCAGTTAAAGGTATCACCTTTGCAGGAGTGGACGGTGATCTGGGAGTGCCTGGTTTCCAGATAGAAGTGGGGATGGTGGGATGGTACCTCGTAGGGTGTCCTTGTGGAGTTCTGTTTCTGGGTGATTACATTATTCATGATGAAGATAACGCTGCCTGCCTGCCTGCCTGCCGCCTTAATGTCCCTGCCATTTTGTTTTATGGGAGTGTTTTTGTTCTAATGTCACCCTCTTAGAACATCTTGGATTCCTTGGCTTGGGAACTCCCAGTGAAACTCAGGCTGCAAAGGCAGGGGACAGGCCCTGGATGGGTGCCGCGGTGGCTTGTAGGAGCTCTCTAAAATCTCCAGTTTGGCTCAGGTATTCGTTTTGTCTTTGGATGCCTTGCCCAACTACAGTCAAACCGAAATCTTTCAAAACCTTCTTCAGAGTTTCCTCTTCCCTGTGTCTTGTCATCGGAGCTTCTAGGCTAGAGAGGTTTTCTTCTCTGTGCCTTTTACTTCAATGTATTTTTGCCTCTGGTGATAGTTCATTAAAACGACTTAGCAACAATGGTAAAATAAAACGAATCGTCTTGCCTCCCAGTAGTAATTTTTTGTAGTCATAATTTTTCTGAACTGACAAATAAGTTTAAAAACTAAAATTACCCCCCACCCACATCCCCTTGTTATACAAAGGTGGGTGATTTTCACCTTCCAGCCAAGTTCGTCTGGCAGCAATGTGCCTTATGGACAGCAGGGGGCAGTGTTCATCTTTAAATAGTATGAGCCAAGCAGGCGCTCTCCCAGAGCCGCCAAACACCCTTGGTGTCCAAGGAGACTGGGCCCCCAGAGCAAACACTGGATTCTTTCAAACACAGATTTCCTGAATACAAATCTTATGGCCTGGTATGTCTAGATTTGCATTGATTTGTGACATTAAAACAAAAGCACTCCCATAAAACGAAATGACAGGGACATTAAGGCAGCAGGCAGCGTTATCTTCATCGTGAGTAATGTAATCACTTAGGGCTGTTGGGTCCGTCACCCAGAAACTGAAAAGCAGCCTGGGGTTATCAGAGGAGCTAACCTGGGAGTTTTGTTTCTCTTTCATCTTGCTTCTTGTCATCACCCAAAAGGGCAGATCAAAGAACTCTTGTCCGAGCAAGGAAATCCCCTGACCTGGGGACCCTTCATTCACTCTTCCAGAGCAGGAGCAGGCAAGCAGTCCACTATGTGGTGACTTGAATTTTGAACAACAACAACAAAAAGCTAGAATTATGACACATTTGTCACTCAACTTTTGAACAGTCGGGTAGTAGACATTAAGCTTAATATGATCAAGATTTGGGGCAGGGAAGTGGAGGTGGGGGTGGGGGTGCACTGTAGACATCTTTAAAGCTTTAGTGCCCTGTGGAAAGCAACTGCGAAGAGGTAGAGAGGAAGGAGACTGCTTGGCCTCAGAGCCACCTGGAGGCAGGCAGTGACATCTCTGAATAGGGTGAAGTGTCCTGTCTCCTGTCATGTGCCTTCCACTCCCCTGTTTCGGCTGAAGCCTGGACTCCTCTTCGAATATTCAGTCCCTACTTTATTCGGTGGGGAATATAAGGAAATTATTTAGGGTTACCTGTTTTTCCAAATTTGGGGGATTTAATTTTCTTTCCAGAACATGTCCCCACTGTCTTCCTACACTGTGCTTCATGTGACCTACAGTTTCTTGCAGTGTGTGACACATTTTATTATGCCGTTACAAAATCTAACTGAAATATCTGGGCATGGTGTGTTGACAAAGGCTTCAGGATCCTTCAAGATACTGGAAAGAAAGGGCCTTAAGGGAGGGAGGGAGGGAGGGGAAGGGAAGGGAAGTGAGGAAGAGAGGGGAGGGAGGAGAAGAGAGGGAAGGGGGGAGGGGAGGTAATTTAGCAGATACCTTCTCTTGCTTTCCTCAATTGCTATTATTTGTCCTTGGATTCAGCTTCAAGCTGTAGCAGCTGTGCTGTGAGTCAGACTTCCTTCAGAGCTAAGGGATTCAAAGCCCTGCGATTCTGGACACAGGTAAGTGCACAATTAGTCATCTGACCTTGAGCTGTGTTTCACAATCCCCTGTCCAGCGTTAAGGCTGCATATGTGTGTGTTTAATGAGTAAGACCCATAAGGTTTGGAAAAGGCAAAGCAACACCCTAGATTTATATATTCCATTAAACATGATCTTCGCAGGCTAATTAGTTAGTAATTTCACCCTTGCTTGTAATATAAACCATTTTATGCTCAATAATAATAAAATCTATGTAAACCAGGCTCTTTATTAATAAACATTATGTGCTTCTGGCTTTCAAATAAAATAATGCTCCCCGTGCTCTCCCCCTTATCATGCCTAGACTAATCACCCAGTAAAAATCAAACAACTAAAACACTGTTTTTTATCTCATGCTGTAGAAAAACAATACAGGGACATCCACAGCCTCAGGACTAGACACGAACCAGAGAAAGCTGGGCTGGGGAGAGATCCAAATTGTTATTTCAGTGTTTGGTATTGAGAAACTTGGAGGCTCTGAGGAGTGGGGAAGTATTTTTAATAATCAGGGAGCACTACTGAATCCAGAGAGCACTGATAAATCCAGGGAGCACTGCTGAATCCAGGGAGCACCAATGAATTCAGGAAGCACTGCTGAATTCAGAGAGCACTACTGTATCCAGGGAGCACTGCTGAATCTAGGGAGCACTACTGAATCCAGTTGAAGGAGATACCCCTGACTGCCTCATGCTCATCAGTTCTCCAAGGCTCCTAAAAATCCAAGGGAACAGTGAATAGAGACAATGCTGGGATGGTGTGGCAGCAGGTCCATGTAGGCATTTGAAGCAGTCCCTGTATGGGTTAGGTTAGGTACCTGGAGTTCGCTGGCCTACAAAACTGGCTGGACATGAGGCTCTAGGACATCACCTATCCCTGCCTCCTGAAGGCTGGGATTACATGTGTGAACTAGCCCATCTGGCTCTCATGTGATTGCTGAGAATCTGTCCTCAGTGACTGGGGCTTCTATGGCAAACACTTCACTAACTGAAGCATTCCACCAGCTCTGGGTGCCTTCTCTTATTTCTTTTTGTTTTTCTGAGCCCATGTAGTCCAGGTTGGCTTCAGACATATAGTATGGCTGAGGCTGAGCTCAAGCTTCCTGGTTCTCTGTCGGAAGTGCTGGGCTGGAGGACGTGTGCGACCACACTGAGTTTAGGCGATGCTGGGGGTTGAAGCCCAGGCTCTGTACATGCTAACAAGCACTTACTGAGCTACACCCACAGCCCTTGTGAGCGTCTGACAACTGCAAATGTTGGTAGAATATGAACTACTCAATGTACATCGATAGCTGGGAGTTGGGTGGAGCCCACTGAGAATATAATGTGAGACCCATCATTCAAAAGTCAGAGCTTGGGGCCACATGCAGGACCCCAAGAGATGGTGCAGGGAGTGAGGCCAGTGAGCAGGCTCTGCCCTCAGAGGGCACCACGCCTCAGCTTAGCACACTAAAAATCTTCCTCTGTATATTTTGGTTCACTAAGAGACCTCTTGTTTTAATCAACAAGAATAGCTCTGCTCATCTTAGAGAAGATATGACTATTTTCAATAGGATTCTTCCAGGCAGATTTCCCGTCAACATTGTTCCTGTCTAATATGGTGTCTATACTTAAGAGAATACCGGAAAAATACATTTTTAAATGACAAATGGAAATGTCTTCACAGGGAGGTATATTACTCCAAATGCGAGAGCACCCAAGGCCCTGGTGGACCCTGGCTATGAAGGCTGCTGCCTGCAGTACCTGTTTATTGGGTAACAACAACAGTACAAGGGCTAATGTATTGTTTGGTGAAGCAATGATTGTGCCATTAACCTCCTAACTCACCTTTAGGGCAGGTAGGATTAGGTCGTTATTAGAACTTGAATTAGAGGTGGGTCACTTGAGGTCACACATGGCAAGTGGGAGAGGAGAGGATTGGCTCCAGGTAACACTTGGGTTGTCCACTGGCAGTGCTCTCAGACAAGGAGGGGACCCAAGATGAAGTGGCTTGGGCAATTGAGCCTATGGCCTTTCAGACATCAGAGTGCATTGAACAGGTAGCTAAACTCCCCTGGCCAGCCTGTCCTGGCTTCCCAGGTTCACTCACTATGTATTTCTGTCATGGTAGTACACCAGGAGGAAGATGGGGCTTCTAGGATGACCCCTTTGGGCTAAATTAACCCATTCAATCTGGCAGCCATTCCAATGGGTCAAAAAGCAAATTCATCTGGGTATGAATTGGGTTTGATTGATTGGTCCTCTGAACTCTGTGATGGGAAGGAAGCTCCATCTTCGGACAGAGAGGACTTGATCTCAGATACACCGACAGTAAATAACCTTAGCCAAGTTCTTCCTATGTAAATCAGCACCAGCTGGACCATGGAGAGGGCATCTGCTGCTTCTGCAACAGTTTCATTCCTAAGACACTTAACAGACTCAACCAGGGCAACGGACACTCGGTTCTCTACACCACTGAGAGTGCTCCTGCAAGTGCTCGGGCAGAATTCTTCCATTCAGACAGTGAAGGTTAGCCTTCACATTTGTGAGTCCCAAAGTGAGCTAACAAGTCAGGTATCCCCCAAGAATTCTGGAAGAAGAAGCTGGAGGTCAGAGTGCAAAGAGGTATTTGCTGAAGGTTGGCTAAGGCAGTAAATGATCCAAGGAGACTGGAAACTCTGAAGGCTGAAACGCGGAGGAATGTTTCTAAGTGAGCAGTGGATGGTCACTCTGCTCCATAAAGATCTGAGGGATGAGTCCGTTCACCTTCATGCGTCTCTTTATTGCTGTTAAATATTTACAGATAAATGTTTAAGGGCTTGAGGGCAGGGGAAGCTTTGCTTATCAGAAACCCCCTTTTAAAAGGCAGTTAACTCTGGGCCTGGCAGACCTATGAAAATGGTTTCTGTCCCATTCACTTCTCAACAGCTGCAAAGCTAATCGGGTTGGCATGGGCCATTCTAAAGGCTTTGCCGGGAAGGAAACCTTGGAATGTACTGAATGAATTCAGGGTTGTGAAGGAAAGGGCTGACAAGGGCAAGTGTCCATGACCACACGACAGATTTGTCTGAGCTTGCGTGTCTCTGGGCCTGCTGTATTCATTCATAAATACTCAATGGCTATTTATCGAGTGTCCTCCCTTTGCCTGGTGTCATGCTAGGCATAACGACAGAGCTGAGACTCTGTCAGAGAAGACCTCTTCCTTCCCACACATCCAGTTCTGTAAGAGAACACACAGCAGTGGCATCTAGATATTCAAGTGTCAGGGCCACATGTGGAAAGGCTCTGCCCATCTCTGTGAAAGTAATTCTCACCTGCAGGGCAGGTGTGCGTTCTCCCTGCCCACCACTAAAGAGATGCCTAGGGAAAAATCAAGGGAGCATGAGATGGGATCCCATACTAATGTAAGCTATAAAATTTAATTAGTTATGTGCATGCTTAAAAAAGAGTGGTGCTCACCACTTCTATAAATCAGAGCAGCAGTTTATCCTGTAAAACATTTCTATGTATGATTAGTCTCATAAAACTGATCATTAGGTGTCTTTCACGAATGGTATTCCTGCACCAAAATGCCATGTAAACAATGTGACCCGGTGGGGGTGGGGTGCGGTGTTCTCCCCTATCTTCCCTAGAATTGTGTTGAGTCATCAAAATGAGAATTGTCCGTTGACCTGTAAACCGCCAGCTTTCTGTAGATTTCTGTAGTGGTACTTGTTAGGATGTTTAGACCTCATTCCTCCAAGATACCAGCACTTTGGAAAATTAGTTTTGTTCATCGGATTACGAAAAGAGCTTAAGCACATTTTAGTCTTCTATGGCCTCCATAGGAGGCTCAAATAATGAGACATTGTTATGGTCAGTTCCTGAATAAATGACCAAATTGAGTTGTAGTATTGGCCTCTATTCTACATCTCTTTGGGTCACGCAGGGTTTGGGAAATCTTTCAGTGTGGCTCCTGGGAGCTTTTCTGACATCTTTCACACATGTGGGTTTCAAGAAAAATTCTACCTGTGTTTTTGATTTAGTTACCCTTCAGCTTCTTGTGTTAAATTCTTCCACTGAACTTCCTTCAGCAAATGCTATTTTCTGTATGTCCCCAAGACAGAGACAGAGAGTAAATAGAATTTTAACTTTAAAACACTGCATCCTTGGGAGCCATCCATTTTGGATGCTGAAAACACTACAGTCTCTGGTGATGGCATGCCATCCAAACTTTCAAGGCCCAGAGTAAGAACATGAAAAGTGTCTGGGCTTACAGGTAAGTTCTACCATGAATAGCAACTGTGAAGGGAGATCTTTTTTCAGACAAGGAGGTATTTGAGAAAATATTGATACTCTCTAAGTTTCCTATCTATAATGCATACAATTATTAGTAGGTAATCCAAAGAAGTGATCAAATCACGTTGAAACTGATTCATCTCAAATGGATTTGGAACCCAAGAGTTAGCATGAAAGCTTTCTGTTTCCCTCCCTATCAAGTGCCACTTTGACTTTGCTTTCAAGAACTACAGCAGCTCAGGGTTCATGCTTTACAAACCATGCTGGCTCATCCGCCCCTTGAAAAGCAGTTCCAGTACACAGCTGCAGAGCTGATGGGCTCCCAGCACTGCCTGCCTGGCTTCCAGAGCCATTCTCCGCCCCATCCACATTTATATGATGGGTGTAATTTAAATCTAAAATCTTACCTTACTTAAAACTGGAGGAGCAGGCTTGCACTGTTCATATGAAGATGTAGTTCTAGGGTAAAATAACACAACAAATAAAAAAAAAAACCTTAAAACTTCTAACAAAATCTGTAATGATGCTTCTCTGAACATTTCAGCAAAGGAAAAGATCTCTTTCATTCCCCTTTATGCACTGTAAGCTGGGAACTTTTAAAAATAAATTACTATAGAAATGAGATAAAGGACACACAAACATGCAAGCACAATTTAAAACTTTATTCTACGATCTATGAGCACAAATCTGTTTTGTTTAATTGTATCACGGTTTCTAAATGATTCTGCTTAATTTTGAATCCTGCCTCATCACCTGTGAGCAGCAGCTGTGGATGGGGCTGGTCTGAGGAAGGAGCAGCAGGGTTCAGAGCTGCCCCTCCTCTGTCACTGTCCTGAAGATGTTCCCTTCCCCATGGCACCAGACTTCCCAACCCTATGGCATGCGATAGTTTTGAACTGCCATATCATCTCCTCACTTTTCTAGATATAGCAGCTTCATTTAGGAGACATGTTTCTAAGTATTTCACATTTAAATTTTTAGTGATGCTCTTTTGGGCTCCATGCCTTGGCATCCTCTTTGATTCTGCCAGCTTCTTTACCTAAATCCCCAGGCAATTTAGTTCAGGCATCTTCTCCCTCTATGCCTGCTGCAACTTTCTGGGTCGGTTCTCTTACCCAGACCTATCCCAGTCTGTGTCCAGTTTGAGGTGATGCTGTGGCCAGATTACTTCCAGGCTCTGTCCGTAATTATGTCATTGGCCAGCTCACACAGTTTCTGAGGCTCAAGGCTGCCTGTCAAGTTAAGCAGTGCTTCCTGCACTTTAGCCCCTTTCAGCTCACCTCTTCAGCTTAATAGTTCCCCAGCCCCAATAAGCCAACATTCATAGCACGCATGTACACACACACACACACACACACACACACACACACACGCACGCACACACGCACGCATGCGCACACTTCCACCCCCATTCCTACCAAACACCACCTTCCCTAAATAGCCACTTTTAGAGGGCACACTCTCTCCTTCACCATAATCGAGTATCCCTTACCTGACACCGATGGTACTTTGTTCAGGATTGCAGTGCGTTGTGAATTGTGGGTAAGAATTTTCCATTCATTTCCCTACCCTCGCCTCAACTTAACATATGAAACGTTTTGAAGTGAATCAAGCTAATGTTATCAATGACATTAAAAAATGCTTAAGCAAATCCCACTAAAATCAGGGACTAGACAAGGCTGCCCACTTCCTCCCTACCAACTCAACATTGTACTTGAAGTCCTAGCCAGAGCAATTCGACAACAAAAGGAGATCAAGGGAATACAAATTGGAAAGGAAGAAGTCAAAATATCACTTTTTGCAGATGATATGATAGTATATATAAGTGACACTAAAAATTCCACCAGAGAACTCCTAAACCTGATAAACAGCTTCAGTGAAGTAGCTGGATATAAAATTAACTCAAACAAGTCAATGGCCTTTCTCTACACAAAGGATAAACAGGCTGAGAAAGAAATTAGGGAAACAACACCCTTCTCAATAGTCACAAATAATATAAAATACCTTGGTGTGACTCTAACTAAGGAAGTAAAAGATCTGTATGATAAGAACTTCAAGTCTCTGAAGAAAGAAATTAAAGAAGATCTCAGAAAGATGGAAAGATCTCCCATGCTCATGGATTGGCAGGATCAATATAGTAAAAAATGGCTATCTTGCCAAAAGCAATCTACAGATTCAATGCAATTCCCATCAAAATTTCTATTCAATTCTTCAATGAATTAGAAATGGCAATCTGCAAATTCATCTGGAATAACAAAAAAACCTAGGATAGCAAAAACTCTTCTCAAGGATAAAAGAACCTCTGGTGGAATCACCTTGCCTGACCTAAAGGTGTACTACAGAGCAATTGTGATAAAAACTGCATGGTACTGGTATAGAGACAGACAAGTAGACCAATGGAATAGAATTGAAGACCCAGAAATGAACCCACACACCTATGGTCACTTGATCTTTGGCAAGGGAGCTAAAATCATCCAGTGGAAAAAAGACAGCATTTTCAACAAATAGTACTGGCTCAGCTGGAGGTTATCATGTAGAAGAATGCGAATTGATCCATTCCTATCTCCTTGTACTAAGGTCAAATCTAAGTGGATCAAGGAACTTCACATAAAACCAGAGACAGTGAAACTTATAGAGGAGAAAGTGGGGAAAAGCCTTGAAGATATGGGCACAGGGGAAAAATTCCTGAATAGAACAGCAATGGCTTGTGCTGTAAGATCAAGAATCGACAAATGGGACCTCATAAAATTGCAAAGCTTCTGTAAGGCAAAAGACACTGTCAATAAGACAAAAAGGCCACCAACAGATTGGGAAAGGATCTTTACCTATCCTAAATCAGATAGGGGACTAATATCCAATATATATAAAAACGTCAAGAAGGTGGACTCCAGAAAATCAAATAACCCCATTAAAAATGGGACTCAGAGCTAAACAAAGAATTCTCACCAGAGGAATACCGAATGGCTGAAAAGCACCTGAAAAAATGTTCAGCATCCTTAATCATCAGGGAAATGCAAATCAAAACAACCCTGAGATTCTACCTCATACCAGTCAGAATGGCTAAGATCAAAAAATTCAGGTGACAGCAGATGCTGGCGAGGATGTGGAGAAAGAGGAACATTCCTCCATTGTTGGTGGGATTGCAAGCTTGTACAACCACTCTGTAAATCAATCTGGCAGTTCCTCAGAAAATTGGACATAGTACTACCAGAGAATCCCGCAATACCTCTCCTGGGCATATATCCAGAAGATATTCCAACTGGTAAGAAAGACACATGCTCCACTATGTTCATAGCAGCCTTATTTATAATAGCCAGAAGCTGAAAAGAACCCAGATGCCCCTCAACAGAGGAATGGATACAGAAAATGTGGTACATTTACACAATGGAGTACTACTCAGCTATTAAAAAGAATGAATTTATGAAATTCCTAGGCAAATGGTTGGACCTGGAGGGCATCATCCTGAGTGAAGTAACCCAATCACAAAAGAACTCTCATGATATCTACTCACTGATAAGTGGATATTAGCCCAGAAACTTAGAATACCCAAGACATATGATACAATTTGCAAAACACATGAAACTGAAGAAGAACGAAGATCAAAGTGTGGACACTTTGCCCCTTCTTAGAATTGGGAACAAAACACTCATGGAAGGAGTTATAGAGACAAAGTTTGGAGCTGAGATGAAAGGATGGACCATCTAGAGAGTGCCATACCTGGGGATCCATCCCATAATCAGCTTCCAAACGCTGACACCATTGCATACACCAGCAAGATTTTGCTGAAAGGACCTTAATATAGCTGTCTCTTGTGAGGCTAGGCCGGGGCCTAGCAAACACAGAAGTGGATGCTCACAGTCAGCTATTGGATGGATCACAGGGCCCCCAATGGAGGAGCTAGAGAAAGTACCCAAGGAGCTAAAGGGGTCTGCAACCCTATAGGTGGAACAACATTATGAACTAACCAGTACCCCGGAGCTCTTGACTCTAGCTGCATATGTAGCAGAAGATGGCCTAGTTGGCCATCACTGGAAAGAGAGGCCCATTGGACTTGCAAACTTTATATGCCCCAGTACAGAGGAACGCCAGGGCCAAGAAGTGGGAGTGCGTGGGTAGGGGAGTGGGGGGGGGAGGGTATGGGGGACTTTTGGGATAGCATTGGAAATGTAAATGAAGAAAATACTTAATAAAAATAAAAAAAAGAAGAAGAAAAGGGAAAAACCGCTTAAGCAAAACAGAAGATGGTGACTGATCGCTTCGCAGTGTCTGTGGGTGGGAGACCTCATCCTTGCTGGTTTACTTCCAATCCCATTGTTGCAGCAGCATCCTCTCCTGTGATCTGCATCAGCTGGTACCCCCGGTCTTCCTCAACTGCTTCTTCTCATCTAGGGATGTGTTTTTTGGAGACTTCTGCATTCAGTGCTCATAAATCCCCCTCGTTCGACACCTGCCCTAGGGCAATTCAGGATCCAGTGCCCCTGTGTTCCTCAAACTGTGGCCCCATTCCCAGGCACAGGGATCCCTGCTGTTTTGGGAACTGCAAACATCTGCATTTTCCCTTCTAGAACATAGCCTTTGAGGTGCTCTAACCCCTCTGAGACTGATCATGTGGAGCTGGATTCAGCATGAGAGTCATTAGGCCCAAGGTAACTTTGGGTCCCCAACTCCATCCTTACCCCCAAGACTTTTAAAAGCATAATTGCTTCTCTACAGGAAGCGATGTAAAGGCAGGCTTTATCTAATAATAAGGAGTTATAGCACGTGACTTCTTGGGGATTTTTGCTGATGGAGGATTTGATAGCTCTTAATTTTCTTTTTAAGCCTCTCCATATCTTGCGCTATTGCAATTGGCTTGGCAAACTGGAGATTCCTGCAGGATATTGCTATTATGTTAATGAATGAACTGAGAAGCCCGGAGTCCCCCACATCACTGTGCTGCTCTTAATTTCTATTTCTTCGACTAAATGTTGTTCTGAAAATCAACTTTTAAAGTGCATTGGTCACTGAAGGCTGCTGTCCAGCCTTCCATTTGATTCAGGCTGCAGTACCACTGGGGCCTGTGGCTTGAACTCAGAATAAAGATGCAATGTTACAAATTAATCTTGTGTCTTTTCAAACATTCTTTCTGTTAGGCTCAGGTGTTCACTTCCCACACAGCATTTACTCCACTGTCTCATCTCAGAGTAGATCCCTAAGCGAAGTGGAGGCCACTCCCCCCCAGGCTCCGACTGTGCTAGCTTTTGCTGCGGTGTCATTTATCCAAATTATGCAATAGTTGCTTATTTATGTTTTCTTAGTCATCCTCTGATCATCTGAAGAAACAAACACTCTGCAGGGGGACCATAGACTGATCACTTGTTAGTTTGGTGTCTTAGTTAGGATTCCATTGCTGTGAAGGGACATGATGACCAAGGCAACTCTTACAAAGTAAAACATTTAGTTGGGGCTGGCTTACAGTTTCAGAGGTTTAGTCCATTATCATCATGGTGAGAAGTATGGCAGTGTGCAGGCAGACATAGGGCTGGAGAAGGAGCTGAGAGTTCTACATCTTGATCTGAATGCAGCCAAAAGGAGGCTCTCTTCTGTCCTGGACGGATCTTAATCGTAAGACCTCAAGACCCCAGCCCCACAGTGACTTATGTTCTTCAACAAGGCCACACCTACTCCAACAAGGCCACACCTCCTAATAGTACCACTTCCCATGGACCAGACATATTCAAACCAGCACACTGGGGTTGTTTGAAACCTAGGGTATCAGCATGTGTGAGCCAGTACTGTTTATAGGTGTTCCCTTGCTGTCATTCACAGCTTTGGTTGTCACACACAGCTTTGGTTGATACGCAAACAAGTTTTGTTTTTTTTTTTCTTTTAAGGACGAGAGTTGGGTCCATATTGTAGGGTAGAGGAGTCACATATCTTTGTGCTATAGATGAGATTCACTTGCGGTTGTGGCAATACCTCTCTTGTGTAGCACACTATCCTCCCTTCCCAGGTCCTCTCTTCCCTATATCTAAAGAGCATCTTTGGAAAGCTTATAGAAGTGGTAAAGCTCATCTGGAAATCTCCTTCAGAGTGATGTCACTGAAGATGTTTTGGCTCCTACCTGAAGCACAACTAAGTGTATTATCTTGAACCCTATTCCTGATAAATAGGAAGTGATTTCTCTTAAGATGGGAGAAGCAGGTCCATTGCGTAGCACCAGCACCCTGCTTGATCTGAGACCCATCTTGGGAAGAAAGCCAGTTTAGTGCACTTACAGAGTAAAAGGTGAGCCCCTAAGAACAGGGCTTTGTGAAAGAGGAGAGAAAATAGATAATGGATTTGTTCTAAGAAATAAGGAGGACTAGGACAGTGGTGGTGTAAGGAGGCCCAGGAAGATGGAGGTGAACCTTGGAGGTTAACCGTGTTGAAGAATGGAATTGAATGGAATTTGCCTCCTACAATTGCCCTCTATGGTACTGCTCCGTCTATGAAATCTCTTTTTTTTATGAGCCTTAATGAAACAGGACAAAATCTGTCTGTGGCTCTGCGAGGTAAGGGATGAGACCCTGGACCCTTGGTGAAGCCCCAGGTGGGCTGAGCTGGCACTGCCTTAGGTTACATTGTCTTTCCTTTCTCACTCTGTGTGAGCTCTCAGAGCAGCTGCCCCTCCCCCAGGGCACTGAACTGGGAGTCCAGTGAGTCACACCTGTGCTCCTAAGAGAGGGGAGATTCCAGCTGACTTCCAGCATGGATACCCATCCTGTGGAAAGCTGTGTGAAACAGGTAAGATCTAATTTAAGAAATTAGTAGAGAACTGTGAATGGCATGGTCCCCATCTGTGCTAATTAATTTTTATCAACACGACAGACACTGGAGTCACCTAGGGAGAGGGAACCTCAACTGAGAGTCGCCTCCATCTGATTGACCTTTTGGGCTTCTCTGTGGGTCATTCTCTTGATTGACAACTAATATGGGAGGGCTCAACCCAGTGTGGAAGGAGTCACCCCTGGGCAGGTGGTCTTGGGTCCTATAAGAAAGCAGACTTCACAAAGCCATGAGGACAAATCTAGTAAGCAGTGTCACTCCGTGGCCTCTGCACCAAGCACCTGCCATCTGGACTGTAGTCAGGATATATAAGACCTTTCTTCTAGAAGTTGTTTTTCATTGAGATTTTATCCCAGCAACAGAAATCTAAATAGAATCCCCCCCCCCAAAGATATGTCCATTTGGAACCTTTAAATGTAACGTAATTTGGTTAATTTGGTCTTCAACCTTCCTTGTGCTGTGACCCTTTAATACAGATCCTCATGTTTTGGTGACCCTTAACCCTAAAAATTATTTTCATTGCTATTTCATAAATGTAATTTTGCTACTGCTATTAATCATAATGCAAATATCTATATTTGTCAATGGTCTTAGGCGACCCCTGTGAAAAAATCATTTGCCTCCCTTTCCCCCCAGAGAGGCACATGATCCACAGGTTGAGAACTGCTGGGTTAAAGAAGAGTTAATGAGTTAGCCTCAAAAGAGATCATTTTGGATGAAATGCAATGGCTAATGTCCTTACAGGAAAATCCACACCTGGAAAGGGTGGAAACAAAGGGGGAAGGGGGGGGGGTCTGACTTGGAGAGAAAGATATTGTGAGAATACAAGTAGAAACTGGATCATTACTGACACCCCAGGCCAGGAAGTCCACCCCCCCCCCCCAGCTCATGAGCCACAGACACAACAAGAGGGAATAAGGGCTGACTTAACCCTTACAACTTCAGAGGGAGCCTTGCCTGGCAACACCTCGATTGTGAAGCTTTGGTTCCTATAGCAGTGGAGGGATATGGATCTGCTGCGTGCAACTGCCACTCCAGTGTGTATCATGTTGACAAAACACTAACCAGCACAGAGGGAGAGCACACACTCCACTAATGTATACTATTTCTCAAATTAGATCTGATCATGGTCTATCTGACTTCTGGTCATCCTGTACAGTTGGCCCTGCCAGTCTTGCCAGACACTTACTGCTTTCATTCAAGAACCGAAAAAACAACCTCAGCAGGTCATGGAACTCAAAATCCTCAGGCCATCTCTGCTGGAGAATTAATGAGTACTCAAACAACAGCAACAACCTCAACAAACACAAACAAACTAAAGCAATACTAGTGTTGCTGTGCTTGTCAACCAACAGTTTCCTGTGATGGGTTTGGGTAGGGAGCATGTAGTGGGGCTCCTGTATAGAGAATCCCTCGGGTTTGTGTAAGGATAGTGAATTGACCGGGCAAGGATATGTCTATACTTTCAGTGACTACAGTGCAAACAAGCACCAGTTTGGGTTTAACTGGTCCTGCTGTTGACTGTCCTCTGTCGTTATCCCCAGGGCGGAGCTGGTGCACATAAGGCTGGGGCTGCTGTACTGTTACCACCCACACTTCAGCTTCCTCTTTGAGGAAGGGCACTTTCATGGAGACTTGCAGATATAGTCCCTGCAAGCACATCCCTCTTTCCTGCTTTTGGGCTTTTGTTGTAGGGCAAGTCGTATGCCTTTGAGCAACTCTGAAGACAGTGGAGAAAGTTGAACAGCACCAGCAAAGAGGCACGGGATGTAAACGTGGGATGCTTAGGTACAAAATGAGGAAGGACAATATGCAAATAAAGCAGGACTTCACATCCTCTGGGAGCTGAAAAGAAGGGGAAGCTGCTGTAACTCTACAGGCTGGGGCAGCCTGCTCCGCTCCAGCTTTGTGCTCCACACACAGCCCTGTGCAGTATGAGGCTTATGGGTGAGTGGGTCAGATTATTAGGACACAGGCTAGGTTTGCTTTCTCTATTGCTCTTAAGGCTCCTGGGAGCATTTTCACATGTGTGCGTGCGCGTGCGCGCGCGCGCGCGCACACACACACACACACACACACACACACACACACAAGGCACTAGTCACTGTGACACCGGATACCTCAAGAAATAAGCACAGCAGCTGAGAGGGAAAGTGGGTGCAAGAGTCAGACCTCCATGGAGCCCTTCCTTAGAGGCTGAGAAGCTGAGCTGGCTCCTTGATCGGATTCCTTTGAACCACGGCTACTGCCTTACTTTTTTCTTTTCTTTTCTTTTTTTTTTTTTTTTTTTTTTTTTTTTTTGTCAACATGATTTAATACTTATACTTATTCAGGAAACTGCTAATTTTATTTTTCCTTTGTGCCTGTTATTTCAGGTTAGATCTATAAAGGCAAATTATTAGGGCTATAACCCTAATCCCCTCAATTTTCTTAGGCCTCACAGTAAACAGTATTATGGCAAAAATCTGATTTAAACAGCTCCTAAATAATCAGGAACCTCTATTAATCAAGAACTGTGTTTTGTTTTCCTGGGGGGAGAGGGGTGAACTGGCGAATGTGCCAAACAGAACCAACTAGATTTCATCCCGGGGGCTTTAATGGAAGTGACTTTCAGAATATGCCTTCTCTGGCTCCATTTGTGGATAGCGTATTCATACTCAGAGGTGCTGACAGATACGGAAAAGCCTTAGGAAATGTTACTAACTTCATCTCTTGACAAGGGTGTGGAGAGCCCTGGTCTGGAAGTGTAGTATCTGGGCTCTTCAGGTCATCTTTGGCCTGGCTGGATCCACCCTGCAGGTCTCCCGAGTCCCACACTGATTGGCTTGGCCAATGTAATGATGTGTAGCAATTTCCAAATTAGCACTTGTCAAATAGAACTCCCATTACCTTCATTATACTCAGTAAAACAGGGGAAATGAATGTATCATCAAGCAGGGAGAGAAAACTGTTTCCCTCAGCCTTGACCTCAGGAATCTGCTCTTCTGTCCTTATTTTCATTTTACATCTAGGATGTGTGGCTCAGAGACCCAGGTTTTTCACAGGAGAAAGTTTCTAAGAGCTGCTTTTATTCCAGACTAATAATTGGACAAAACGATCAGTAGAGACAATGTAGTTTGTCAGTCTGCTGCTTTGGGGCCTTTTGGGGGCCCTACCGTTGTGACTGTCTGGACACCCTGGTCAAGCCCTTGGCTGGGCCTCTCACCATCCTCGTCCCGCTGTCCTTGCTCTTATGTGACATGTGGCTCAGTGTCTCTGTGCCTCAGTTTCCTTATCTGTAAAGGTACTGATACTATGTACCTCACGAGCAGTGGTGATAAAGGGAGACCTTTATTGTGCCTCTCTTAGGAGGACTTTGCATTTATAATATTGCAGGAAGCCATGCTAGCTCAAATGAAGCCAAAAAGTACATCTTGTACAGCATTTAAAGAGTGAAGGCGGGCTTCATCGGGACCCGGGTGTCTGTGCAGCAATTGTGCTGAGCCTGTATGTAGAGCTCACTGTCCCTCTTAATATGACCATCTCTACCCTTGCAGATGGTCACATGCCCTGCAGCCCTCCAGTGCTCAGGAGAAGGTGACATTTTGTTTTTCATGTAGAAAATGTAAGATCTGAGAAGAAGAATACATTTGTTTTGATAATTAGATAACTTACTTAGTCAGCATCTCAAGCTAGGTTACACTAGGACTCTGTAGAGCAGGGAGTAGTCTCAGTGGTATTATCCTTGCCTCTCACATATGAATCCTCGGGTTTGAGCCTCAATACTGCAAAAAGAAAGTAGACTTTTGTTGTCCTTTTTTGATAGACACAAATCAAGAATTTTGGAGAGAACTTGACCTAAATATATTCGAACTAAGTATTTATTTTACTAGTAAAAGTTAGTCAAGCTTGATGAAATTGGGTGCCATGGGCCACTGAGAGGGAAAAGCAGTCATGTTGCTGCAAATTAACTCAATTGTCAAAGGCTGCATGGTTATGGTGTGGTCCGTAGACAGAGCGTGGATGCTTCTAGGAAAGAGAAAGTTCGAGAAGAGCTGGCCCCTGTGTGGAAGCCAGGCTTTAGAAATGACGTATCTCAACCAGAGGAAAGAGCGTATCTTCAAAATGTTGTTTCTCTTTCTGACACTAATCGGAGTCTTTCAAAGACAGATAGTGAATGAAAAAGCATGAGCAAATAAATACACTTTGTTTGGCTAAACTTAATCTCTTTGCACTGTGCACATCATTTTCTCATGAATGTTTTAAAATCCCTATGATAAAAGTAAATTGTTAAAAGGTGAACTGAGGCAGAGTAAAAATTTAAGGAGTGGTTGGGTTTTTTTTTTTTTTTTTGCCACTAGTGATTCATGGGTCAGGCAGCTTCAAGCCAGAGGTTCTCTGAGGCCCCACTGTGGACCACACAGGCAAGGCTGCAGCATGAACTCGGAAGCTAGAAAGGAAAATGAACCTCACTGCTTGCGGTTATGAGTGTCCCTTTTTAGTCCAGTCTGCTGGAAAGCCCCAGTAAGTAATTGGTGGCTTCCCTCTGGTTGCCTGAGCTTGCTCTGTTTTTCTTTACTATAGGTACATGTATTAAAAAGTAGCCTACGTGGCATTCCACATAATTCTCGCAAATCCAACAAGGCTAAGGTCATGTGTAAGACTTGACTAGCTTTGTCCACTCACGAGTCTGTCATACCAGGTCTCCATGCGGGCTCCTTTAACAATGGCCATAGAAACACAAATCTAGACACTGAAACGTGCTAAATGGAAAGCAAATGTTTTCCCTTCTGGAAGCTTCCTTTTTTGATTTTCTTTTCTTATTTTTCTTCCTTTTTAGGGGGTTGTTACCTCCATAATTCTAAAAGAAATGTGTATATTTTTATTTCTTTCCTTTTCAGTTTTAATTATATCTATTTTTCCCCTAGCTCTGAAAAATGAGAACTTTGGCTTTAGTCCTGTTAGTCAGCTCAATTCTTCCAATAAGGTTTTTATTTCCATCACTGGAAATTAAAATATGCAAGATCCAATGTCATTTCTGGCATCCCTGGACTTGTGTGTGATGGATAATCATGAGCTTGAGTGAGTTTCCTTAGTATTAAATCAGTCATATAGTGTACTATAAGCAGGTTATGCCATTAATATAGTTGTTGGTATCTAGACCTTTTCTTTCAAATATAGGTACGCATTTTAAGTATAACTTTTACTAAGGAAAAAAACCCCTCCTATTTTGCAGTTTTATTGAGGTATAAATGTGAAACTATCCAATGAAGACTAAAATAACATTCTAATGATTAACTATGGTGGTAGGAGTGTCTATTTATTGGTTGCTAGCAATTACTATGAACTCTCAAATATATAAAGAGGAAGGTGGACCTCGAGTCCAGGTGATTCTTAGGAGAAGATGTTTAACTATGGAGTTTTCCTTCATGTCTCTCTGACCCGGTGAGTACTTGCCATCCTGGCTTCTTCTCCTGCAGCACACCTTAAGGTGTCTCTCTAGGGAACCAGATGGGTCACTTAGGTCTTCTGTCTGTTTGCCCCTTATTCTTGCATGCCAGTGTCTCCAGTGTTTTACAGTCTATCTCCATGCTTTAGTTTTTTAAGCAGAAGGTTAAACTGATCCTATTAGTTCAATATTGACTGGCAGTGTCAGTTTTGTAAATTCATAAAAAAAAGCACAATCTCCTAAGTCAACTCAAGTAGAGTTCACCATAAATTAATGTCAAGATCTAACTACTGGGGCTGGAGTGATGGTTCAGCGGTTAAGAGCACTGACTGCTCTTCTGAAGGTCCTGAGTTCAAATCCCAGCAACCACATGGTGGCTCACAACCATCCATAATGAGATCTGATGCCCTCTTCTGGGGTGTCTGAAGACAGCTACAGTGTACTTATATATAATAAATAAATAAATCTTTTTAAAAAACTTATTAAAAAACCCAACAAGATCTATCCATTGTAAAGACTTAAAAAGAATGTATCAAAAAGGAGAGAAGTGAGGAACTTGAAACATATTCGTCTTCATTATACTACAAAACTACATTAAACTGCTCTAATGAATGCTCTGGGAACTGTTGCAGGTTGAATGGTAAACCCTCCAAAACATCTCAACTCCCACCAGTGCCAAAGAGGGTGATCTTATTTGGAAAAAAATATGGATTTGCAGATACAATTGTGGCCATGCTGCAGTAGGGTGGGCACTTAAGCTAATATGACTAATCTTGCATTAGTCACATTAATATTAACCTAATATGACCAATATTCTTCTCAGATGACACTGCAGAAACTTACCAGGGAGCATGGCATGATTACAGAGATAAAGACTGGAGAAATGGGACTGCAAACAGAAAGATGCCAAGATTGACAGCAACTACCCAAAGCAGGAAGCTGGGAAGGAGTCTAGCCATGTGTGCTTCAAAGGGAGCCTGACTTGACACTGGCTTTGGGCTCCCCATCTTCAGGACTGGGAGATACCAGTCTGGGCTGTGGTAAACCACCTAGATTGTGGCTCTTGCTATGGCATCCTGAGACTCTATGGCAGAGACTATACCATCTGAAGTAACTGAGATGACTGCTATCATTGTTAACTATTTTCATTTTGCAAAGCTGAAAGGCAACAGTATATTCTAGCCCTAAGACTTCTTCTAGAATGCTACTGAGCTGGATATTTTGCATGCAAAATATTAGTGATATTATTAAAAGTGTCATCTGTTTAATGTCTAATATCTCACATGTTCAGTGACAGCAGGAGCAAGTTAGTAGCTGACAGTTCTGAAAACTTACTTGTATCATTTATTAAACTTTACTAATCAAAAAATTTGGAAATTGAGCTACTTTTAATAAAGAAAACATCTCATATTTCCCCCTCCATAGGGTTTATTCTATTGTTATGATATTCTTTTTCTTTAGATTTTGCGGGATATTGATTTTTATTCTTGACAGTTGGGGTTTTTGACCAGAGCATGTAGCCCCCGTGTCTGTGTTTTTGCCTTTCACTGTTGTGGTCATGTGTAAGTCAACCATGGCTTAAAAATATCAAGTGGAAAATTCCATAAATAGACAATCCCAGAGTTTAAATAATATACTGTGTGCCATTGTGCTCTGCTCCGCCTGGGCACACACTGTGTCTTCATGCAGAATAGACACACTCTGCACGACCCGTTCTCTAGTTGCTAAGTGGCTCAATTGAATGGAGTGTTTCTGTGATTCTTATTTTAGTTAGCAGTGGCTCCAAAGTACATGAGCAATGATGCAAGGTGATTCCAGGTCATAAAAGAGAGCCAATAGATTCACTCTGCTAGTTTGGGGCAAGTTGTAGGACACATAGGAGCAAGCACCACATGGGTAGGGTTGAGGACTGCTCAGTTTCAGGCATCTGCTGGGCTGTATCCCCTAGACCTCTGCTGGGAAGGCAATATGATCCTTTCTAGAATTGTTCTGACTGCTCCCGTCAGACCTACATCCTCTAGTCTCTTGCTCTTCTGCTCTGGGTTGTGTAAGCAATGTAGGCAATCCCTCAAATGGTTGGGGTATTGATTAGTCCCATTGGGTCACTGTAAACCGAGTATTGCTGCTGCTAACCTCTTCACCATGATTCTCTAATTCCAGAATCTAAAACCCCATGATCAGAAACTCATGTCTTTCCTTATGGGCAGGGGTGACTTGTTACTGATGATGCCGCTGTCCCTTTAAACTTTCCAGGGCCGTGTTTTTAATAGCATCTTTAAAAGCCCTGGAAGAATCCTAATTTTATTTTGTCATCTACTGCCATGACTACAAACAAAACAGTCTAGCTGGTGATGCTCAGCTCCACTGTCATGGCACAATAGTACCAAAAAAACTAAACAAAACAAAACAAAGACCAGGATATAGGCATCCCACAACCCAGCATCAAAGTCCACACCAGACTGCTCAGACAAAACTATTTAAAAAACTTTACTCCATATTTTCAAATTAGTATTAATATGTGTTTTTCTAATAAAGAAAAAAGTCAAATTATAGAGAGAATTCACTTCATGCTGCAATACCTTCCCTGCCCCCTCACAATCCATATAAGGCAAGTCACCTTCTGTTATTACACATATGGGAGCGTATTCTGTACACTTAGCAAGGCCTCATCCTTCTGAAAAGAGTTGTAAATGACTTTCTTGATTCTGATGCTAAAAACCTCAAGTGTGAATTCAGGTTGCCACCTGAGTGGGCTCTCTACGTTCCTCATATTTTTAGTAACATACCCATACCTTTCTCGGTCTGGCTACATTTTGGCTCTCTGTACTCGAAGCTGTCATCAGAAGGCTGTACCCTATTTAAACCTATTATGGTTGTTTTAAAAGCCCTCATTAATATATATTTCTTAATGTGACATGTACTGTTAACATGTGGGGGGTTATTTTGATATGACTTCCAAAGCCATAAGCAACTCTTTTCCTGGGAAAACTTCCCAGATTTTTTTTTTAAAATCTGTGTATGCTATTCCATCCCTCTGCTGTAGAGCACAGCACTGACTCTTAAGTAGAACAAGGTGGCTGGCCATAAAGCAAATAAGAGGCTTTCTTAGGAAGCATCTGTTTGTTCTGGGGAGTTTCCCTTACTGATAATTCAGAGGCGTACAAAGATGGGGTTTTAAAGGTCTTGGCAAGAATCTAACTTAAAGAGCTAAATTCAGAGGACTAGAGAAATGGCTGTGAGGTGAACAGCACTTGTTGCTCTTGCATAGGACCAGATTTGGTTCCTAGGACCCACATGGTGTTTCACCACCATCCATAACTCCAGGTCCAGGGGACCTGATGCTTGTTCTGGTGGCCATGGTCACCAGGCGTCCCCATGGTGCACAGATATACATGCAAGAACAGTATTACACAGATAAAGTAAATACATGTAAAAAATATTCTAAACAATTGAATTTATAAAAGACAAGCCAGGTGAGCCCAGAATCCTTGCTGAAAGACAGCTAATTATTAGAAGAATTGGAAACAAAACTAAGACTTCTTTCTTTCCTTTTTTCTCTAGTACATTTTCTACAATGCTGCTTTCTTTTAAAGAAAAGCATTATACAAAATTAATTTGCAATGTTGTGTTCTGTAACACATGGGTGTGATGCAACACGCTTATAAGCAGAACATTCAGGATGCATAGCAGGAGATCATGATTTCCAGGCTAACCAGGAAGACTCAAGAGAAAGAAAGGAAGGGAGAAAATGAATAGTAAGAGGAAAGCATCCTCTGTAACCCCCAGATCCAGGACACTCAACTCACCCCCAAAGAATAAACACAATGAAAACACACGAAGGAACATCCGAATCAAGCTCTAAAAATCCAAAAGATGAAGGAAAAAAATCACAGCTTTTGAAGGAGAATACACTGTGGACTCGAGGAAGAAGTCACCAAAGATTTCTTTACACAGCATATGCAAGTTGATCAGCAGTGGGATTCAAAAAATAGAAGATGCTTAGGGTGTTTGCTTCGTTGTTTTGGAAATATAATATCTGAAGTGGGGTTTCTGCTGATGGACTTACTTCATAAGATATGAATAAGATAAGAATGGAAAGAAAACTAAGTGGAGTGAATATATGTATAAACATGCATATACGCACGCGCGCATGCACACACACACACGCACACACACACAAATCCCAGTGCATGCATATGTATGAAAAGGAGAAAGCCCAAGTTGCCAATATCAAGAATGAGAAACCCCACTCTCTACAGCCCAGAGACAATAGAGGGACAGTAAGGGAACAATATGGCTGACTTTACGTTTATGAATCTATTGAGTTAGTTAAGGAGGAAGAAAATTCCTTGAAAACCCAGAATTATGAAATCTCACAAGAAGAAATAGAAACTATGAACAGTCCTACACAGTAAAGGCATTTAAGCCATAACGAGAAACACTGGAGCAGTGAAATTGGCAGGCCCTGTTGGTTTTTGGTAAGACATGCGTTATCTACACCATACAAATTCCACCCCAACTTTATGACCTGTAATCAAGTGCATGCCTGTGTTAGGGTCTGAAAAAGTAGCATAAATACTTTGCAATGGAGCTTTAATTGTCCATTAGCATTTGAGTCATATTGAACTTACCAAGTGATAATGTCTGACCTGCCCAGCCATGGCTCATATAAGATGAAATGTCACATTGGGGATGAAGCCTCAATGAGACCAGAGGACATGAATAAGCTGGCTTTGGGGACCATAGTCCAGACCCTCACACAGAGACCCTCACCATCCTCTGACTTGCAATACTGCCATATTTTTCAATACCAGTTTATATAGCCTGGAGTCTGTCCAGTCAGTATCAGAGGGAGGAGACCTGAGCTTGGCAGCTGGGCCTGCTGAGCAAGGGTACCTAGCAGAGCAGTCTTAACCCTGAGAGGTTTCTCACTGAGTGTTGAAAATGAATTTCAGTAGCAGAGTGGAAATCTTGCTTCTCATTTTCTGCTAAGCAAAGATTGCTTACACTTTTCTCCTGCCTGTGGAAAATAAGAAAGAAAATGTGGTGTGGCTTATAACATTCCTGGTTCAAGAACTCCCTCTGCTGTTGGTGGTAAAGTATATAAAACTCTCTCCAGGTTTTCCAGTTTTGTTGAGTATAGTCTTTTGTAGAAGGATCTGATGGTGTTTTGGATTTCTTCAGGATCTGTTGGTATCTCTCCCTTTTCATTTCTGATTTTGTTAATTAGGATGCTTTCCCTGTGCCCTCTAGTGAGTCTAGCTAAGGGTTTATCTATCTTGTTGATTTTCTCAAAGAACCAACTCCTCATTTGGTTAATTCTTTGAATAGTTCTTCTTGTTTCCACTTGCTTGATTTCACCCCTGAGTTTGATTATTTCCTGCCGTCTACTCCTCTTGGGTGAATTTGCTTCCTTTTCTTCTAGAGCTTTTAGATGTGTTGTCAAGCTGCTAGTGTGTGCTCTTTCCAGTTTCTTCTTGGAGGCACTCAGAGCTATGGGTTTCCCTCTTAGAAATGCTTTCATTGTGTCCCATAAGTTTGGGTACGTTGTGGCTTCATTTTCATTAAACTCTAAAAAGTCTTTAATTTCTTTCTTTATTCCTTCCTTGACCAAGGTATCATTGGGAAGAGTGTTGTTCAGTTTCCAGGTGAATGTTGGCTTTCCGTTATTTATGTTGTTATTGAAGATCAGCCTTAGTCCATGGTGATCTGATAGGATGCATGGGACAATTTCAATATTTTTGTATCTGTTGAGGCCTGTTTTGTGACCAATTATATGGTCAATTTTGGAGAAGGTACCATGAGGTGCTGAGAAGAAGTTATATCCTTTTGTTTTAGGATAAAATGTTCTGTAGATATCTGTTAAGCCCGTTTGTTTCATAACTTCTGTTAGTTTCACTGTGTCCCTGTTTAGTTTCTGTTTCCATGATCTGTCCATTGGTGAAAGTGGTGTGTTGAAGTCTTTCACTACTATTGTGTGAGGTGCAATGTGTGCTTTGAGCTTTACTAAAGTGTCTTTAATGAATGTTGCTGCCCTTGTATTTGGAGCATAGATATTCAAAATAGAGAGTTCCTCTTGGAGGATTTTATCTTTGATGAGTATGAAGTGTCCCTCCTTGTCTTTTTTGATAACTTTGGGATGTAAGTCGATTTTATTCAATATTAGAATGGCTACTCCAGCTTGTTTCTTCAGACCATTTGCTTGAAAAGTTGTTTTCCAGCCTTTCACTCTGTGGTAGTGTCTGTCTTTTTCCCTGAGATGGGTTTCCTGTAAGCAGCAGAATGTTGAGTCCTGTTTGTGTAGCCAGTCTGTTAGTCTATGTCTTTTTATTGGGGAATTGAGTCCATTGATATTAAGGAAAAATAATCGTTGCTTCCTATTATTTTTGTTGTTAGAGTTGGCGTTCTGTTTTTGTGGCTGTCTTCTTTTTGGTTTGTTGAAGGATTACTTTCTTGCTTTTTCTAGGGTGTGGTTTCCATCCTTGCATTGGTTTTTTTCTGTTATTATCCTTTGAAGGGCTGGATTCGTGGAAAGATAATGTGTGAATTTGGTTTTGTCGTGGAATAATTTGGTTTCTTCATCTATGGTAATTGACAGTTTAGCTGGGTATAGTAGCCTGTGTTGGCATTTATGTTCTCTTAGTGTCTGTATAACATCTGTCCAGGATCTTCTGACTTTCATAGTCTCTGGTGAAAAATCTGGTGTAATTCTGATAGGTCTGCCTTTATATGTTAGTTGACCTTTTTCCCTTACTGCTTTTAATATTCTATCTTTATTTAGTGCATTTATTGTTCTGATCATTATGTGTCGGGAGGAATTTCTTTTCTGGTCCAGTCTATTTGGAGTTCTGTAGGCTTCTTGTATGATCATGGGCATGTCTTTCTTTAGGTTTGGGAAGTTTTCTTCTATTATTTTGTTGAAGATATTTGCTGGCCCTTTAAGTTGAAAATCTTCATTCTCATCAACTCCTATTATCTGTAGGTTTGGTCTTCTCATTGTGTCCTGTTTTTCCTGGATGTTTTGAGTTAGGATCCTTTTGCATTTTGTATTTTCTTTGATTATTGTGCCGATGTTCTTTATGGAATCTTCTGCACCTGAGATTCTCTCTTCCATCTCTTGTATTCTGTTGCTGATGCTCGCATCTATGGTTCCAGATTTCTTTCCTAGGGTTTCTATCTCTGGCGTTGCCACACTTTGGGTTTTCTTTATTGTGTCTACTTCTTTTTTTAGGTCTAGTATGGTTTTGTTCTTTTCCATCACCTGTTTGAATGTGTTTTCCTTTAAGGACTTGTAACTCTTTAGCAGTGTTCTCCTGTATTTCTTTAAGTGACTTATTAAAGTCCTTCTTGATGTCCTCTACCATCATCATGAGATATGCTTTTAAATCCGGGTCTAGCTTTTTGGTTGTGTTGGGGTGCCCAGGACTAGGTGGGGTGGGAGTGCTTTGTTCTGATGATGGTGAGTGGTCTTGATTTCTGTTAGTAGGATTCTTATGTTTGCCTCTCACCATCTGGTATTCTCTGGAGCTAGTTGTTATAGTTGTCTCTGGTTAGAGCGTGTTCCTCAGGTGATTATGTTAGCCTCTATCAGCAGACCTGGGAGACTAGCTCTATCCTTAGTTTCAGTGGTCAGAGTACTCTCTGCAGGCAAGCTCTCCTCTTGCAGGGAAGGTGCCCAGATATCTGGTGTTCAAACCTGCCTCCTGGCAGAAGTTGTGTTTCACTCACCAGAGGTCTTAAGATCCCATGAAAGGTCCTGTGAGGACCTTGGGGGTGTCCAGAAACTCCGTGCACAAGGAAACCCACTGCTGGAGTGAACCGGAAGGGACTTGTGCCCCGGATCAGGCCGGGTTATCTGCTTCCTTAATTAATGCAGTCTCAGGTCCCGAGTGATTGGATTGGAGCAGGCGCTGTGTTCCACTCACCAGAGGTCTTAGGATCTCATGGGGGATCCTGTGTGGGTCTTTGCGGGTGTCCGGAGACTCCCCTGGCCAGGAACCCTGGTGCTGCAGTGGACCACAAGGGACTTGTGCCTGGTGATTCTTTGTATAGTTCTTTTTGTTTCCACATGGTTGATCTCAGCCCAGAGTTTGATTATTTCCTGCCATCTACTCCTCCTGAGTGAATTTGCTTCCTTTTGTTCTAGAGCTTTTAGGTGTGCTATCAAGCTGCTAGTGTATGCTCTCTCTCTAGTTTCTTTTTGGAGGTACTCGGGGCTATGAGTTTTCCTCTATGGACTGCTTTCATTGTGTTCCCTAAGTTTGGGTATGTTGTGGCTTCTTTTTCATTAAACTCTAAAATATGTTTAATTTCTTTCTTTATTTCTTCCTTGACCAAGGTATTATTGAGAAGAATGTTGTTCAGTTTCCACGTGAATGTTGGCTTTCTATTATTTGTTATTGAAGATCATCCTTAGTCCTGGTGATCTGATAGGATGCATGGGAAAATTTCAATATTTTTGCATCTGTTGAGGCCTGTTTTTTTGACCAATTATATGGTCAATTTTGGAGAAGGTACCATGAGGTGTTGAGAAGGTATATCCTTTTGTTTTAGAATAAAATGTTCTGTGGATATCTGTTAAATCCATTTGTTTCATAACTTCTGTTAGTTTCAATGTGTTTCTGTTTAGTTTTTTTTTAAGGATCTGTCCATTGATGAGAGTGGGGTATTGAAGTCTCCCACTATTATTGTGTGAGGTGCAATGTGTGCTTTGAGCTTTACTATAGTTTCCTTAATAAATATGGATACCCTTGCATTTGGAGCATAAATATTCAGAACTGAAATTTCTTCTTGGAAGATTTTACCTTTGATGAGTATGAAGTGCCCCTCCTTGTCCTTTTTTATAACTTTGGGTTGGAAGTTGATTTTATTTGATTTTAGAATGGCTACTCCAGCTTGTTTCTTCAGACCATTAGCTTGGAAAGTTGTTTTCCAGCCTTTTACTCTTAGGTAGTGTCTGTCTTTGTCTGTGAGGTGGGTTTCCCATATGCAGCAAAATGTTGGATCCTGTTTATATAGCCAGTCTGTTAGTCTATGTCTTTTTATTGGGGAATTGAGTCCATTGATATTAAGAGATATTAAGGAAAAGTAATTGTTGCTTCCTATTATTTTTGTTTTAGAGTTGGCATTCTGTTCTTGTGGCTGTCTTCTTTTAGGTTAGTTGAAGGATTACTTTCTTGCTTTTTCTTGGGCATCATTTCCCTCCTTGTGTTGGAGTTTCCCCTTTATTACCCTTTGAAGGGCTGGATTCATAGAAAGATATTGTGTGAATTTGGTTTTGTCATGGAATACTTTGGTTTTTCCATCTATGGTAAGTGAGTTTTGCTGGATATAGTAGCTTGTGTTGGCATTTGTGTTCTCTTAGTGTCTGTATAACATCTGTCCAGGATCTTCTGGCTTTCATAGTCTCTGGTGAAAAGTCTTGTATAATTCTAATAGGTCTGCCTTTATATGTTAGTTGACCTTTTTCCCTTACTGCTTTTAATATTCCATCTTTATTACTGCATTTGTTGTTCTGATTATTATGTGTCGGGAGGAATTTCTTTTCTGGTCCAGTCTATTTGGAGTTCTGTAGGCTTCTTGTATGTTCATGGGTATCTCTTACTTTATGTTAGGGATGTTTTCTTCTATAATTTTGTTGAAGATATTTATTGGCCCTTTAATTTGAAAATGTTCATTCTCATCTATACCTATTATCATAGATTTGGTCTTCTCGTTATATCCAGGATTTCCTGGATGTTTTGAGTTAAGATCATTTTGCATTTTCTTTGATTGTTGTGTCCATGATTTCTATGGAATCTTCTGCACCTGAGATTCTCTCTTCCATCTCTTGTATTCTGTTGCTGATGCCCGCATCTATGGTTCCTGATTTCTTTCCTAGGATTTCTATCTTCAGATTTGTCTCCCTTTGGGTTTTCTTTATAGTTTCTACTTCCATTTTTAGATCTTGGATGGTTTTGTTCAATTCCATTACCTGTTTGATTATGTTTTCTTGTTATTCTTTAAGGGATTTTTGTGCTTCCTCTTTAAGGACGTCTACCTGTTTAGCAGTGTTCTCCTGTATTTTTTTAAGTAAGTTATTAATGCCCTTCTTAAAATCTTCTACCATCATCATGAGATATGATTTTAAATCTGAATCTTGCTTTTTGGGTGTATTGGGGTATCCAGGACTCATTGTGATGAGAGTACTGGTTTCTGATGATGCTGAGTGGTCTTGGTTCCTGTTAGTAAGATTCTTTCATTTGCCTTTTGTCATCTGTTAATCTCTGGTGTTCCATGTTCTAGCTATCTCTGCCTGGAGCTGGTTCTTCCTGTGATTCTGTTATCCTCTGTCAGCACTCCTGGGAGTCCAAATCTCTCCTGAGTCCTAGTGGTTAGAGCACTCTCTGCAGACAAGCTATCCTCTTACAGGGAAGGTGCTCAGAGGTCTGGAGCTCAGCTTTGCCTCCTGGCTGAAGATGAAGGCCCCAAGGGACCCTGTCCAAGAAGCTCCGTTTCTTCTGCAGCCCACATGCTCTCTTGTGAGGACTGGTCACTGAGAGACCCAGGATACAAAATGGCTATCTCACTTGAGTCCTGGGGTCAGAGTCCTCTCTGGAGGCTGACTCTTCTCTGGTGGGGAAGTTTTGCACAGTCAAAAACTATTTTTAAAAAAGAAATTACAACTCTAACTAAGATACCATCATTCAAATGCCAGGCAACAATTCTTATAATTCCATCTTCTTGGTTTTCTAAGAAGCTTCATCTCTAACCCAGACCAGTGATCCTAGCACTCTTTGCATGCTAGGGTGCCTGTGGCATGGAGAATCCTCTGGGGACCATCGAACTATCTGCTGAGTTCATGCCCAAGGTGGCCTGGTCCTGGTGCTGACCGGAAAGAACTTCAGCACCAGTCTTCATTTTATACTTACAGAAAATCTCAATGCTTGGTGAATGAATTGTTTAAATTATAGATGATTTCAGAATATAAGTAAAAATGTTTAAAATGTACTTTAAAATAAGTATATATTAAAAATAAGTCACTTTTGTAAATCATCTATGATGAATTGCACTACCATTCAGGTATCTCATGATTTTCCTATGTTAGAATTATTCATACCTTTGCCCTCTGGATTTTGAAGTTCTTTCCAGTAGAAATAAAGGGTATTTTTTAATCCTGCCATACTGATATAGGATAGGTCATTTGACTTGCTTGGTTGGTAATGTTGATGTGTGCATTCTGGGTCAGTACTGTAAGTCTTTGCCATTCATTATGAAACAACCTTGTCCTGGGTAATCACTGACCCAAAGAATAGGAAGATAGACAATATAGATGGGTACCAAGTTGCAGCCCAGCTTCCAGAGCATTGGGCCTGATCTACTGCTAGCCTGATCAAGTTGCAACCAGTTTGAAGACCTGTGAATAAGAAATGTATGTTTTAAGTCCATTTGTTTAAGTTAGTGACTCATTCTGTCATATTGCTGAAGGAATAGCTGACTCAGGCATTACCCAAGACAGAGGTAGGAGGGGCACTAAAATATCTGTTTGATAGATATCCATGTATATCAGATTGAGTACTTCAAGAGTTGGTGCTAACAATCAGAATATCTGATCACATCTTTATTTCAGATATTTGCACATTTTTTTGGAGGAAAGCAAAAAAAAAAAAAAAAAAAAAAAAAAGCAGGACTCTGGGAAAAACATCAATACATAACAACAGAAACCCACAAATGTGCCTTGGATGTAAGTGGAAAAGCTGCCACAAACAGGCCGCAGCAGGACCATAACCCCTGTGCCTTTCAGTTCTGGACCTCCAGCTGAGTTTTCTTGGGTTTTCTTGGCAGCTGGAATAACTTCCATCCTTAAAGAGCTGTAAAGATTTTATTTTAGTTACATATGTATGCATATACATACGCATGCATATATGTATGTCTGAGTGTGCGTTTGTGCATGTAAGTGGAGGTACCCATGGAGGCCAGAAGTGCACATTCTGTCCCCTGGATCTGAAGTTACAGGTGGCTGTGTGCCTCCTGAACTTAATTCTGGTCCTCTCTAAGAATACTCTTACCCACTGAGCCATCTCTTGAGCCCCAGCTTTAAACCCCTTCCTTCATATTTACTTCCTTCTGAGTGGAGCCCCAGAGAGGTGGTGATAGAAGTTGCCTTTGAACACCTATTGTTGACCTTCCTGTCTTTGCTACAAGTCAATTGATAAGGTTCTGATTTGGGGAAAGGAGGTAGTAGGCTCAGCATCTGAATGTGAGATGACACTATACAAAAGTCTCTAAATGTTCCAAATCACCATCCCAAATCCTTAAGTCAAGCTGGTTAATGTAATAAAAAGTTGGTCTAGAAGAATCCTATTCAATGGTTTATAAGCCTCTAGTCCCGTACCTGGTAGTCTTCTAAATTGGTCTCTGTTTAGTGTTTATACTTGTTCATGTTTCCAAATGTCCAGGGATTGGAGCTCTGAGAGTATTTCTCTCCTTTCACCCCTATCCTTAAACAGCAGAAGAGGCCACTCCACTATACTGAAGAAGTCTGAGCTCCAGTGAGGTTTGCTGCCTGCTCTAGATAAAGAAAACCTGCTCTATATGTCATCTCAGTTGAAGAAGAATTACAGTTTTATTATCTATTAGTTTATCTGTTATTATCTGTGAAGACATTATCAAAATCACTTTAGACTTTCCTTAGCTGGACCACAAGGTTGCCTAATATTTTCTCAAGGGTGGAAGTTGTTATTTCATGGATATGCTTCAGAGTTGATGCTCAAACAGTGTGACAAACACTAGTTCCCAAGTGAAAAACAACCATGTTTTTTTCAGGGCACTGTTGTTCTGTTCTCAGGCAGGTTGGCTGTTTCAATGCCAATATTCCCACAAACCTGGATTTTTCTTTTTTTAATTATGAATTTGGCAAGCATTAATTTGGATATAAATGGGCTTTCTAAAAGACATTTTCTTCCATACGTCATAATTGTTAGAAGATCCGTGCACATAAATCAAAGCCACTTTACCAGGCTTCACACGAAGAAGAGAGGTTCCTTCTTTGTTTGTTTGCATTTTTGTACTTTTAACTGACAGCTTCTTATCCGGTCTCTACAGCACACAACAGTACTCGACAGACTCCACAACCTTCAACACCCCAGATTTCTATCAAAGACAGAAGTCTCCCACGTTTCCTTAAACAATTTAACGAAACTACAACAAGCAAAGGCTTCATTCCGACCATAAAAACAAAACCTACAGCTACTAAGGCTGATTTCTTTGAGCCAAGAGTTGCCATCTTGTTTATAAGAGAGAGAGCCATTCTCTGTACTGTATACACGAGCTGTGCAGAGCCGTTTGTTTGGTTTTCAACAAAGACAATACAAAAATAAATTAGGCCTCGATTTGGTTGAGGTAAGCAATCTTTTGAGCCACAGCTGTATAACTAACTGATCTGTAATTGCACTGACTCTATGAGGGACAGTTTATTCTCTTGCCTGCCACACAATAGGCCACGCAAGGGAAAGCACTCCAAGTTTCAAGGGCTGCAGTCTTTGGGTGCCTGCCAGGACAGATCTGTTTAGCAAACAGGCTGGAGGGTGCTTATTAGTAGGTTGTGGCTTGCAGACCATGAAGCCCCTGGGGCTAGATGCACTGATCAAATGGTGGATCTCGATGGCAAGCCATTGGCTGAAAAAGGGAGCCTCGCCACATCTGCTTCTCACAGGCCTTAATTACGCAGCTGCAAATGCCTTCTCCTGTGACTCTGTTGGTCCAGAAGACAGGCTATTAAAGATTAACATAGGAACTACTTTTCAAATTAAAACGTAGGCTCTCCTGATGAGTTACAGTGATATTATTCATCCTACAGGAACCTCAGTTAGCCTGGGAAAGTGGAGTCGGGTTTCTAGTGAAACACAACACATCTTATTTTCTCCGGTTGCATTTCTTAAAAAAAAAATTACTAGTCTTCTCTGCCCCCTGCTTAGATTTTTGTTTCTATTGAATGACTCAAGGTGGCTTGAGGCTTTAAATTAATGTCTGGTACAGTATCATTGAGGCCTTAGAAGAATGAAGCTAGTCTGATCTACAGTACATTAAAAAAATCTGGGTATTTCATCTTCTGCTCTCACATAGTCTCCTCCATGTCTTTTTCTAGATCTTAAGGAAGCAGCAGACAAGGGGGCTCATCAGTGTTTAATGGATGTTAGCTCACGTAAGCAGATTTGTGCTTCCCTCCTGGTTCTGGGTACAGTAATAAGGAACCACTTTTGAGTCTCTTGATTGATCATTGATTGGCTAATAATTTTTCTCTGTTAAACTTATGAGACCATTGTCTATTAAATTCACATCTTAAGGTCTTGTGCACAGGGCAGAGAAAGGGGGCAGGAGCACACAGGGAAGAATATCATTTGCTAAAGCACTGATCAGCGAGCCTAAATGTGGCTTACCTCCATGGAAGACTCACTCATTTGTGATGAAGCTATGAACAAGCTTTATATATATATATAAATATATATATATATATATTTATATATATTACATATTTTCCTCAATTACATTTCCAATGCTATCCCAAAAGTCCCCCATACCCCCCACACCCCCACTTCCCTACCCACCCATTACCATTTTTTTTTTGGGCCCTGGCGTTCCCCTGTACTGGGGCATATAAAGTTTGCGTGTCCAATGGGCCTCTCTTTCCAGTGATGGCCAACTAGGCCATCTTTTGATACATATGCAGCTAGAGTCAAGAGCTCCAGGGTACTGGCTAGTTCATAATGTTGTTCCACCTATAGGGTTGCAGATCCCTTTAGCTCCTTGGGTACTTTCTCTAGCTCCTCCATTGGGAGCCCTGTGATCCATCTACTAGCTGACTGTGAGCAACCACTTCTGTGTTTGCTAGGCCCTGGCATAGTCTCACAAGAGACAGCTATATCTGGGTCCTTTCAGCAAAATCTTGCTAGTGTATGCAATGGTGTCAGCGTTTGGAAGCTGATTATGGGGTGGATCCCTGGATATGGCAATCTCTAGATGGTCCATCCTTTCGTCACAGCTCCAAACTTTGTCTCTGTAACTCCTTCCATGGGTGTTTATGAACAAGCTTTCTTAAGATAAATGATATTTCAATACAGATTTGAGACATTCGGGTAAAGTAGTAAACAGAAGACGATGACATTTTTAGTTTTATGCAATGCTTGGGTCTACTTTACATTATAATATTGGCACAAGTAAAGTGACTTTTATAGTTATTTAGAACAAAGTATTAATTTAGAAAATCATGATCCTAAAAAGTATGTCTTTTATCACTTTGAAATTATTCAGTATTGATAAAACTGGCTGTATTTCTTGCCAAAATGTTTAACTCCAATCAAATACACAACTAAATTTTGAGGTCCCTTTGATGAACCTCAACATCGCATTGTTCATTGCAACAAAACTGTTTGTTAATTTTCTCTAATGTCAGTATATATTTTTATGTGGGTCTTTATTATTTTAGTGAGTTAATCTGACAGGAATGAGCATCTTCAACAGGTGCTCAAATTTGTACAATTTGAGCATGCAAATCTCACTGCATCAAAAGTTTCCTGGAATGCCTAACATGAACAAAACTGAGCAATGGCTACTGAAAGCACAGGAGGTCTTCAGCCTAAGCTCACGTGTTTTTGAGACTCTACAATTTTCCTGCTATTGTATTTGAGACCAGGGAAAATAAAACCTGGCTTCAGTTTCCCTGGGAATTGGAGGAGACCTAGAAGTCAGCCTATATTCACAGTGGAGTGAGGCACATGTAAGCCTGGATGTATATAAAGGCAAACCAGAGAAGGTCGAAGCTGTTCACTGTTATTATCATCATTATAAAATGTGCCTGACGCTTGTAGTAGAAACTGCAAATGCGTATATTTCAAACACTGGGATATAATGACTATTCATGTTTTGCTTTACCACCATCGTGGTCACTTTCTGTACATGTATGGCACCCACACATGTGTTTGTACTTTGAACCAGCAACACTGCACTTTTAACCTTCTAGGCCCAGGACACTAGGACAACTCTTCCCTTCATTGAGATAAACCCAGCTGGCTCCACTCTGTACAAATCAGCACACAGATTCTTAATGTGAAGTGCTTTGCATGGGGTAGTTGAGAAGACAGGAAGAACAAGATAGTATTAATTTATTTTCTCAAAGAATGTGGACTTGGAAAACCTAAACATGATTGCTCTCAATGGTCTTGATAAGGAAATTGATGCTGTTTTCAAGCCTGTTATCTTAAAAAAAAAATGTTAATCTTAACATAATTTCTCAGCCAGACAAGATCTTCCCTTCTAGTTTTGTCAATGAAGAACCAAGTCTTTTTTTTTTTTTTTTTTTTTTTTTAGACAGGGTTTCTCTGTATAGCCCTGGCTGTCCTGGAGCTCACTCTGTAGACCAGTCTGGCCTCAAACTCAGAAATCTACCTGCCTCTGCCTCCTGAGTGTTGGGATTAAAGGTGTGCGCCACCACTGCCCAGAAGGAAGTCTTAAATGAATAAAACTCCCTCAAAGGAATTGAGCTCCTGTGTAGTGATTCTCACCTCCCTCCCTTGCACTTCCACCTAGTTCCCTTATGCTTAGCAGCCCAGAGCATGAGGCCAGTGATTTAACGGCAGCCCCCTTTTAAAGTTGAAAACAGTGATGACTTTTAAGGTGTACAGTACTCACTAAGTAAAGGGAGTTCTGGATACCTATGGGATTACTCCTTTTAAAGGAAAGGCGCAGGAATAAAACCATTTGTTTAACACACAAACACAGGTCAGCTCAGCACCAGGCTCTGCACTCTAGGGATGAACAACTCTAAGGGAAAGATTCCTGCTTCCCAGACAGACTTTTCACCCAAGCAAGGAAACAATCCATTATGGTACAGAGCAGCTGTGAGGACCAGGGCATCTTTAAATAGTAAGCATTAACCAGAAGAAAAAAAAGATAAATGAGAAAGAAAGAAAGAAAGAAAGAAAGAAAGAAAGAAAGAAAGAAAGGAAGGAAGGAAGGAAGGAAGGGAAGGGGGAGAGAGAGAAAGAGAGAGAGGGAGGGAAGGAGGGAGAGAGAGAGCAAGAGAGAGAGAGAGAGAAAGGGAGAAAGGGAGAAAGAGGGAGGGGAGGGATGGATGGAGGGAGGGAGAGAGAGAGAATGTTCTAGACTGAAGGAGAGAAAGAACAGAAAGGAATAAACGGAGTGGAAGACTTGCAGTTCGGCTGAGCAGAAAAGTCATGGTGACGCCTAGATTTCAAGTAGGGACACCCATGAGTGTCACATGCTTAGGGTGTTTGCCAGCAGCAGGCAACTCCTTCTGCAGAATAGCAGTGGGCAGCCACAGACTCCGCTCAAGGCACGATCCTAGCAACACCAGGATGTGGGGAAAGCGTCATGCCTGGGCCACTGCATAAGCATTTTCAATAAATGTGGCTGAGATAATAACAGCCAGCCTTTGAAGGATGCTTGCTATGCAGCACATTTTCCCATAGAATCCCCTTAGAAGGCACACAAGACAAGGGCTAGGGGTCATAAAGCCAGTAAGTGACTGGCAAGATTCAAATACAGACTTAAAGCCTACAACTTGTAGGAGACAGACAGCCTTTAGGTAGACTCTTGCCATATCCTGTTCATACCTTCCAGAGAAGTTCAAAGAAATCTTTTCATCCCCCAAGAACTGTGTTGTGAGGATGGGAAATGTAATCAGAGTAAGCTGAGAGGGGTGGTGGTGGTAATTCTCATGTCCTTGAGTTGCAGGTCAAGGTCTGAAAGCCTCCGGCTTACAAATGAAGGCTTTGGGATAAGACATATCTGCTCCAGAGTATGTTTCTGCTAGTACTTCCTGTTAGGTATACTTTTTTATTATTAGATATTTTCTTTATATACATTTCAAATGCTATCCCGAAAGTTCCCTATACCCTCCCCCTGCCCTGCTTCCCTACCCACCCACTCCTGCTTCTTGGCCCTGGTGTTCCCCTGTACTGGGGCATATAAAGTTTGCAATGCCTGCTTTCTCTCTGCAAAATGTAGATAAAATGCCCGTGGAATGACTCAAGAGGACCTGCATGGACAATCACTAATCTTCAGGAGAACTAAGAAATTCTCTTCTTCTCCTTCTTCTTCTTCTTCTTCTTCTTCTTCTTCTTCTTCTTCTTCTTCTTCTTCTTCTTCTTCTTCTTCTTCTTCTTCTTCTTCTTCTTCTTCTTCTTCTCCTTCTTCTCCTTCTCCTTCTTCTCCTTCTTTTTCTCCTTCTCCTTCTTTTTCTCCTTCTCCTTCTCTTCCTGCTCCCCCTCCCTCTTCCCAACCCCTCCCTCCCCTCCTCCTTCTCCTCTTTCTTCTTCTTGTTATTGTTTTGTTTCATCTATTTTCCCACGAGACAAGGTCTTGCTATATAGCCCTAGCCATCCTACCTCTGCCTCCTGAGTGCAGGGTTAAAGGCATGTGCTCCATGCCTGGCTATTGTTAGCAGTAATAGCATTGCTTCCATTTACTGATAGTTGAGCTAGTATGGCCAGTCCCATCACTGTGTTCATTACTCAGGGTTAAAGATTCCAAACAGCTCTCCCTGGGGCATGGGAATTTATCGGTGTTAGATTCTTCCAATGACACATTTACACTCCACCTGCCACCTCCAAGGATTCAACTGCATCACCCAGGAACTGACCATAGCTTTCCTCATCTGTGGCCTGAGCAGCTTGGCTGGGGCTAACTTTGGTGTGGATGAAACAGCACTCAGTGTGCTCCTTAGGCAAGTGGAATGATCCAAGCACCAGAACGTTGCTTTCTGCTGCTAAGAGATAAATTGACATTTGTGCGTTGCAAGTATGAATCCTTACAACATTTTGTTTTACATTAAATTCTATCTTGACCCAGGCTTCCTAGGGAATTAATAAGAGCCTTTGCTAGACAAGTAGAGTCTTTTTTTCTCGGTCAAAATTAAGAACAGTGCCATCTTCTAGAATGTTTTATTTAGAGAAAAAAAAGGAAACCCAACTACAGCGAATGATTAAAGGCAGCAGCACTTTTAAAGATAAAAGTTTATAATTAGCATGGAAGTTCTAGAATTTAAAATGGAAAGTTTGTGAAGCTATAGGGAGGCAGGATAAACCTCAACGACAAAATAACAGGTTTCAGATGTTAAAAATATCCACCAGTTAACCCAAAACGAACCAATTATAACACTTTGCCTCTAATGCATGGGTCTGAAACCTGGAGGTAAGCCCCCAACTTACAGGAAATGTCAGCTTCTTAATACTAATTAGCAAACTTTTGTCTCCGAATTTAGAATTCCAAGTCGCTCTTCTGCTCGAGCTACCGAGTTCTGAACTGCCTTTTCTTCTAACCGGGGATGGTTACGTGGTCTATTGCATTCAAGTGTATGATTGTTGGGGTGCCCCTGTAGCACAGGCATACTTGTTGCTCAGACAAATACATTTTCCCCAGCCACCTGGGATCTATTTTGAATAATGTAACTCCCTCTTTTAACCTAGAGTTACATGTATTTCTATGTTATTTCACTTCCATTATAATATCAAAAACGTTCTTTGAAACTTGACAGGTAATACACTGTTATTGTTGGGGAGCTGTCAGTCATTTTGGAACATATTCTCCAATCACTTGGCGTGAATTTGATACACAGTAGACAGCTTATCAAATGTCATTTGGGGTGTGTAACTAAACCGATGGAATAATGAAACATAATCTCAGGCAACAGTGAGGGAATTTTTGTATCTAAAGTATAAAGAGGCTTTTGAGGTTCAGGAGCCTAGGTGATGAAATTCTTCATACTGCACTGCCAACTCCTTCCCATACCCCAGAGTTAGTTTAAAATTGTGATCAGTTGGGCTCCAAAGCCCAACTGCTCTCCAGGAAATAATTTAAGCTGTGCAGTGTTGTGAGCACCATTTTTTCATAGTGCATGACAAAGAAAAACAAATTTGACTACCAGGGGTTTCCTTTTCAAAAAGCCATTGGTTTTTACCACCACAGTCACATTCGCTGTTCACACTCACGATGAAGAGTGGAGATAGCTCACTGGCTTCTTTCTCCAGTTTGCAGTAAGCTTGGGCTACTCCCCAGCACTCCTGGCACATCCACTCTCATTCCCAGTTATTAGCTGAGACCTGCTTGGTGGGCCTGCCCATTTCCCCAAAGGAAAATGTAAAATTTATTTTCCATAATTTTTCATGTTGCCAACTGAGACTCCAGTCAGACCTCTCACATGAAAAGTGAATAGACGCATGGGTCTTCCAGGAACACGCCAGGTCTCAGTGTCTATGGTTGCTTCTGTTAGAGCTTCTTTGACATGCTTATAGACCTTCCCCTGGACTCCTACCACACTACTCATGGCCCTATATAATATAAACGTCTCTGTTGTCACCGTTGTGTCTGCATCCTTGGGTTCCGCACCTGGTTTATTTCAGGCTCTTGGGGCTGTAAGTTGGATTGTGTATTCCTGAAACCTTGGATTAGGAACAGAATATTTTTAAAATGTATCGACTGAGTCATTTGAATTAGCTGCAACTGTCTGGATAACTTAGGAATTCTCTTATTTTTGCCCTTACATATGCATGTGTAACATATTACAGCTAGAGAACGTCTCTCACATCCACCAGTAACACAGGAAGGATGGAGCTACCTATAAATTCCAGAAGTCTCTTATCTCAAAAAAGATCCTGCACTGTTAAATGAACACAGAGTAGAATGGAGTGTTGGACTGAAGTAAAGATGGAAAGATGATGCATATGGTGGGGGGCTCTTGTCTGGACCAAGACACTGTACTCTATCTAGCCGAGGCTCTGACTTTGAGTCATATTATGGCCAAAGGCTAGAGAATGGTGATCACTGTTGGCTGGATATTTCTTTTGCCTGAAAGTCTTTAGGCTGGTGTCTCCATTTGTATTAGTAATTCCATGCTAGATTCTTGAATCTTAGTATGTCATAGTCTGGATAAAAATGTTATACACATCTAGACTACTATACTTTGCACATTATTCAGTGAAATAAAAATCAGAAAAAAAGAGAAAGTCACAGTAATGTGGGGGACATAGAGGAAAAATAGGTCACATTAGTAAGATGTTTTAAAATATTAGTATTTTTACTTCTGTCCCTCTCTCCTTCCCTCTTCTCCCTGTGTGTGTGTGTGTGTGTGTGTGTGTGTGTGTGTGTGTGTTGCTGATAAGCCATGGAAATAAATCAGTTCTCTCATCTGGTTTGGCTACAAATGTCTTTACCTGATGGTGTCTCACTAGCCCAGTATTGATAAATTCTAATTAATAAAATGTTGTCAATGGGAAAAAGCACAGAAACCTTTGACTGCCTGAAGATACTTTTGCACAACTATTCTGTGCAGTCGAAATCTATTCCTAGGAACACCACCTGCCTCCCCTCCACACTTTAAACAAGCATATTCATTTTATCAAAAGTTGTTCTTTCTTTAACCAGTAAATTTTAGAGAGAATTTTTGTGTGTGTCCTCATGCTTAAAGAAGACACATATCTGTTATCTTCTTACTTGGTAGCCTGAAGCAGAATGACCTCAAATTCAGGGCCAGCTTGAGGTTACATAGTGAGACCCCATTTCTTTTAATTGTTAATCATTGACATTTAACAGCTTTGTTAATTAATAATCTATGCGTCATTTAACCCATTTGAATTCTACAGTTTGATGGTATTTTAATACACTTGCAAATTTATACATATATAATTTAATATTTTTGACATTACAATAATAAACATGGCACCCACAGCACCCCCTATCACTTTCTCTATCTTCCTTCTTCCTCTATAGGTCTCTCCAACCACAAATATTCTCACACTGTCTTGGAGAGTCATCCTTCTTTTAGCTTGTCTCGGCTCTTCGTTTCTTCCCATTATGAATTACACTCTAGCATGTGAGTATACTCTAGTTTATCCATCAACTAATGTGCATTTTTGTTGCTTTCACTTTTGGCTATTATGAAAATTCAAAATTTTGTACAGACACATATTTTTACTCATTTGGGAATTATACCTAGGAGTGGAGTTACTGGAGTACCATGTTTACATGCATAAGCATGTGTTGAAGCTTTGTAGAAATGTGGTTAGAAACTGAAGAAAAATGGTTAGACCATTCCCATCACATAACAGTGTATAAGGGTTCCAGTACCTCCCATGCATCATGAATCCCAGTTATTATGTTCCTTTAAATTTGTTACTGTTGTGGGATACATGTTTTGGTGTGAGTTCCCCTGATGACAAAGAACATGGAATGTCTCTTCATGTGTTTTTTTACAGCTGACATGTCTTCTTTGGAGGGATAGCCACTTGACACTGTCCTAGAGAAAGTGGGCCTGAGAGATAATAATAAATACAATATAATAAGATAAACAAAAACTAACACATAACAATACAAACAAATAGAAGGAAAAGAGTCAAAGGCACAAGAAGCTGCAATAGACACAGAAATCCCACTAAAAAACACTAAACTGGAAGCCACAATATATATGAGAAGAACCTGTAGGCTAAAGAGAGCGAGAGAAAGAAGATATATCATATATACATATATATATGATTAAAATTAAAATAAGATAAAAAACACTTTCAAAGCCCTGACATGAGAAAAAGAAACTCCAGGGATGCTGCTGAGTTAGTTTTCTGTGGACCATCTAGAGCTAGGCACACAGCCAACCCTTAAGTGTAGTTTGTTTCCCTAGTGAGACTCCCTTGGAGAAAACTAAACTTTCATTTGGAAGTGGTTATCAATGGGAGACAACTTCTAGATTAGGGATGGGGCATGTGTTCACTTCTCCTTTCAGCTCTAGGACCTATTTCAAAAGGAATTAAAAAACAAAACAAAATGAGTTATTTATGAAACGTGACATAGTGACCAGAAGCAGCCCATTGTCAATGCTTCCCTTCTCTTACTGACCAGATTAACAACTAACCTGACATCTAGTAAAACTGTTAATTTTTGGAAGTTTTAAATATTTTAAAAAATGGTGTGTGTGTGTGTGTGTGTGTAGGGATTTCTGCATGTGAGTACAATGCCCATGGAGGCCAGAAGATGGTGACAGATCCCTAGGAACTGGTGTTACAGGTGGTGTGAACCCCAGAAGGTGGGTACAAAAAAAAAAAGCCTATGTACTTTACAGGACAATGGAGAGAGACAGTGGCTGTCTCTCCAGCCCTGATAGAAAGTGGTTCTTAATTGAGCATAGTGAATACTTGATTGAGGGTGGTGGGACTTGTTGGTATTAACTGAAGAAAGGGAAAGTAGTTTGTGGGTCACATCCTCTGTTGGGTCTGTGACAGCATATGCTGTTGTCTAAGCAATATTTTAGATCCATTTTGGGAACCGCAAAGAATTTAGTCCACAGTGTTGTGGCTGTAATGCTTGTGTGGGTATAACTTACTATGTGTTTGTGCTGAGTCAGCAATAAAGCTTCTTCAAAAGAAGAACTTGGAGCTTTTAAGGGACCCAACACTGGAAAGTAGGCTGGGTCTTCTGATTTGAATTTTAAACATCTCATGTGTCTTCACACTTGGTTCACAACTTGGGAGGTTTAGGAGCCTTTGGGGAGTGGGGCCTAGCAAGACCATGTGGGTCATAAGGAAGAGGTCTTGAAGTTTTATATTCACCTATGGTTCCAGCCTGTGTTCTTTTGTCTCCTGGTCCTCACACATGAAGGTTCTTTGCCCTGCCCTTCTGCCTGAGTAGGTGGAGCCATTTCAACAACCATGACTTCCCTGCCATACGAGCTGAAATACCCCTGAAGCTGTGAGCCAAACAGTCTCTCCTGTCTTAAATCATTTCCATCTACTATTTTGTTACCGTGACAACCAAAGTAACTAATGGAAGCAATTGCTGCACCATCTGTCTTTGGTGAGAATTTCTCACTCCCACCCTACCCTCTGCTCATTTGGGTAATAATACCTGTGGTAGACTAAAGGTTGGTGTAATGTGTGAAAATGGAGCCCTGGTCATCATAAATAGTCACCACCATCACACAACCCCTCCCAAATGATAGAATTTAGATTCTCATGGGAAGAATTTTTCACAGGGATAATGGCTGGAAGATAGCAGTGGCTTAATTCTTCAGTAAGGATCTTGGAGATTAGGATCTGGCAGCATATTTTAAACAGCACTAGGTCATTAGCTCTATGTTATAAATTGTATCAGCCACTAAAGTGGGCATAGTTCATGCCTAAGTTAGGCATCCACATAGAGAACATGTAGCAGGAGGGTGATTGTTTGACCTCAATCCCTACTAATCTCTTAGTGTTCAAACAGTATGACGTAGCCCTCTTCTTATTTCAGCAATTTTGTTTCATGCAAACTCCATTTTCATGCAGGTTCACCAATGCATGTGTGCCACTGGGCTTCCCTTGGAATTGCCTTCTATTGTTGATTTAACCTGAAGAGATGGGAGATCAATCTTGGAAACTGTGAAGGAGAGTCAGCTCAAAGGCTCACAGTTTTGGATGCAAAATCTCAGACCTCATTGGACTTATGCGGTGGAAGAAGAGCGGAAAGGGACTTCTGTTTTCAAAAAGCTTCGTCCCACCCAGGACAGAATAGGATACCTCGGTGCTGCCTGTTTTGAATATGAATTTCTGGAAGATGGACTATTTTGTCTATGTTCTAAAATAGCTATAAAATAATTTCTATAGAAGAATCATCATTTTATCATTCAGTGGGAATAGTCTATTCCAGGTGGGCATTCTCTTGGAGAACAGTATGCATAAGATTATCATAATCTAGTATATGCTTTTTCTTTGACTTTTTCTTTTACTGAAGAATTTGCCTGTTAATTCACAGTTTTTACAAACACATCTAATATATATGACTTGATTATCCTTACACAAATCATGCTTTCCTATGTATTTGTTTTGCTAATTAAAAAATTTATAAACTATGACCCTACATGTATCAACATTGTGTTTGACAAATAATTCAATATAATTCCATATAGCATCTCAATGTTAAGTCTGTACAATCTTAAAAGAGTAGGTCCAGAGTTCTGGTTTATACAGTCTGATTTCCTTTCAAGTCTTGGTGTCCTTAGACAAAATATAGCACACATATTTGCCAAGGTGCTCCAGAAAAACAGAACACATACGCAATCATGAATGCACACACACATGCACACGTGTGCATGCACAGTGAAGGAGAAAGAGAAGCAGAGAGAATGAGAATAAGAGAAAGGCAAGAGAAAAAAAAGAATATACTTTAAGGAGTTGTTGCATGTAATTATGGAGGCTGGGAAGTCTAATATCAGTGGGGCCGGTCATCAGGACAATCAGGACAACCAGGGAAGAAATGATATGGTAGCTCAAGTCCAAGATCTCTCCTGGCAGAATTCCTTCCCACCTGAGGAGGTCAGTTTCTTATTCCACTCAGGCCTCTCGTTGATTTGATGAGGCCCACCCACGTTCCAGAGGACAATCACCTTACTCAAGTTTCACTGATTTAAATGTTATTCTCATCAACAATAACAAAAAAAAAAAAAAAAAAAGAAACCTCACAGAAACATCCAGAATTTTTGACCACATATCTGGCAATATGGCCCAACCAAATTGATATGAAGTTAACTATTGCAGTGCTGAACCTTAGCCACAAAACTGAGAGATTGGAAGGAGCGTCTCTCTGCTTTTCTAGCATCTTTGGACAACCAGATTTCCAGTGGGGTAGAAACCAGCACGTTCACACACACACACACACACACACACACACACACACACACATGCATATATGCAAACTGCTCATAGTTCAGACTATAAGAAAGCAGGATACAGTTAACAGAGACTGTGTGAACTATTCTTTTGGAGAGGCAGCTCCATATGATTTGGGTTAGCATTCAAATAGAACCAGTTATGAAATAACCATATTTTTAAGATTCCATTTTATACATTGTGTGCATGTGAAAACACCAATGGTGCATGTGCAGAGGTCAGAGGACAACTTGCTGGACTTTCTTCTCTCCTTCTGCGAAGTGGATGCCAGGGATGGAATCATACTGTCCTTGGTGACTTCTACCTTTCCTTGCCAAAAACATCTTGCTGGCCCCTTGCTTAATGTTTAAAAGGCGAGAAGGCTCTGAACGTTTTAGCTTTTGTTACTAAGAGTCTTGTGGGTTTTGTCTAGGTAAATGGGATTAAGAAACTCTTAATCATGTTTTGTGGCTCCATGAAACTTTTTTCCCATTCCAGTCTAGGTAGGGGGTAGAGTGTGTGTGTGTGTGTGTGTGTGTGTGTGTGTGTGTGTGTGTGTATGTGAGAGAGACAGAGAGACAGAGAGACAGAGACAGAGAGACAGAGACAGAGAGACTCAGTATGTACAGGTTCGTCTTGAAATCTCTGTGTATCTCAAGTTGGTTTTGAACTCACAATTCTACCTCAGCCTTCCTATGACTGGCTTTGCAGGTTTGTGCCACCATGCCCAGCCCACATTTCCATATCGTTCTTTATGATGGAAGCTGACTGTTCTAAACCGGTTCCCACCTATCTGTTTCTCTCCTGTTCACGTATACCAGTTTCAGGCCTTCATATCTCAAACTTTCTTTCAAATTTTAACTTTTTAAAACATCAAGCAACCCTTTGAAATATTATCCACAGTTTTCCTTGTATTTTGCATGATAAGGTAATTCTTATTCTAACTACAATAACTCAGCCAACAAGCCTGAGCTTGTCCATGGCCTTTGGCTTCTTGGCACCAAGTGCTTCCATAGAAGAAGTTGCATCTGGTCAAGTGATCTCTGGCTTCTCACAATCCAGATGCCTGAGAAATCACATAAAGCTGGAGGATTCTAGACCCGGAAAAGGTTCTAGCGGAAGGAAAGAGCTGTCAGTGAATTTGAGGAGGAACAGCAGATATGCATAAAAATATCTTATTAGATATTTTCTTCATTTACATTTCAAATGCTATCCTGAAAGTCCCCTATACCCTCCAATAAAAGTAACTGCTATTGCATTCATACAAAATGGGATGCAAATAGGATTTCATCATGTATTCAAAAGAGTACATGGAAATTGTCATTAACTTTATTAAATGGAAAAGTAACAATTTGGTAGAAATTACTCCAGATTTAGATTCCAGATAATATTAAGGAAGACCAGAGAGCAAATATGGTGAATGGTGTATGGGAGTGGGTAGGTGGGGAGTGAAAATGTGCTGAATTCCCAGCCTCACATAGTGAAAAGCAAAGGCTTTTTACTTCATGCATGGACTTGATATTTTATAAAATATAGTTTCCCATGTCATTTGGAAACTTAGCAGCAACCGGCAGCAAAGCTTTTAAAGGAATAGAACTTCTATGTTCTAAATAACCCTATAAGATAAAAACAATCAAAACCCAAGCACAGGGCGGAAGACAGGTACATACAGATCACACACCAAAATGTTACCCAGAACAACAGCAGCCACAGAGGCTCAGCACCATCAACAACAAACAGACCTGCAGGAGCAAGTTTCTAAACCCTCCAGTGGAAAAGGCACACATTCTACAAGGTAAGCCTTAAGGACGATGCCATATATAAAATAAAACACAAGATGCTTAGTGTGCAAGTGTGAACAAATAAGGCCCACATGGGTCAGAGCTCTGTAAAGATGAGACAACAAAAAAACAAGAAAAAATAACAGAGTTTTGGTAGAAAATTGAGTAACCTATTAAAAGAAGTGATTGACACAGAAAACAAGGATTGTGACTCCTCCCTGATACTGTTGCAAAGGTGGCGATTCCTTTCTGACCCTGTAATGAACTCACTGCAGTTCGTGAAATCCAAGTCACATGGAGAGGGAACAGATACTCCCACCCCACCAGTAAGTAGACATAAAAACTGAACAGATTATTTGAGAGGCTAACAGGTAGGTCCTTGTTCAGAGAATAGTGAGTTAGTACAGAATTTCAGAGAAGCAATTTGCTATTGTGTATGAGAATCTTCTCAACATGTATATCTTTTTGTTCAGCAATTCTGTTTATAGAAGTGTACTGTAGGAAGGCAAAGGGAAAGTCAGAAGAGTATTTCTGGAAAAATAAAACTTAAAATTATAAGAAAACCAACTTAAAGGTTTAGAACAATAAGGAAATAATTACACGAATTATAATTGGATCCTGCTTCATTAGAAATGATGTTTATGGAGTTATTCATGGCACTGAGATGAAGATTAAAATGCAAGTGCATAAAATGTTTGACTCCAATCTTCTAAGTACATACATGTGTGTGTTTCTTTTCAATTCTAAGATAGATTCCAGTATTTAGTTCTTTAAAACTAGGATAAATTATAACTTTAATATAGTCTTTCTCAATCAAAAATTATTTTTAAATGTACACATTGTCTCATGATGAATGACATGTTGCACTCAAGGAAGTATTACATTTGCATGCTTAAAAGGTACTTAGAAAACAAATCTTTTTTTTTTTAACAAAGAAGAAGAGTAGCGTACCTTAAAAGGCCATTTGTCGCATTTGTGAAGGGACTGTCTTGCAGGTGTTCTGCACCTGGTCAGAGCTTGCCTGCCGGCTGTTCGTCTATCACCCCGAAGAGCCCATATGTACAATTTAAATGTATCCCACCTGTGGCTGGTGGACTACGCACATCCCAAGATAGTTATGAATCCGACACACAGCACGAGCAGATGACAGCATCATGTCAGGATGTCAAGACTGGACACCTGTGCTAGATGCTACTAGTGAAAATTTGCTCTGGAGTCCACACTGGACCCAGGAAACAGTCCTCTCTAGAGTCTTGCAGGGTAACATTGTGTCTTCTCGTTGATTTTGTGCTGACTCTGCTCCCCTCCCAGGTCTGCATTTTGGATCAGCCAGAGTCTGTTTGGTCGGAGTCTTCTCATCTGACTCTAGAATGACTTGTTTCAATAGGGACCTCAGATTCATGCCATCGGGTTTCTGCAGAATCCTCTGGACCTGGAGATTAGGCTCCATTTCAGCAGCCCACTCTTCTCCAGAGACTATGTCCCCCTTTTGCCCTTGCTTGCCTTTCACGTTTTGAAGATAATTCCCCCTGATAGAAAAGCTTGTCTCATCTGCCAGCATTAACCATGTTCGCTAGCTGTACGGTCCCCTCTCTCTTTTGCATCAGGGCTGAAAACAGACAAGCTGGACAAGTCTTATTGCCTTAGTCACTTTTGTAAGCACTGGCTTATCAGGGCATTAACGATTTTGACAATTTTCTTATACATCTCACAATTTAACCTTGGTTATATGACCTTCCTGGTACAGATTCTTTCAAAACCTAAATTCATCATAGAATTTCCGTGCGGTCTTATTGATGTCTTCATCTCCACTCACTCATCGGAATGTGTGGAATTTCGCTTCTGCATCTTACAATCTCTCTGGTGCCTATTCTTTCAGATCCACTCTTCAAAAGACCATATTTGAACTTTCTCTAAACTTATTTTTACCCCCTAAGGCCTTGAATACATGCTTGACTCTGCTCAAATGACCACATCTTGTACACTGGCAATTCCAAGATGGCATGGTCACTGCTTCCTTTGGTCCTCACTGCTTCACTGTCCCTGCCAATGAGAGACCTAAACGAATAGTACATTCTGTCAGGCTAATTAGTGAAGTAATTGATATCGGTGAGCAGCCCTGTGCAGGGGTCTGCGGGGTCCTGATTGCTTGGTTTTATTCTGTAACACAAAATGAGATCTGTCAGTCTGGGGCTTTGTCCTTAGGGAAATGCAGTGTGACTTGCCTGAGAAATTCATCCCTGGATTCATTTGAAAAGCTTTAGTCGACATACACAAAATATACAAGTGCACAGACTACACACACAGCACATTGAAATCCAGACTCCAGAGTACCTCCACTTGCTTCTCCAGGGCCCTGTAATTCATGACCACAATGAGCAGAACAGCGGTGTCCCTTGTTTATGCCGTCGGTGAAACCCAATAGTGGGGAAATTAGGGGTTCATAAACAAGAAGAGCTTGAACTCTTTAGCAAACTCCACTCTGTTGTGAAAAAGCCCAAATGGGTTTTTCAATGTAGACATTTTGTCGAGACATTTAATTTGTTTGTCAGATTCCCAAATGTGGGAGTTTCAACAATTGTTTTCTTTTTTCCCCCTTCCCCATGAGACATAACAATGTAACAACATTTACTGTTAGCATTTTGTCCAGGTCTTTCTTGTTAGGGTTTGGGTGAATTCTCAGTTGAGATAGGGCTATGTATGATAACCAGAGAGTTCACCAAGGTATCTGGCAGTTGTTAGACTGGGTTTATCTCAGAAAGTCCCCTAGAATGAGGGAAGAAAACACCCGAACTTTGATATGTTCTCTGGCTATCTCACCAGTTTTAATTCGTGTGCATGTCTGACAATGTGTGTAACATATTACTGCATCAGTTCATTTGTGGGCTACAGACCTTAAAATTTATTGGTTGTGGTATGGGAAAAAGAGTTGCGAACTGAGGTGATTCAAGCAGTCCCCATTGTTGATCCTACATACACACCTAATCATATGTAATTACATAGAAATTACATGTAAACACATATAATCAACATTTTAATATTATATATAAACCACCCAGAATTTAGAATTGGCTTTTCACCACACTAAAAAAAATAATATCTATACTGTGGAGAAATGCTCCAGTGAGAGACAGGGGGTAAGAATGCTTAATAACGGTGAACATGTTCAAAATACATTATATACATGTATGACATTGGAAAGAATGAACAAAAAATATTTTAAAATAAACTACATAATGATCTATTGAGAAATCAGTAGGAATAAACAGGCTAGGGCATGAGAAAACAACTCAAAGAAGAACAGGAGTTTCTTGGTCTGTGAGCACTGACCGACACTGAAATAGACCAAGCAAAGGAAACTTCATGTCGACCCTCAGTATCTGTTTGCCATACTCTCAGGAAGCAGAAGGCATGAATTGTAAACATCACCTTCTTCAGTTTCCCTTACCACTGGCAGTTGTCTGCAGCCTCCAAAGACTGAGGTGAAGAGAGCAGAGAAGCTGTGAGAATTTCTGAAACATGTCCATAAGGAAGAAGGGCTATGCCATTCTTCCTGCCTTTTCACTGCCAGGAGAAAGATGTGATGGCTGGTGATCAAGCATCCACCATGAACCACGAGGAAGAAGCCATGTGTTGAGCACCACAGAACAAGACAAGAGGACTTTGAAGTCACTTACCAAAACTTTTGAATACTAGTGTGTATACACAGAAGAAAAAATTTTTAAAAATCACTTACAGTTAAAAGAAGAGCTAAGAACAATACAATGCCAGGCATGATGGTACACCTGTGCAGTTCCTGGATTCATAAGACTGGGACAAAAGGACTGCCATTGAGTCCAGGGTCAGCTAGTCTTACAGAGTGAGTTCTAGGACAGCCTATGCCCTATAAAAAAAAAAAAGAAATCAAAACTCAAACCCTAGAGAACAACCAAAAGCAAGTTTTGAATAATGAAAGAACTCTAGCATGTACTACATAGAAGATTATGACTGTGAGAAAAAAACATTTGATCTTGGCTTGAACCAATGAGAAAGAAATGGCACTGGTGAAGCCTAGCACTGGGGAGCACAAAACCACCCTGATGTAGAGCAACCTTGAAGTATTAGTAAGGGAGGGTAGATAGATGGGGGTGGGGTTCCCACATTGGCTCTGGGACACAGATACCTCTTAACCAACTTTCTCCTGGAAAGAAATCAGCATTCATGATAAACACTTAGGGAACTTTTTCTGATAAACGCAATTAAGAGTGCTTCTGAGAAGTCAGCCCCTCACCTCCTTCAATGATGCTCTCTAACCAGAAAGATTTATTTTTCCTCAATTCTATCTAAAAGTTTTACATAAACATTCCATTTTCTTGAAACATGTCCTGACGGACCTCTTTGCCACAGTGGGAGATATAAAAAACTTAGATATGTACTTAGAAATAAATGTAGCGTAAGGGCGTCTTAGAATAAACATGTCTTGTAAGATACAGTGTGTGTGAGGCCCCGTGGTGGATAAACCAGGCTAACTGATACTAAGAAGCAGCGAATGCTGGCCTAGGGGCATTTTTCTTTTTGACCTGTGGAGCCACTGAAGGCGACTGTGAACACAGCACCCACTCACCCCGTGCCCTCTTGTTGATTTGTTTGGAAGATTGGAAGATAGCCATACAACTGTTTGTCTGGAAACAGTGTGCTGGGGGCAGGGGGGGGGGGGGGTCAGGATCAGCGGCTTCTCCACCAATCAGTGTAGTGCTACAGGAAGTTCATGAAGGCCATGTAGGGCGAGGCGCTGACCACAGCCTTAATTTGGACCCACACTGCTCCTTCATAGGTCTTTCCCCCCTCCTGCTGGGAAGACTGCACTCTTTAGTTCTTATTGTTTTTGTTTAATTTTCCCATTTTCCCGAGACAGTGTTTCTCTGTGTAGCCCTGCCTGTCCTGGAACTCACTCTGTAGACCAAGCTGGTCTTGAACTCAGAAATCTGCCTGCCACTGCCTCCCAAGTGCTGGGATTAAAGGGCCGCCACTGCCCGGCAGGAAGTCTGCACTCTTAGCTGCTATGCTCAGTGCGGTATTGTGTCTTTGTTTCCTTGTCACCTGCCCTGGTCCCTGGTGAACATCATTGTGTTTCTCAGATGGGTCTCTTCCTTCCTCCAACCTCTGCATGCAATCTCTTCCACCAGCTACCTCTTAGGGTTCCCATGCTTCAGGGTACACCAGGACCTCCTGCAGCACAAAACATACCTTTTCTATACAGTGTGAGAGCCATTTCTCTCGGCACCTTCTTGAACACAGGAGAATAGAGTTGAGCCAGGCTATGGTCTATCTGGGTGCATAGGGTGACTAGATGCTATCTCAAGAGCTGAGTAGGGGAAGAGGCCTGCACTTTTGCCTCTGTGTTGTGACTTGGAGATCTGCCTCTGTCATTATCCTGAAGAACTACAGTAGGAAACACATTCCCATAGTAGGAACAGCTTGGCTTCTAACATACAGTTGGATTCTCCAAGTCCATGAAATGGGATGGTATTTTAATTTTCTTTTTCTGTTTTATTTCTGTCTAATGTAGCTATTGCATGTAACTGTAAAGTTGACTGTGAATTCCTTTTGAAAGCACTTACAGTTTTATAACATTTATAATTTTTAAATTTTTAAATTGTGAGTGTATGTGCATATGCACGTGAGAGCTAGCATCTACAGAGGTCAGAAGCCATATTCCTCTGGTGTTGGGGTTACAGGCAGTTAAGGCACCTAACATGGGTTCCAGAAACCAAATGTGGGTCCTCTGCAAAAACATAAATTTTTCTTAACTGCTCAGCCATCTCTGTAACCTTGGCCAAGTATTTCCTCAGAGCACTTAACTGGTGAGGTTCATTTCCACCACTCGTTCAGTTTTTACCAAGCTGGCCCCGAACTCAGAAATTCTCCTGCCTCTGCCTTCCAAGTGCTGGGATGAAAGGTGTGCGACACCACACCTGGCCCAATTACTTCAATTTTACTTTGAGTTGTCTCCTAACTTTTTAAAAAGATTTACTTATTTATTATATGTAAGTAAGACACTATAACTGTCTTCAGACACACCAGAAGAGGGCATCAGATCTCATTAAGGATGGTTGTGAGCCTAGGATTGAGAAGCACAAACTAGGGAGGCCAACTGAAGGAAACTGAAACTGATGTTATTAGAAGTGTAACTATAAAATAAAAGTTAGAAACTAAACAGGTAAATGTCATATTGGGGGCAGGCAGGACAGATGGATCAATGGTTAGACCTCTACTGCTCATGAAGAGGACCTGGTATTGGATCCTAGAACCCTTGTTGGGAGGCTCACAGCTACTTGTAATTCCAGCTCCAGGAGATCCGAAACCCTTTTCAGGCCTCCTTGGGCATTTCACTCGAATGTAAAAACGCACATAGAGACACACCTGTATATATATCATTAAAGATGAAGATAGAAAATCTTTTAAAAATCCTATTGAGGGCATTTGAATGGCTGGGTTTTATGCATTTCGGATTCTCAAAGGCATAAATGGTGATTGGCTCTTGCTGTTTGTTGCTTGCTGATCATTTTCTATTGCTATTACTCTTCATGATGGTAATCTTTTGAAAGAGATCTGCAGATTTTTAGACTGTCCTGCAATTTCAAAAAGTTCTGAATTAAGGACTGAGGATGTAGCCCAGGTGGTATGGTACTTACCTAGCATTAAGCAAGTCCTGGGTTCCACGTCTAGCATCCTATAACATGGGCTTGTGAAGCATGCCTATAATCCCAGCACTCAAGAGATAGAAGTAGAGCCGGGCGTGGTGGCACACACCTTTAATCCCAGCACTTGGGAGGCAGAGGCAGGCGGATTTCTGAGTTCGAGGCCAGCCTGATCTACAAAGTGAGTTCCAGGACAGCCAGTGCTATACAGAGAAACCCTGTCTTGAAAAACCAAAAAGAGAGAGAAAGAGAAAGAGGAAGAGAGAGAGAGACACACACACACACACACACACAGAGAGAGAGAGAGAGAGAGAGAGAGAGAGAGAGAGAGAGAGAGGGAGGAGGGGGCAGAGGAGGAGGAAGAGGAGGAGGAGGAAGAGGAGGAGGAGGAGGAGGATCAGAGTTCAAGGTCATCTTCATTACATGAAAGGCCAGCCTGGGCTACATGACACCTTGTCTTAAAAGCTCCAACCCCCAGCCTACTTACCTATCCTTGCAGATGGGCCAGCCTCATCTTGTGTTTCTCAAATGGGTCTCTTCCTTCCTCCAGCCTCTGCATGCAGCCTCTTCCACCAGTTTCCTCTTAGGGTTCCCATGCTTCAAGGTACACCAGGACCTCCTGCTGCACAAAACATACCCTTTCTATACAGTGTGAGAGCCATTTCTCTTAGCACCTTCTTTAACACAGGAGGATAGAGTTGAGCCAGCCTGGTTCTATCAAATTAGAATAGTTCTACCAAATCCTAACAAATCTACCAAATCTTGACCTATTGAAGCTAGGTTTAGAAGAATGACTAGCTTCTGTCTGACCCCATATCCTAGTAGATGCCTTTAAGAGGTGGAGCTGAGCTACCAGGTAAGAATTCCACACACCCTAATGCTGCTGTGTGCATTAGGTGTTGGGAGACAGTCTGGAAGAGCCCCAGGTATTCCAGCCACCAGCAGAATGAATTTTTAGCTGATATTGCAGACACAAAAAATTAAAAAGTTTTTAAAATGACCCCAGTCAGCCACTGTAACCTCAGGATTCCTCCTCCCCCTGCTGGGTTACTCCCAAATTTCTGAGCCACAGAAACAGTTATTAAATATTTCTTACTCTTTTATACCCATAAATGTGGGGATAGTTTTTCTATACAGCAACAGACATGTTCTCATTAAAATTTTATCTTTAAAGTCACCAATATCCATCTGTTCGAGTACATCAGGCTTTCCAAACCATGTTAAGATGTATAATAAATGCAAGACTGTGCTTCTTGATTTTGCTCACTCTTTCATATAAGACCCCCTTGTGCCAGTTTGGAAGCTATGACTATGGAAGTTCAGGCTGTGGAGAAGGCGGGTTCATGTCCTCCCAGCTGTGGAGGGAAAGAAGCAGGGTTAGAAGGGTATTGTGTAGCTGTGAAGGTTGGGGAGCAGGTGACCACAGTGAGTGGGTGACCCTGTTACAGTATAGTTCTTTTAGGGTGAACACAAGTAACCCTGAGGAATTCGGGGTGTCAGTTTTTCTATCACCCAAAACACAGAAGGAAACACATTTGAAAGATGTCACCAAGACTCCACCCACCGCGAGTGAAGCCTGAGAGTCTAGGCTAGAAACAGTTATAAACAGGGGCAATGCAAGTCAGATATAAGGAGTCTCTTGTTCTTAGAGATTTTGATTTGTGTCTATGAGCTTTGTTCTTTGGTTGGCCCACTAAAGAATGCTGCATTTCTCCTAAGACACAGTGGTTCCCAGGAACTGACACACTGAAATGGGAAAATTGACAAAAGGACAAAGAAAGCCAACTGGAGGGACAGTTTAACCAATGCTAGATGAAGACCCTGAGCAGATCTCTCAGTTCCTGACCACAGAAGATTCTAGAGGAATCCTCACTTTGGAGATAGGTTTGGCATTTGTTAATTGCAACATTTTGAGAAACTGTTGTGTATGTTGGGGCAGGGGACTTCAGGTTCTTACGGTTTGACACTTTTGAAGTGTGTAAAATGAGGTGTGTATGTGAAGGCATCCTTTGCTTTCACAGTCTTTGGCTTGATTGTAATTAGAGCCTATCTGTGGCTCTCTTGGTCTGGAATTCCCTTACTCAGCCTGTCCTTGGAGACTATCTGCTCATTGTAACCATGTTCTCCTTCCTGCCTCCAAGGTTGATCATCACCGTGTTTGTGAGGTAATCAGTGACATTCATTCCTCCGCCAATCATTTATTTCCTGTTTCATCTATTCGACTGTAAACTCCTGCCTGGCTGAATCTTAGGGATTTGTGGATTTTTTTTTTTTTTGGTTTGTTTGTTCTTCAGTATAAATGAGATAAAGAGAGTTTACTTCTCCTGGTTTCCTCATCCTGCTCCATGAGCAAGGAATAGATATTCTCTTAATGGGTCTTAGTAACATGCCCTTTGTAGAGGCACAAATGAAATGCTTATGTAATTTCTGAAGGCTGCTTTGCAAGAACCAGGTAGGCTTGGTTCCAATTCTTAGAAGGTGAGATGTTGGCTGATCTCAATTTGCTGCAGATCCTCATGGGACATTAGTGCTGAGCTACAGGTATAGTCAGGACTGCTACTTACTTGCCTGTACGGCTAGTAACAAAAATCTGTTCCCTTCTCACAAACCTACTTTCATAAGAACCTTGTTAAAAGCCAGAAGAGAGGAGTACAGTTTTCTCTCCTGCAACACACATGCTATAACCCAGCCATGTGTAATCTAACTATGATTCTGCCAAGGAAAGGGACACCCAGTTTCTACTGACTCCACCTGTCTGTACTGATGGTTCTTGACCTGTGTTCAGTGGGTGCTTTGCCTGAGCCCAGACTACTCCCTGAAGATTAAATGATAAATAGAAGATGTTTGGATAGACTGGTAGACATGACAGACAGACAGATACGTGCACACATGAATGTATGCACTCACAGGGGGCAGGGGTCGAGTTCTTTGGGAAATAAGCCTTTTAGGGGAGAGAAAAATGTTCAAGTTCTTCAGCAGCCTCTGGACACTTTTGTGTCTCTTGGCTGTTGCAGAGTATCCGCCCAACAAATGTTATCATTTCACTTAAACTGGTTTACTGTAAGGTCTTGTTATTTTGATTCATAAGCTACTTGCTTTCTGATTGTGGTCAAAATCCTTCTTGAGTTTTGTTTTGCTTTCTGGAGACTTGGGCAGCTGACAGGACTTCTACCTGAGGACCTAGACTCCAGCAACAACGGTGAGTTATGAAAAGGAAAAGAAAGTAGAAATAAATAAATTTTAAAAATTAATTGTTGGTGCATGCTAACTCTTGGGCCATTTCCTTTAGAAGAGCTTTAACTTTTGGTATTTGGTGTTCTAAAGTAAAACAGCAGGAGAACTTCCACCGTGCTGCTGGCAACAGAAGGGTTTCCTCTGTGTTGGGTGTCTTCCCACTGTCCTGCAAATGGATTAAAAGTTTGGAGTGTGAGTTTTACTCAAAAGGAAACAGTAGGAAGACAGCATTTCCAAGTAAACACACTTTCAGGCAAAACATGTTCTATCTAATTACTGTACATTTTCAATTTTGAGTTGTGGTTCTTACAAGAGAACTGCTATACCAAACAAACCAAACAAAATCTTATTCTTTCATTTCAAGGGTTGATTAGGTGTCAGCTCATAAAGGGTCTTAAGACGAGGTGTCAGCTCATAAAGGGTCTTAAGACGCTAGTCTCCAAAATGATATTTTACCATGCAGTTTCTCAGTCCTCCATGAAACACTGTTATCTCTATCCAGATAGCTCACCCTCCTGAAAGTAAGCCAGGGCAGGAGAGGTAAGAAGAGTGAGTTCCAGGCCTCCTGATGATTCTGTCTTTCTGTCATAGACTGTGCAGCTCTCCTGGCCCCATGGTTTGAGGAAGAAAACTTTGAGCAGAATCTTTGGACATCAAATGGCCTTTATGAAACAATGTCTTCACGAGTTAAGTAAAAATGAATCAGAACCACATGGCCCCAACTTCCCCTGTAACGTAAGAGGGCACACAAATCAAGGAAAAGAGCAGTTAGCAAACACTGGGTTTGGGTTTCCTAAACCTGAAATGTTAAAATAATTAGCAAGAACTTATTGAGGCTGAAAAGTGATCAGTTCTAGTATGCGTGACTCGAAACTGAAATGAAGATAGGCGGCGAGGTCCTCAAAGAGAAAAGGGTATGCATGGGGAAGACGGAGACATCTGAACACCAGATCTTCCCACCAAACCGCTTGCCGAACTCACACGCTGCTGTTATTTCTTCTTCTCTTTTGTTTTGGCTTGTAGGTTTCAACTTGAAGATCTGACCAAAACATTCTACCCAGACTCAGCGCATCCTCTCATCCCCTTCTTAAAGCCAGGAAATGATGACATTTTACTAGACAATGCTCCGTTCATTCTTGAATTGGATATGAATTTGTACTGTGGCCATTCAGGAAGTTTGGTTAAGCAATCATGTTGAATTTATTTCCTAGCTAGCTGGACTTCTCGACATTCTCCAAATCCAGAAGGCACTGTGAAAAAGTTGTAAGAAAGAATTATTATGTACCAGAAATGTTTAAAGAGATTGTAAACTTGGAAAAGACTACAGAAAGTCTACAATGATAGAAATAGAGAGAGCAGTTTCCTTGCTTGGCCTTATGCCCCAGCTGGGATTCCCAGAATTCCCCCCTAGGGTAGACCCAAGGCTTCCCCTTCCCTTCCAGAGGTCCGCAGAGAGCTCAGCCCTACCTCAATTCTTCCAAAGTGGCTGTTTTCTGTCCTTGGCAGCTTCAGTCTCCCTACAAAGTATGGAGGGAGAGCTCACCCTCCCTCATGAATGCACATTATTTCAAGTATGTTTTAGAGAGACTTGATGGTTAAAATCATAGGAAACAAATAAGGGAGAGAAAGTCCTTAAAGTCTGTGGAGAAAGCCTGGTGCATTGGTTTCTCACTTCCTCTGTCACTGGGGGATTGAATTCAGCAGCCCTGAAGGCTGTTCTGACCATGGAGCTCAGCTAGCAGACTCTTCCCAAGCTCTACTTATCTTTGGAGATGGCCCTTGGGGTAGAGCTGCTGGACAGATTGGAATAGTAGCCATTGGAGCTACTGCCTGGATTGCAACACTCTTGCCTGCTTCTGGTATGAATGATAAGAACACTTAACAGGAATATTGAAACCCTGAAAATATTCTGATGTAGGATAATTCTCTCTATTACTGTGTATAGTTTCTTTTACTTGTGTACTCCTCGTGTTAAAAACACTTGTTTTATTTTGTGTGTTCCATCTGAGTATATGTACGACTGCATGCAGTAGCCCACAGAGGTCAGGAAAGGCATTGGCTATTCGAGAGCTGGAGTTACAGGCAGTTGTGGTCTAGCATGTGATGGAATTGAACTCTGATCATTGGAAGTCTCTGACAAAGCCTGACTCGAGGGATCAACTTTATTAGTTCAGTCAACAAATGATATCATGCTGCTTTTATATTTACCGACACCTAACAGGCGACGGGTCCTGAGGTATACAGCCTGCCTCAAGTTGCTGAGTAAATCAAACGTTTAATGTTTAAACAATCGAAATAATCAGAAATGTGAGTTAGGAACTGAGAAGATGGCCCAGCAGTTAAGGACACTGCAGCTCTTACAGGGGACCTGGGTTCAATTCCCATCATGCACAGCCCAGATCACAACTGCCTATAACTCCAGCTGTAAAACAGTTTGGTTGGGAAGTATTATGTACGTGCCAACTGATGTTCCCTTGATGTACAAAACCTTCAGTCCAATGTCTGAATCCATTTTGCCCTCTTCTGCCATCTTGATAATGGCACCATTTGTACTGAGCTCCTATCATGAAGCAAGAAAATGCTATTATTTAACCTTTATGAAAAGATATGAAACAGAAAGTGGTCCTGACATCATGATGGAGCCAATTTAGATTCATAGCAGTTAACTTTCTAACCACTGAACCATTGTAGGCACATAGCGGAACACGTTATAGGAGTCTGATTCTACCGTAATGCTTACGTTACCTGTGACATTCTTCATCTCACTTATTACAGGACAGGGATGAAGGTGTTAGAACTGATCTCACTGTTCTAGGTCACGATAGGTCCATAAGACGTCAGTTCAGTAGGTACATTTTTTCCCACTTAGCAGCAGTAGAGATCAAACCTAGGGAAGGGAAGGGAAGCCCTCCACCATGGAAGTTACAATCCCAGAAGGTAGGTACATCATGACCACCAAATCTAACTTCATTTTGCAAACCCGGAAATAGAATGTCATCTTCAGAGTGATGTGATTACAGCCTTCAGCAGTCTTCTGCTGGGGCTGATTAAGGCCTGTTTTTTCCTGGCCAAGAGAGTGGAATCTACCTCTGGCTTAGGTGGAGACTGACATTCCAAACTACACAGACATGTGCAAGTTAATCCAGTTAGACTGGCCAATCATCCGGCAAAGAGACGAATCACTCAGAAAGTCACATTTCTCTGACTCCATGCTAAATAGATAGGGAGAATAACGATCCCCTTAAGAAGACAATACATGTCCCCCCTGCTTCCACAGAGTCCATATTCTCTGTCCAGTCACTACCAAGCCACCTTGAGGCTTCTTAAGTCTCTCAGACTTTCTGGGTCCTGACTCAAAGAAATTGAACTTTCCTTTTTCTTCTTCTCTGTCTTTTTCTGTTGGATGGTGGTCAGTCTGAGCACATTTTCTCTGGTACTTTGGGGTCTCCCCAGTCTTTCTATGAAGCCCTGTTCCCTTTAACCACATGGCTGATTGCTAAACTTCCATGACTACCTCACAAAGCCACGGCTTTCTCTCTCCTTCTTTTCCATCCTCCTTCCCTGAATGCTTGCCAGGACTTACAGGTTTCCTGCCCTGTGATTTCTCTTTTGAACACTAATAAAATTGTCCTTGAGTGTTCTTCTGAGTCATTCTTAAACCATCTTATTGACGAGGCTAAGAATGCTGTGCGGGGACCCCACTTTCCCTGGTAATGACACTTAGACAACAATTGCGTTCTTTTCACTATATCGTCCTCTTCAGTCACCAAGACAAAGTGAATCAGAACTGGGCCTCACATGTGCCCCATAGGTTCCACGCTGCTGAGCTCTTTGCTGACATAACCATTTCTGGTTCATCAACTTCTGAGGGCACTGATGAGAATTTTGCTCTTGGTTACAATGGCTGTCTAATCTTTGAGTATGTTACTTTATTTAGAAATCTTGTTTCTGTTTTAAAGATAATTTTCTTTTGAATTGATACATGATGGCTGTACATATTTACAGACTACCATGTGATACCTCAATATCATTGCATATTCTGTAATAAGTAAGCTGGATTAGTTAGCTCATTTTGACAATTGGAGATCAGGATAGAAAGACTATTAGAAGCTGCACATTGAGTGATATGGGTACCTGCTGTGATTGCATCAAGTTGGACTTGCTTTGTGCTTTGAACACATGGTTGGATTTAGAATCACAGTTTACTGATTTGCAATTTCTTTTACCTGCTTAGAGTCAGATCTCTCTGTTAGTTTTAAATAACAGTCTTTCTTTCTTTCTTTCTTTCTTTCTTTCTTTCTTTCTTTCTTTCTTTCTTTCTTTCTTCCTTTCTTCCGTTCTTCCTTTCTTCCTTTCTTCCTTTCTCCCTTTCTTCCTTTCTTCCTCCCTCTCTCCTTTCTTTCTTCCTTTCTTCCTTTCTTCCTTTCTTCCTCCCTCCTTTCTTTCTTCCTTTCTCCCTCCCTCCCTCCCTCCCTCCCTTCCTTCCTTCCTCCCTCCCTCCCTCCCTTCTTTCTTTCTTTCTTTCTTTCTTTCTTTCTTTCTTTCTTTCTTTCTTTCTTTCTATCTATCTATCTCTCCTGGCCTTATTAGCCAGTTTCCTGGTATGAGTAAAATAAAGAAAAAAAGTGAGAGTTAATCACAATTATTTTCATTGCGTTCCTGTTCTATGCAGACGTTTCCTTATGTGCTTTACACAAATTGTTTCAAGGATCCTTACGCAGCAGGGCAAAGGAACATTCCATTAAATGCATCCTATGAGATAGATCAAGGAAACCTCCCAAAACTAAACAACTAGCAAGCAGTTGGTCCAACCACACTGCATCCACTTGGTTCCTCCCTCCACAAAATGTATGATTTTTCATTATTGCCTGCATGTGTTATGCACATAGTTATGACATGCTTGCTCTCTTCCATTACATGGAAAGAATGGGAAGCTTCTGGTAGTCGCTGCTTTGTATAAGACAGCACTCCTGCCTAAACACTGAGAAGCCATGATGATATAGAAGCCTAAGGAGATCTTTTCACCAATCTTTGATCTATAGTTTCAAACACCTTTGTGACATGAACATGAGAAACCTCTTCTTTTTAGTGGCCTGGGGGAATCAAGCTATTCTTTTCCCAGGTCTGTTTCCCCATCTGGAGAAACTGAGGTATCTGAAGACACTGGTAACAGACACCAAGCCCAGAGCAGACTATGGCTGTGCCAGGATGGATTCATCACTAACTCTCAGATGTTCACCCATGACCAAGTTTGTGTGCAGAACACAGTGACACCCTCTGAGGGAAGAAGGCAAGCAAGAGAGGGTGAGTGTCCTTATCTGTTGAGGTGCAGTCCACGTAATTCTCTGTTCCTTGTCCTTGGTAAGAGTGTCTGATGTTGCTGGACTTCTCAGTGGCTAGGGGTGCTTGCCGCCCAAGCCTGGTGATCAGAATGAACCCGCGGGACCCGGAATGAGAGCACAGGACTGACTTCTGTAAGTACTACAATAGCGCACATACATCTGTAGCTCACACATTAAACAGATGCATTTCTGTCTCTTCTGGGGACAGTAAAGGATGTGTATTAGGGTCACTTGGTGAATTCAACGACTGAAATTTTCAGTAGCAGCGCTGGATGTTGAATTTCTCACTTGAAGCCTCTCAGTGCTCCTAACATTTGTCTGGAGAAAGCAGAGGGCACACTACATACATTATAATCTGCACTGTGTTTACATGATCTCGTATTATTCTAAAAGACTAATATATTACAGCATAAGATTCTAACTGAGATAAAAAATGAAAGAACTCACTTAACTGGACAAATATTTTTGCTCTGCTGCTAATCCTTGTTTTGTGATGTCTGCCTATTCAACTTTGTTCAGATTCAGTTTCTCTAAAGTGACAGGAAAAAAAAGTTATTTCTATGGTATCTTTAATTCAGATAGTCCTTGGCTTCTTGGAACCATGAGAGGAAGTTGGGAACAGTAGCAGAAGGGAATCTGTGCTTTTCTATTAGTTTGCATTTTATTAGATATTACTTGGCTCTGAATATTAAAACAGAATTCACTATTTTTCAATTAGTTTTCTATGTAGTTTAGAACACATTTTTAATTCAGGAAGAAAAAAAGCTAAAATCTTATTTGGGAGGGAAAGGAGTGCTCTTTAGTTTTCTTAGACATTAAATGGCTCATTCAAAGCAACATTTTGATAAATTGTGTAAATGAGAGAAGAACATATGGATTAAATTTTCCTTGAAATACATATGCACTTAGAAAGTGCAGAGGAAAGTGCTTGGCAAAGCCCATTTGGGGTTCTGCCAAGTGGGAAACGGTTTAAAATGGTTGAAAATGCAGTTTTATCGAAGAACTCTGCCATATCTATCCATTTTTATTGATTATAGATTTTCTAACTTTTGGGTTATTCTTATATTTATTTTTGCAGTTTCTTTATGCCGTGGCCTTATTTAATTTAGCTACAGTTTTTCCCTCCCTAACACAGAACACAGTGGGTGATCAGCTGACACTGACATCATGGTATTTACCTTCCGTGTATGACTTCTGACTTCTGGATTCTAACAGAGGCTGCATGTGATCTTTCTGGAGCAAGAGAAACTTACTACACGTTTTCTTTTTCCTTCCTTCCTTCCTTCCTTCCTTCCTTCCTTCCTTCCTTCCTTCCTTCCTTCCTCCCTCCCTCCCTCCCTCCCTCCCTTCCTTCCTTCCTTTCTTTTTCTATAATGAAGGATACTAAGGAGCACTGTCCTAGTTAAACTTGTCAGACTTGACAGGCTCTAGAAACACCTTGGAAACAAGCCTCGAGGCATGCCTGCCTGTAAGTGATTAAGTTACTTGTTAATTGGCAGTGGGAAGACCCAGGTAAAGTGTGCAGAGTGCCAGCGTTTGTCTTCCTTTGGGTTTGGAAGCAGTGTGATCAGATGTCTTGAGCCTTTTCTCTCATGACTTCTCTGCCATGATGAACCCGTGAACCATGAGACAAAGCACATCCTTTCTCCCTTAAGTTGCTCTTGCCAGGCTGTTCTATCTCGGCACCCAAGACTCTGTGATAGATTTTGAAGACATGGAGTGTGGTTAACAACCTTCCACCCAATCATGCAATTCTAGGCGAGGAGCTTTTGGAAATACAAGCCCAAGTCTCTTGCTTTCTGTATTCTGAAATTGGACAGTCAAAAGACTTAGAGATCACACTGGTTTGCATGCACAGAAAAGTGTGGTTTGTCAGTGGCTTTTATTGAACTGCTTGAGAAAAAGAAAAAATATTTTTTAAAAGCTTAAATTTTACATATATAAAAAATTGCCAAGTTTTCCTTCTGAAGTGTTGAATTCATCTGAAAATGCCTTTATATAAACTGTGTGGTTATTTATAGCTTTCTACAAGGCAAACCAACAACCGCATCTCAACAAATGCTCAGATGGGGGTCATAAGGACATAATCCTGACCTTGTTCCTTTATGTATGCTAATCCTTTTAGTGAAAGGTTTTTTTTTTGTTATGAAAATATAAAACAACAAAGAATATTTTCTTGATGTTAAGTAATATCAAACCTGAGACTAGGACATTAAATTCAGTATTCCAGTATTTGACTCAGGTCATGTCCTAGGCACACACACACACACACACACACACACACACACACACACACACACTCAACAGTATCTTAACTTTTGATGCTGAAATTTAACACAAATTGAAATAACAGTTTCAAAATGCTATGTATTTTTTTAAATAATGTTTTAATGAATAATTTGTGATTTGTAAAGAAACCTTTCTTTTGGGTGCAAATGCTCGACTCAGGCAAAACTACAAGCAGAGTGTATGGCTGAATTTTGAAAGGAGGTGATGGTGGGCAGCTTTCTTCAGTCCCATCAATGAGGAGCTGGACTTAGGAACATCTCTCTTGCTGGCTTTATGTTTAAATAGACATCCAATTCAAGGGCAAATTTGAAATACAAATGAAGTAACTTTGAAGTTTTAATTTTACTTAGGGGGCAATATAAATAATGCTATAAAATAAATTCTCTTCTCTACTTTAGGGCAGATGTTTTAACTATACCTTGTTTGATTCTCAGTCTATTTGAAGTGTTCAAGAAACATTATGGAAAATCTTTGTGGCTCATGACCAAAGGAAAGCGAGTGTAGAAATACTTTATTCTTTAGTACAAAAAGTTAACCTGTCGGACATAGGCAGATGGTGGGGACTTAGTGTGAGATTATTGTAATAATAGTTTCTCCGTTACTAAGAAAACTTACTTTTAAAAAATATTATCAGGCCATAATTTACATATAATGAGATGGAGCTATCGAAAAATGTATGTGTTGTGGTTTGAATTTGAAACGTTGCCCACAGGCACCATGTGTTTGAACACTTGGGTCTCAGGAGGGTGGTACTATTTTGGGAGTTTATGGAATTTTGGAGGTTATGGTGGAAGTAGATTGGGGGTTATACCTGGACTGAAGTTCTTGTCTTGTTCTTTGCTTCTTGTTCCAAACAAGGTGAAGAATTTTCTTTACCACAGCCCCTGGCTGCAATGACTGCCTAAATCCGGAACCAGAGGCTCAGGGCCAAACTCTCGTGGATTAAACCTTCCAAAACACTGAGCCAGGATAAATAATTCTTCTTTGACTTACTTCAGTCAAATACTTTAGTCACAAGAAGAAAGGGATCTAGGATAGTACATTTAGATGAGTTTCAACAGAAATCTACACCAACAGCACCACCAACCCTTACCATAGACAAGACACTGACTATTCCTGCCCGAAGCGTGTGGGTCTTTGGAAGGACATGATTCATTTCTCCTCAGTAAGTGCCTGAAGTAAAATGGATGGATTGTCTATCAATAAGTAATGCTTACATGTAAGGTTCCATTTGCTACTTATCCTTGCTAAGACAGTGTTACAGCTACTCTAGGCCTGGGAGCGGGCTCACTGGGTAAATGTACAAACTTAGTAACCTGAGACTGATTTCCAGAACCCATGATAGAGAGACATGACTCCACAAGATGTCCTTTAACTTTCACACACATGCAATGCCTTACACACACGTGCGCACACACACACACACACACACACTCCTAAAGCAAGGACTTGAAGATGTATTTATAAACTCACATACATAGTAGCATTTATCACAATAGTCAAAAAGTAAAAACAGGGCTGGCCATTAAGACACTGGAGCACTGACTGTTCTAGCAGATAACCTGAGTTTGATCCCAAACAGCCACATGGCAGCTCACAATCACAAATCTAGAAAACTATGAAAGAGAAAGAGATCAAATATATGTGTGTGTGTGTGTGTGTGTGTGTGTGTGTGTGTGTGTGTGTGTGTTTGATATATATAAAATCAAGGAAGGAGAAGAAACCAAGGGATCTGAAAATAGTTTCAATAAAATTATAGAACAAAATTTATCCAACTGAAATAAGGAGGTGTCTATCAATATACAAGAAGCATACAGAACACCAAATGACAGGAACAGAAAAATAATTCCCAATGACATGAAATAATCAAAACACTAAATGCATAGTACAAAGAAATAATATTAAAAGCTACAAGGGAAAAAGCCCAGATAATACATAAAGACATACCTATTATAATAACACCTGGCTTTTCAATGGAAACTCTAAAATCCAGAAGGGCCAAGATGAAAGTTTTACAAACTCTAAGAGACCATAGATGCCAGCTCAGACTATATACCCTGTAAAAGTTTTGATCACAATAGCTGGAGAAAGAAAGATATTCCATAATAAAATTAAATTTAAGGTCTATCTATCTATAAATCCAGGTCTAGAGAAGGCAATAAAAGGAAAACTTCAAGCTGAAGAGGTTAAGCACACCCAAGAAAACACAAGAAATAGAAAATCTCAGACCAGCAGAGTGAAAGAGAGGGGAAACACCACCACCACCACCACCACCACCACCACCACCACAGAGCAACAGGAATCAACAAACACTGCTCATTGATAACTCTCAAAACCAATGGTCTCAACTCCGCAATAAAAAGTCACAGACTAACAGAATGGATGGAAAAATGAGATGGATTCATCTGCACCATCCAAGAAACATACTGTAACGTCAAGTATGGCATCATTCTGGAGTAAAAACATGGATGGAACAAGATATTTGAAGCAAACCGAACCAAGACAAGAGTTGATATAACCATTTTAATATCTGACAAAAATACTTTAAACCAAAATTAATTCAAAGAGATAAGGAAGAAAACTATATATTCATAAAAGAAAAAATCCACCAAAAGGATAATTACAGTTCTAAACATCTGTGCACCAAGCTCAAGGGCATAAAGTTCATAGGAAAAACAGTACTATAGCTAAAATGACATATTGACCCTCATACAATGTCTTCCATACCCAACATACAGGTCATTCAGACAAAAGCTAAACACTAAAATTCTGGAGCTAACTGATGTTATAAACCAAACAGACCTAACATATTTATAGAACATTCCACCCAAACACAAATGAACATACCTTCTTCTCAGAGATTCATAGGATCTTGTCCAAAGTTGACCAGTTATGTGGACACAAAATAAGCCTCAACAGATAGGAGAAAATGGAAAGAGCATCCTATCAGACCACCACGTGTTAAAACTTGATCTCAACAACAGAAATAACAGAAAACTTCAAACTCATGTAAACTGAACAACTTGCTGCTGAGTGAATAAGTTGTTCAAGATAGAAATTAAGAAAGAAATAAAAAAACTTATGAATTGAATGAAAATGAAGTCACAGCATGCCTAAACCTATGGGGCACAGTGACAATGGTTCTAAGAGGCAAGTTCATAGAGCTAAGAGGCCACGTTTAAAAATAAAATTGCAAATTAGTAATTTAACAGCACAACTGAAAGCTCTAGAATAAAAAGAACTAAATCTAAATAAATGGCAAAAAAAATCAAATTCAGGGCTGAAATCAACAAAATTGAAATGAACAAACAAAAATACAGAGTAACCTAGAGTTGGTCTTTGAAGAAAACAAAAACAACAAGATTGACAAACCCTTAGTTAAATTAACTAAAAGATGGGAAGAGAAGACCCAGTTAACAAAATTAAAGACAAATGAGGACATTACAACAGATATCAAGGAAATCCTGAGAATTAAGTCATACTTTTAAAAACCTGCACTCTACCAAATTATAAAATCTAAAAGAAATGGATAATTTTCTTGATATATAACACATACCAAAGTTAAATCAAGATCAGATAAGCAATTTGAACAGACCTATAATCCATAGTGAAATACAAGCAGTAAATAAGTCTTTCTACCAATAAAAGTTGAGGACCAGATGGTTTTAGCACAGAATTTTATCAGACTTTCAAAGAAGAATTAATACAAGTACTCTATTATTCTAAAGAATAGAAATAGAAGAACCATTGCCCCATTCTTTTGGCAAGGCCGCAGTTGCTGTAATACCTAAATCATATAAAACTCATCAAAGAAAAATAATTACTGTAGTGGTTTGAATAAGAATGGACCAATAGGTTCATATATTTGAATGCTTAATCACCAGGGAGTGTGCTGTGGATTTGGTCTAATGCTACTTATGTTAATTTGGCCCTCAAAATTACACGGAAATCTGCACTTCTACACGTAAAATGCTGAGAGTCCTGGGCCCCAGTTGGTTTAATTGGTAAATAGAGTTGCTGGTGGCCAATGGCTGGGCAGAGAGACAGAGACAGGACTTTTAGGATTCCTGGGAAAGGGATTGGGTGGTGGGGGGTGGGGGGTGGGGGGGGGGAGAGAACTGCCATGCAGGGAAAAGAGTAAAAACCAGGCTTGAGAAGTGCAGAACAGAGAAAGAGCCAACATGAAAGAGCTGGGGTAGAGCAGCCCCAGGACTGCCCCCCACGACTGGGTCTAGAGTAACAAAGATGGAATATAGATTTTAGTAAGTAATAACTCAGGAATATTGGAGGTTTGAGAATGGCTCAGCCATTGAGCCGTTTAAGGCATATTAAAATATAAGGTTGAGTCTATGTGTGTCTTTCATTTGGGAACACAGAACATTGGGGTAGGTAGTGAGGAACATGGGCCGCCACTGCAGGGGTCAATTTGAGTAGAGATGAATTGGCTACTGTAACACGAGTGGAACTGTTTGAGAAAAACTAGATGTATTAGGAGGTATGGCCTTGTCTGAGGAAGTGTGGCCTTGTTGGAGAAAGTGTGTCACTAAGGGCAGACTTTGGGGTTTTCACCTTACATGAAAACACAAAAAGCCCAAGATTGCTAAAATAATCCTTAATAATACAATGTACTAATATTAATATCAATAAATTAATACTAATTTATTAATATTAAGTTTATTATTATTCATTATAAAATGCTTGAGATGTCACCATCCTTGACTTATACTACAGATCTATACTAATAGAAACAGTATGGCATTGGTGTAACAACTGACACATTGATCAACAAAATTGAACTGAAGACCCAGCCATAAATCCACAAATCTATAAGTACCTGACATTTTATAAAGAGTCCAAAAACACACACACTAGATAAAAGACAGCATCTTCAACAAATGGTGCTGGTCACACTTGATGGCTGCATGCAGAAGAACCCACATAGATCCACACTTATTACTCTACCTAAAACTCAACTACAAGTCTATTGGAGACCTCAACATAAGATCAGATAGACTGAATCTGATAGAAGAGAGTGGGGAATAGCCTTGAACTCATTGTCACAGAAAATAACTTTCTGAACAGAATACCAATATCACAGGAACCAAGAACAATGATTAATAGGACCTCAGGAAACTGAGAGGCTTCTGAGCGTCAAAGGAAACTCAGTCGAACAAAGCAGCAACCTTCAGAAAGGAAAAACGTTTTACCAACTCCACATCTGTTAGAGAGCTAATATCTAAAATATATGAAGAACTCCAAAAAACTGGACTCCAAGAAAATAAACAGCCCAATTAAAAATGAGATACAGATCTAAACAGAGTGTTCTCAAAAGAGGAAATACAAATGGCTGAGACACGCTTAAAGAGATGTTCAACATCCTTAGTTATCAGGGAAATGCAAATCACAACTACTTTGGGATTTCATCTTACACCAGTCAGAATGGCTAAGATCTATTAAACAAGTGGCAGCGCATGCTGCTGAGGGTGTGGAATAAGGGGGCTGCTGGTGGGAGTGCAAACTTGAACAACCGTGATGGAAGTCAGTGTGGTGGCTTTTCCAGAAAGCTGGGAAGAGTTTACCTCAAGATCCAGCTATCCCACTCTTGGGCATATACCTAAAAGACATGGCCTCCCACTACAGAGACACTTGTTTGACCATGTCCATTGCTGCTCTATTCATGATAGTCTGAAATAAGAAATGGTAGTATATCAATAGATGAATGGATTCAAATAAATATGATTTATTTACACAATGAAATATTCTTCAGCTATTAAAAATGAAATTGTTAAATTCACAGGGAAATGGGTAGAGCTAGAAAAAGTCATCTTGAGTGAGACTTCCTAAAATAAACATGGTATATATTTTCTTATACATGAATATTGGCTGTTATGTCTTGAACAAGCTGGCTCTAATCTACAGAGGTCATATAGAGAGTAAGGGACTAGAAGTGGACTGGACAACTCCAGGAAGGGGAAATAGAATAGATAGTTATGTATCAGAAGGGGACGGGGGCGCTGAATGAGAGGACCAAATGGGGAAGGAAGAGGGTGGTGAGGGAGATTATACAGGTAGCTAAAACTAAGAGCCATTTGAGGTTTTTTATGGAAAGTAATATAGTAGAAGCTTCCTTAAATATGTACACATATGTAGGTGATCCAAATGGAATCACTAAATAACGGGAAGATGGAGCCCCAATTGGATCTCTATCATAACCAAATGAAGTTCCAGGAATGTATTGCATCCAACTGAGTTATTGGCAAGAGGTACCTCATGGGAACCCCTAAAGAGCCCAGGCTACTGCCAAAGCTATTGGTTGCTCTTCACAAACTTATGGTAAAACTCTACTGCTGACAACACATACACAGCTTACTGAACATGGAGAGGTTGAGCTGGTGCCTATCTAGAGTCTTCACCCCGCTGACTGACCAGTGTTCAGGGTACTGGAAGGTGCTCTGCCTGCTGCAAGAAGAAGGTAAACACCAACCCACATATAAACTCTTCGATTTACAAAGATGATCTGCCTGCAAGATATATTAGTTTCAATAGATGATCTAAATGGAGCCACAAAGCTTGTGGTGCTAACCAATCAACATCTAATTAGATTTAAGGTCCACTCCATGAGAAGGAACCCAAGATCCTAACACTAGATGGGCCAGAGACCTAGGGCAAAAAAAACCCTACTGTGGCATAAGCCACCCACATCTTTTCCCTGAACAGCTCAGTCAGCCTTCTAGCAGGCCACTTCTACTTACTCTATTCCCCTTTGGTGTCCTCTTTACATTGCGGCCACAGTAATCTTTTGCACATGCCAAGCTGATTAAGTTATCCATATGCTGAAAGTGCTTCTGTGGTTTCCTGCTGCTCTTAGCGTGTTGTAGGATGCGTATTCCGGCTCTGATGGACACCTTGCAAACCACTGTTCTGTGCTCCAACTGCTCCGGCTTTTCCTCACTCCCTGGTGATCAGCAGGTACTCAGCTCACCCCTGGACACACGTTGTTTCCCAGCCTGGGACATTCTTTCCATCATGCTCAACTGACTCTAGGAGCCCAAAATTACTATAACACTAAAAGCAACCATATTTGAAAACATAATTTATGATGAAACTGGCACCAGAGCACAATAGAGAGGAGTCAGCATGTTCAATAAATGGTCATACACCATTTATTTTTTAATATGAAAGGAAATGAACCTTCATATGCACCTTTCACCAGCCATAACATTTGAGTTTTTATTGTTGCGGCTGAATTAACTTGAAAGAAGAAATCTGTGTAGAAGAGCTAGAAACATAGTTCAGCCATGGGGTAGACCTAGATGGAGGCCTTAGGTTCAATATCTAGCACAGGAAGAGAAAGAAATAGGAGGGCGGGAAGGAAGGAAGGAAGGAAGAAGGAAGGGAGGCAGGAAGGCAGGGAGGGAGAGAGAAGGAGGGAAGGAAGAAGGGAGGGAGGGAGGGAAGAAAGGTGGAACAGAAAAGAGGAAATGAGAAGGGGAGGACATCAGTGATCAGTGCTGCAGAGAAAAAGTAGTAACATGACTTTGGGCAGAAAAACTTCTTTTGTTGTTGTTTTGTTTTGTTTTGTTTTGTTTGAGACAGGGTTTCTCTGTGCAGCCCTGGCTGTCCTGGAACTCACTCTGTAGACCAGGCTGGTCTTGAACTCAGAAATCCGCCTGCCTCTGCCTCCCGAGTGCTGGGATTAAAGGCGTGCGCCACCACACCCAACCAGAAAAACATTTTTTCAAATAAGGCAAAAAAAATGTAATAATCATTACCAGAGAATAATATAAATATAAATACAAATATAAATATAAATAGTGGGAGTGAATTTAACTAGAAACATGACATTTGTATGTGATCATGTTATAATGAGGCCAGTGAATTTTGTATGCTATTAGAAATGGAAAAAGAAATATGAAGATTCTAAGTTCAACTAAGTGAAAATGACGAAATATTTTCTTTAAAAGATAGCATCAGGGGCTGGAGAGATGGGTCAGCAGCCAAGAACACTAACTGCAGCTTCGGGTGTCTGATGCCCTCTACTGGCTTCTGTGGCACCCATACACATGTGCAACATACCTACATAACAACACACACACACACACACTCGAATACACTCACACATACACTCACCCACACATACACTCATTCACACATACACACACATAAACAAACAAAATAAACATTTAAAAATAATAAACCTTCCCAAAAAGGTAGCATTAAAAATGGTGCGGCAAAGAGCTGGGATGATGGCTCAGTGGGTAGAAGTGCTTGCCAGGTCAGAAGGAGGACCTGAGTTTTAATGTTCAGCATGCATATTAAAAAAAAAAAACTGCACACAGGCATCCATGGTTTTAATTCCAGTGCTGGGAACAGAGGTGTGTGCACCCTGAAAATGTGCTGTCCAGCCAGACAGGCCTGATCCTTTGGCTTCAACATGAGACCGTGCTAAGGCGGGCAGAGGGGGGTGTATGTGAATGATACAGTAGGAGTCCTGGCATTCTTCTACAGCTTCTGTGTATGCGAAACACTCAGAACATGAGACAACCCCAAAAGTGGGACCAGATACTTGCAGGTGTATCGATCCACAAGAACTCACTTCTGGAATATAGAGTTGAAAATAAGAATTATCAGCTTACTAGAAAAATAGCCATGAACGTCAACAAAACTGCCAAAATGAAAGACATGCAAGCAGACAATAAACTTATTACAAGGGGTTGATTCATGTTAAGTGCCAGGGAAAGATAACTAAAGCCATGCTCAGAGGCTGCTAAGAACCCCCAAATGAAATAAATCACAACCAGCTGACACTCAGTGTCATGGAGGTAGGAAACAATTGGAACCTTAACCCACCAGTGGCTGCAGTGTAAGCTGACACAGCTGCCCTGGAAACTTGTCTGGCTATGAGAACCAAAGCATTAAAATAATCATGTTCTACAGCAGATCAACCTCAGTTTATATCCCCCCCCTCGCATGCATATGCAGCAAAGTACAGGGCAGAGATGTCCATAGCAGCCAATTCATACTCATCAAACACTAAAGCATTGTGAGTGTCATAAACCCTAGAATGAGTACATGGCTTGTGTGAGATCTACAAGAGGTTAAATAAGACAAAGAGGATAAAGACACTGCTAATACAAAGACCTTAGACATCACAGGACTAAGATGCAGTGAAAGAAGAGAGTCTCTGCACAGCTCAGGCAGTCTGATTCTTTTTCCATCAAAGTAGGTAATGCTTTCCTCTGGCATTGGCCATAAGGATGGTAGCTAGTTAAGAGAAGAGTGGAGCTCATGATGCTCTATCTTGTCTGGCTATGAGAACCAAAGCATTAAAATAATCATGTTCTACAGCAGATCAACCTCAGTTTATATCCCCCCCCTCGCATGCATATGCAGCAAAGTACAGGGCAGAGATGTCCATAGCAGCCAATTCATACTCATCAAACACTAAAGCATTGTGAGTGTCATAAACCCTAGAATGAGTACATGGCTTGTGTGAGATCTACAAGAGGTTAACATAAGACAAAGAGGATAAAGACACTGCTAATACAAAGACCTTAGACATCACAGGACTAAGATGCAGTGAAAGAAGAGAGTCTCTGCACAGCTCAGGCAGTCTGATTCTTTTTCCATCAAAGTAGGTAATGCTTTCCTCTGGCATTGGCCATAAGGATGGTAGCTAGTTAAGAGAAGAGTGGAGCTCATGATGCTCTATCTTCTTGTTTTTTGTTTTTTGTTTTTCGAGACAGGGTTTCTCTGTATAGTCCTGGCTGTCCTGGAACTTACTTTGTAGAACAGGCCGGCCTCGAACTCAGAAATCTGCCTGCCTCTGCCTCCCAAGTGCTGGAATTAAAGGTGTGTGCCACCACTGCCCGGCGATACTCTATCTTCTTATCAGAGCATCAGCTATGTCCAACATGTGATAACTATCTGACTATGTGTTTTATGACTTGAACTCTCTACTTGTTTTTCATGCCAACAAAATTGTATTATAACATTACCAGAATTGCAGAACCAACAATCTATATGTTATATCATTGGAATAAAATGAGCTATGCATGTGTACATAGGTTTTTCTTGCAGTGTGCACATATTCCTTGTGGAGTCTTTCAAATCAAGCATGTGACCATTGGAATAAATTTTGGGGTATATGGAAACTGGAATGTGGACAACTGGTAACTCCTGAAGGTTACCTCAATATGACTGTGGAGTCATAGGTAGCCTAAGATGGACTCTAGTTCAGCTCACATAAATATTGACTACCAAATATACACAGACAAAAATGTCTTTATAAGCCGGGCTGTGGTGGCACACGCCTTTAATCCCAGCACTTGGGAGGCAGAGGCAGGCGGATTTATGGGTTCGAGACCAGCATGGTCTACAGAGTGAGTTCCAGGACAGCCAAGGCTATACACAGAAACCCGGTCTCAAAAAAAAAATGTCCTATGCAAAGCCATGAACCACGGAAGGGGGCCAAAGTATACCCTTAAAACCAGAAAGCTGAAGGAAGCCATATTGGGTAGATAAGAGAAGACCTCTCACATTCTCTTCCCTTAGAACACAATAAGAAAAATCCTTTGGGTCTCTGGTTTCTCCAGTGGAGAAAACAGAACTCATAGCAGACAGTTAGTGCCCTAGAAGTTCCTGGGAACTTTGCAGGAACTCTACCTCTCTCTAGTCCCATGGGGACCACTAGGGTAGTTGACAGGACTAACCTACCTGAGGTCCGTTAAGTATGAAGAAGGGGCATGACTAGTGAACAGTTCTCAGTGGCTTTGTATCCCTGTCAGTGTATCCCTGTCACCACTGGTTAGCCAAGGCAACAGGTTTGCATCAATGAGAGCCACAGCAGCAGATCCATATGGTCAGGGGGTCTGCTAGTCAGTTTAAATTTGTCAATTTGATGTAGGCTAGAGTCATCTAAAGGAAGCCTTCATTGAGGAACTCCCAAAATTAAATTGGCCTGTGGGGGGAATGGGCAACCTCACTTGAGATATTACACTTGGAAACATTTAGGGTAAAACATTTACAAAATATAAATAGAAATGGTGTTTCTATGTACCAATAGCAAACTATTTAGAAAAGAATCCAGGGAAAACAATCTCATATCAACACTAAAAGATAAAGTACTCAAAGTAGATTTAACAAAGAAAGTGAAAGATCTGTACCTTAAAAACTTTGAGTTTTATGGATGAAATTATAAGGAAGTCACAAATAAATGGGAGATATCTGTAGGATTAGATTTCAAAACCTACTTTAATAAGGGTTCTCAAATGCTTTAACCCCTCTCTAGACCACAGTCCAAAGGTAGGGGAGAAAAGATGGTAAATAGGACAAGAGGATGTGGACGTGCTTAGAAGAAGTTCTTTGGGGCAATTCCAGTCTCCAGTGTCAGAATACCAGTAACTCAATTTAGTAGTATCAGGATACCAAACAGGAATCAGTAGTGGTGGCATGATCCAGCAGAAACAGCCAGGCCTCCTTCCATTAAATCAGCATGAGTCAGCAGGTGTGACCAGAACCAGCCAGGACACCAGGTGAAGTTCTTTGGCATGCCTCCATCAATGAAGTGAGGATTAGTGAAGATGCAAGACCTACAAAGCATTGCAAGGCTAGCCATTTCAAGCACCTGGTCTGCTGTCTGTTGAGTCCTATTTATGCTCTCTCCAAGCATCACTGTCCTCTCATGGGTCTGCTTCAGCAAAACATCACATGAGCCTCTATCACATGAACAAACAGAAATTTCCACTTCAGGTATCAGTATTCATGGATCAAAAAAATTAACAATGATCAAATGTCCAAGATATCCAAAGTGACCTATAGATTTAATGTAATCCCTATTCTAATGGCATTGGTCTATCTGATTTTAATCTAAATCACAAAGCTTCAATACTGTTTAGACATAAAACAGATATGTGTCCCAATTAAACAGAATAGAGGGCCTAGAAATAAATATATGCATGTATAGTCAACAATACTTGACAAGGATGCCAAGAAAACAAAGTGAGATAGGAAGAATATCTTCACGAAATGGTGTTTTAGTAAACCGTGTTGCTATAATAAAATGCTTCAGTCAGTTCACTTATAAAGGAAAAGAGTTTTCTTTGCCTTATGTTTTTGACCTCTGTTGAAGACATTACTCTTGACAAGAGAGTTTGTTTGATACAGTAAGCCACACATAGATTCAGCCAAGAAGTGTAGTGAAAGAGGCCAGAGAAGTATCTCACAATGCCCATCAGGGTTTTATCCACAGTGATGTAAGGAATTCTCACTGGACCCCACTCCTTAAGGGCTCATAGTGCCTGTCAATAGCACTGATCTTTAAAGCATGGGCATTTGAGGGACAATACCCATATTGAAACCACGATAAATGGTGTTAAGTCAACATGTGTTAAAGGCTTTAAGCATGAAGCCTCGAGGTATGTAAGCCCATTGATTTGGTCTTGACGATGTTTTTTTATCAAAACAAACAAACAAACAAAAAACCACAGTGACACATGCAAAAGCAGCTGTGTGCAGTTGCTGCTCCTGCTGCTGCTACTGTTGGTGCTGTTGCTGGTGCTGCTGTTGCTTCTATCAATAAAAATGCTTCTGCAAATAGGAAACAAAAATGATCCTGTGGAATGGGATTAAAATTATATAAAACCATACAAAAGGCATAAGGGATTTCCAATAGTACTTGTAACAGCAACAATGATGGTAGCAATTCAATTCCAAATGAGGAAGGACTTGAATAGATCTTTTTCTACAGGGGACAAAGGGATATGAAAAGCGCCTGAGTTCCACATGGATGCACATGGTGGAAGGAAAGAGCTGACTCAATAATGTTGTTCTCTGTCCTCCATGGGGACACTATAGTTCAAGTGTGTGTGTATATACACATGCACACACACACACACACACACACACACACACACACACACACACCACACACACACACACACAAGAGAGAGAGAAACAGAATCACCATGAATTATGGTCTCATACCTGCTAGCATGAAAATCTGTTGTTAAAAAGGACATGATATATAAGTGTTGGCCATAGTCAAAACTAAATTGCATCAGCTCTTTTGAAAACAACACAGAAGCACCTCAAAAACTTAGCTAGAGAGGTACTGTATGCTCTAACAGCCCTAAGCAAATGTGCTGGTGACAGACAAATAGATAAAGGAAATATATATTAAGGAAATATATACTATTATTGTTCATTCATAACTATAGGAAGAACTGCCACTCTATATGACAACATGGATTAGGTTGGAGGTCAGTATTTCAAGGGAAATTAGTAGATGGAGAAAAAGCATGTGCTGCATATCCTCACTTGCACATGGAGTTGTTAGAAAGCCAAACTTACTGAAGAAGCAGACTGCTGGCTATGGGGATGGACTGGGTTTGGGGCAAGAAATACACAGCCTAAGTAATAAGAGAAATTTGTTCTGAAGGGTCCCTGGACAGCATGAAATCCTGTTTATAACACTAGCTTATAACACTGTGTTGTATACTTGAACTTCACTAAGAGACAGATCTTGTGTGTTCTTACAGCACACACAAAATGGTAACTCCAGTATCGACATGTAAACTACTCTAGCTGCCTTGGTCATTTTGCAGGTCACAGAGATATATTAGCACACCGTGGACATTAAACATGGACAACTTTATTGGGAAATTGCACCTCAGTAAAACTTGAGAAGAGAAACTGGTTACTCCTAGGCCAGGACTCACCACCACCTAAGCTAGCTCACTGAAGCCAAGTGATGCTGTCTTTCAATATGCTAAGTCCATCACCACTTTCTGAGCACCTGAGAATTTCGAGTAAGTGCGATCTTAGATTACCCTTCCCTGCAATGTTAGAAATAGCCGCGTTCTACTGTGAAAATACACTAAGTGTGTTTGTAGCATCACATCTTCATTGTGCTGTCTTATAGCAGGTAGAACACCGTTTTTCAGAGTCCAGTGATCAATAATGCAGAGACTTCTTCCAGTGTAGTAAGAAGTCCGGATTGTCGTGGTTGAGTATCAAAGCCAGGATGGGGCCTTCCTCAGCAGAATTGTGAGCCCATAAAACCTGTCTCAAAGCCCTGGGGTCTGGCACACACAGGCAACACATTCACCTGCAAGTGAAGTTCTTACTTAACCAGATCACAAAAAAAAAATGTGCCTAGGGATGAGGGCACCAAATCGTCGTCACTTTGAAATAACAACAACCTTTGGCAATGGAGTGCCTAAAGGGACATGGGAGGATGATGGAGGGATCACCAGAATCTGTGTGAAAGATAAAACTGTGAAAAACATAACTCCCCTCCCCCCAAATATCTAAAGCCACAGGGGCCAAAAAGCTACTGCTGGAATCACGGCAAGATCTAGAGAAAGCAGAGAGCAGCCACCTGCCGGCTCCTTCTCAGCCGTGCCATTGGCTTCCGTTCCCCAAGATGAGTATTCTTGCCTTAAATCCAGCAGTTGAAGAACAAGGGAGCCTGAGAAATGTGGTGTTGGTCACCCTCCTGGGGACCTAGCTATACAGATTTTCAAAACAGATTTTGGAATCATTTTCATCGGCCTGTCTACATACTTTTCATTCTTCAGAGGCCTTTTTTCATCAACCTTGGCTATGTACCAAGAGAGCTTTGACACCTAGGTCCCCAGCTCTCATTCCCAGGGAGTCTGACTTCAGGGACCTGGGTGTCTCCAGGGCATCAGGACTCTTCAGGTTTTCCAGGGTTTCCTTTGTGAGGAGCAGAAAGGCTGGATGAGAGGGGCGTGACTTTTCAACCTCTGTCCTGCTGACCTTGGTGACTATATCTTGCTGTTGCCAAGGGCTGTCTGTGCACTGGGGGGTATTTAGCACTATCCCTGGGCCATTAGCCACTAGATGCCAGCAGCAGTTGTACCACCCAAGAGATGTGCCGACATTGCCAAATGTCCCCTGTGGGAGAGCTCTGTAAAGCTTTCCACAGCCCTGTTGGAGATCTCAGCTGTACCACAGAGTTCTTCAGAGAAGTTCCCACTCAGCGTCATGAGCAGGCAAATGGAAGAGTTCGTGGTTAGAAACGCAAGTTCTGGGCTCCCACCTTGTTTTCACCAAATGGAGGCTAGAGGTGTGTGTGGAATGGTAGGTGGTTAGTTAAGTCCAATTCTCCATTTGAACAAACCTAGGTCATTCCAATCCATGCTCGAGTTAGAATCATTCTTTTAGAGCTGACCGTGTTCCAGCACCTCAGAACTTCTTCCTCCAAAACAGCTTATACCCATCCACTCTACCTGTTCTCTGAACTTCTAAGAGAAATACTTCCTGTGTTTCTCATGTCAAACTTTGGTACTCAGGAACCTTGTCATCACCTCACCTGGGGGCAGATTTCCTCTCAACAAGATGGCATGCCCACCACGAGCGAGGACTTCCCAGGTGGATGTCAAGATGCTCCCACAGACTGTATCTGCTTAGAGAAGAGGCAGAGGTCAGAGCACAGACTGGGTAGAGTCAATGTCAAGTTCACTGCTTTTTCTGATACGCACTTAGCAATGTGAAGGTCATGCTCTCTTATCCAGGAGGCTGAGAAGTGATGAGGAATTGCTTGTGCTTTTGTGGAAATGTCAAAGTTCAGGTTCTGAGTTGATGGGTCTGATGGGTCTTACATCTCTTCTCCCATCATCCAGGCAAAGGAGGAAGAGATGAACTTTGTTCCCCTGCCAGCAAGCTTTGAGCTTGCCATACAGCAGGTCAACTCCAGAACTCACCTCTAATCTGCCTTTATGACATCTCCAGGATAGAAAGACATAATGAACACCCCTACCTCATAAACTGAACAATCTCTGTCACTCAAACACTGTTGTCATTGTGACTAAATACCCCCTAGTGTTCCTAGGAACTGGACAACTATTTACATCTTCTGTGGATGTTCTACTGCTAGCGCTGAGCTCTTGAGCAAGCAGAAAGTTCTTGTAATTTATTTTCACCTACAGCTCCTTTTTGACCTTAAAGTTAAAGTTTACTGATTGTGGCTTTCAGAAAGATACAGAAAATGCAACCTCACATTTGCCCTTCCTGTGTTTGAAACTTTACTATATTACGAGAATCTGAAGTATCATTTCACTAGGTAATCTTCACTCTAAGCTCTTTTGCTCTTCTGCTTTTCCTGTGGACAATTCTATCAAAGTAACAAAAGAACCAGGGTGTACGTGCTAGGCTGTTATGTCATATGTTGCAGAGAAAACATCCTTTGGGAAGACTTAATAAGAAGCCAACTTGCAAAGAAGGTTCTCATTCATAAGGTAAAAGTTAAGAGTGGATTTTTCAATAGCTGGCAAAACAAAAACAAAAAGCATGCTACCAACCAACCAAACAAACAAACAAACAAAAAACCCAACACAATGCATTTCTCTTTCCAGTTTCTCATGAATAACCTTGTTTCAAGATGGGAGAGACACTTGTGTACAGCTTAATGGACACAATCATGGTCTGTCCATTCTGTCAGATTCACCACAACTCCATCAGAGAGAAGAATGCCAGGGAGTCTCCTGTGGACTCCTCTCCCCAGACAGAGCTCGATTAAACACCATGCCCCCCTCACTTTTTCCCCTAAGACTTAGAAGACTTTTCTCTGTACCTTCAGTGGGTATTCCACTGCCAATGTTAATAACCCAGCATTCAGAAAGTTCCTTTGTAGTTTTGTCCTAAAGCAGTTTTTCTCTCATCTTTTGTGTCCTGCAATTAAAGTCAGTTTCTACTTATTTTGGCCTTAATAGAGATACAGAAAATCTGATCTCCACCATTAGTGCTTTGTGCGTTTGGAAACCTTACTATATTAGGACAATCTGAAATTTCGCTTGGCTGGGATAAATAGTCCTGATTCTGTTTACTTCTCCTCAAATACCCTATTACCCAAGCTTGAATCATTTTTATTGCATCCTTTTAGTTCTCTGTAACATGTTCATGTTCTCCTCGGCTGTGCTTCTAAAGCTCAAGTGTAACTGTTTATTAAAGACTCATACAAGGCCAAGCAGGAGAGTTTCTGTCCACAAGACCCTCACATGTGGCTCTTTTATGGAGACCACTCAGAAGCAACCAGATTTTGTTTTATTTCTATTAGGAATTCTTTCTTGAAATAAGTCTTGTTTAAAAAAAATGAGCATTGACTTCTGCTTTAAAATGGCAGGCTGAGCTTGGACATCAGCTCCTCTTTCCTCCAATGATCCCTCTGAAATACAAGCGAAGATATTTTAATGAAAGCAGAACAATAATATAAAACATTTGTTGCTCAAAAATGTTGGAGAATGCAGAATACATAAGTGATGAGATAGACAGCAGAGGAAACCGTAGCCTGGGACACACGGGAGGTGAGTCTGGACACAGGAGGTGAGCCTGGACACAGGAGGTGAGCCTGGACACAGGAGATGAGCCTGGGACATGAGAGGTGAGCCTGGGACATGGGAGGTGAGCCTGGACACCGGAGATGAACCTGGACATGAAAGGTGAGCTGGGACACAGGAGGTGAACCCTGGACACAGGAGGTGAGCCTGGACACAGGAGGTGAGCCCTGGACACAGGAGGTGAGCCCTAGACACGGGAGATGAGCCCGGACACTGGAGGTGAACCTGGGACAAGAGAGGTGAGCCTGGGACACTCAGGCTTCCAGGGGAATCTGCACTTCAAAGCCCCTGAATGCCAGAGGCAAGGTGAGCTGGCTGCCAGGTTTATCCTCTGGAAGGGTGTCCCACCTCCATACTCACTGAGTGCTGCGGAAGGGGAACTCTGGGGCTAGAGTTAGAAAGCTAGACTCTGAAAGAAGTGAGAGATTTACCTAAAGCTTTGAAATGGTGCTCTGGGGAGCATCAAAGAGCAGAGGCTAGTAATTGGCAGAGCGGACAACAGCCATAAGAGGTTCTGTTAACCAGTTTGTCACCCCCTCACTCTGGGGAGGAAGGGACTGCTACACTGGAAACGGCCATATGCAACGGCAGAAGTGGGGAAGGTTTGGGGGCATCACTGAACATAACCCTAGGCATACACTCTTTACCAGGAGTCCTGTGGCAGGCACCATGGGAGCCCAGTGAAGGTTAAGTACATCAGTACTGCACTTTCCAAAGGTCCCAGCAAGAAGCGGCACTACAAATGCTGACTTTCGGCTGTAAGTTTCACTGTCACCTACAAGGACTCAGAAGAAAATGGGAACCTCCTCACCATACTCGAGTGCCAGTGTTGTTTGAGAAAAGTACCACAATCATGCCTGTAACATGAAATGAGCTACAAGTTACACAAAGTCTTTGCCTTATTTGGGAATCATATGATACTACAGGAAGTATAATAAGTCAATAAACAGTTGAAATGAAACCAGAATTAGAGGAAAAAGGAGAAGAAAGCCATACAAATTATAAGATAATATTATATATAACCTAAATATTGTTTATATCTGTAATAATATGCATAATGTATGTAATAATATGTTACATGGTACATGTTATCTGTTAAGTATTACATATTTTGTGTTATATATTGCATAGGTTATATATGTATATGTGAAATTATATGCCATTACATATAGCATCAATTGCATATCATATGTATTGACTAAGCTTTTCTAATCTCTCTGCACAAAACTAAAATATTTTATTATAATTGTAGAATAGAATATAAATAGAGGATATGGAGATAAGCATGAAAAAAAATCAAAACCAGGAAAATACTGTAAAACTCACGAACAGAATACTAACCATTCAGTGTATCTGTGTGTGTGTATCTGTGTGTGTGTATCTGTGTGTGTGTGTGTTGATGTGTGTGCAGGTACATGTGATGTGGTAGTCAGAGGACAACTCTAGCTGTCACTATTATTTGGGTCCTGTCCACAGTATTTCTTGAGAAAGGGTGCCTTAGTTTGGTTTTCTGGTGCTGTGATAAAGACTAAGATCAAAGTTATGGACAGGGGTTTATTTTGCTAATATTTCCATATGACAGTCCATCACTCAAGGAAGGGGCCTGGAGGCAGGGTCTGAATTAGAAGCCATTTAGGTTCACTGCTTGCTCTCTTGTTCCCCATGAGTTGCTCAGCCTGCTCTAGGGCCACCTGTCCAGGAGTGAGGGCATATCCTACCCAGGAGACTGGGGTGGGCATAGAGTGGAGGTCATGATGGAAAATAAATTTGACTGTTTCCAGGTCAACTAGTCCCAGCTCACTCAACTAGCTGGATGACTGTAGACAAGCTGTTTAACTTCTCCAGGGCTTGCACACCTTTCTTCTGTTAAGACTGCTGCTCCCACCCAGGACTCCGCCCCTGCGCCATTTATAAAAGTGTTCTCTCAACTTCCTTGTCAGGCTTCTTGAAAACTCTACTTTTCTCTGATGGAGCACAGAGTTTTTACTCATATACAAAAGTGGAGGTCAAAACCATAAACAGCGATTGCTATAATCTGTCAACACTAGGCTGTGCTTCTTAAGGAAGACGGAGAGATGACAGACAGACTGTCCTGTCTGGTGGTCTGTGTGGTACCCGGTACGGGGCTTGGGGTACCCCGAGGGGAATACAGAGGAAACAGATTCCTTCATCTCCTCTCTTTCCAGCCTGTTGAGCCTAGGACAGCCTCTCAGTGTAAGCAAAGAGCAGAGGAGACTGGTAAGGAGGGAAATGGTAGAAAGAGGTCGCTTTGTGGTAACCCCACCACACGGGCCCAGATCTCCCTCCCTCACTGGGCATACAAGTGAATGCTTCGGGTGTGTTGTGTTTGGTAGAGGAAACAGGTACAACTCCCTAGGAGGGATGAGAATGATCTAGAAAAAAAAAAAAAAGACTGATAAGAATGCCCAAACTCTTTCACATTGTGATATTTTCACCTACAAAACTAAAGGGCAAAAATCATACAACTGAGTTACAAAAAGCAAAACCGCATTTAAAAAGAAAAGATGCTTGTGTTTTATTTAGGTAGGTTTAGGGTTTTGTGTTAGGCTATATTGGTGGGAGTCTGGAACCACAGGTGACCCATGCCCTGAGAATCAGATACACCTCTCTGTCAAGATTAATTTTTTTCTGTGATGTCTCCTGGCACTACAATGTTTAATGGAGAGGTTTTCAGACACCAGAAACTGAAGTAGACAAAGAAATTAAAATAATCCCACAGAAAGGCGGACCCAGGCTGCCAAGAGGCAGAGCGAATGGCCCCACAGAGCTCCTGTCTCTAATTACCCTTTGGCTAAATGGCAAATTGTTTCAGAAAGAAAAATCGAGGGTTCATTTCCCTCACAGGAAAATGAAAAGAAAAGAAATATCTGATTATGAACCAAGCTTTAAACTACCTCTCTTCTTCTGAGAGAACATATGTGACACCAGGGTCACCTTGCTTCTCTGCACAAACATGGCAGAATGATGCTTAGCTGTTGGGACCTACAAACACCAAGCAAATGCCAAGCGAGTGGCCACTGCTCCTCTCCACAGGCCCCAGAAGGGACACAGATGGGAGAGCCCTGCACAGCGTTTGTCCTCACCAAGCCAGCTGCATTTGGATTTCCTTGACAATGACATGTAAACCCATCACCTTTTTATTAACCTAAGCAAGCATGAAGCACTGAGAAGTCTGCACATGAACGATGATTTTTCTCGAAACAATGAGGTAGCCTCAGTTTTATTCTGTCCTTTGCGGCTGGAAAGCACATTTTTTTATTATGATTTCTTTTTTAAATACTTAGGTTCTTGGGCAGTGACATCACTTAGAACAGAAACTGGGGAAACACACTGTACAAGTTTTTTAAAAATGTGGTTAAAAGTTGAGGGAAAAACAGATTCTTCCAATCAATGATAGCTTTGGCAGAAAGTCTCGCCTAAAGTCCTCTCCCCCCCTCACCCTTCCCCCTGCCTTCTCTCCCTAAGCCTTGTTGTGTAAGCATGAAGGGCTGACACTCATTCAAAAAAAAATCAAGTTCTACAAGCATAATGTAGAGTCTCCTCAAGTAACAATAGGGAAAGGAAAACACATCTTAAGGGGGACGTCCAGTCTGTGTGTCTCTAAAAGCAAGCAGCTCCTTGGCTATCTCAGAAGTCTTAGTGATAACCTCTCTAATTTGCTTGCACCCATGACAATGGGATTCTTACCCAACTCTCCTCCCATCTATAAAAACTCCATAGACATGAAAGGAGAGTGCTACCCAACCCTGTGTCAGAGGGTAAGATGCCTTAGGCCTGTGCAAGCACTGATTACTCTGTGTGTGTGTGTGTGTGTGTGTGTGTGTGTGTGTGTGTGTGTGTTTGTGTTTTCAGAGCCTCTGCTTTGTAATCTGAGGACTACGCAGGTAAAGGGGAGGTGTCCTCCACTCAGGGTGCAATACAGTGAGTAAGAAGACAGAAAGGTGACAAACACAGGACACTTGTAGTGCTAAAGGACAACCCATTTAGAGATGCTGCACTGTGAGTTCAACCCACTCCTCATAAAAGCTCCTCACATATGGAGTCACTAAGGTACAGCCATTGGTGTGGCCCCAGAATCTACCCACAATGGGCACAATGGGGGACTGAGCACAGACTACCTGACCCCAGGCCCTTTAGCATCATACATAGGACTGGGACAAGACAGCAGAAGCAACTTTAAAGATAAGGGAGGACTTGAGCAGGCTTCTTGGGAGTGAATTATGAAGTGGGGGGGGTCTCTTTATCCTTCCAGAACCCCATTTTCTTCATTAGTTTATGAAACATGTACAATATGTGAGGCACTGGTATTCCATCCTAGGATTCTGGACAGGAGAAGGACACCCTCCCTGTCCTACAGCATGAGAGCCATTATATTTGATTTGGAAACCCACTGAGTTTGTATAAATTGTTTGAGGGTGGCATAAACTCTTAAACTTTTAAAACGAAATTAGAACCTGGAAATCTGTCAAAGTTGGGGTTTCTGTTCTACACCTCAGTGAAAACAAACAAACAAGTAACAACAGCCTAGCTCCCTCAGATTTTCCCCTCTGGCCAAACACTTTTGTTTTCCATAAATGCTTTAATCAGTTTGGAGTATTGGTTGAAATGTTTCGTGTGTACTTGAGAACTTCAAGCATCAAACAGGCTTTGAAAGTGGCTTTTCCTGTTGACACAATGCTTCTTGTAACCAGTCTACTGTGCCAAAATGTGTTGTCTAACAGTGCTGCTGCTGTAAGCCACAGAGGCTGAGTTCTGGCAGAGGCACACCATGCCATGCCAGCCCTTTGGGTGGTAGTCTGCTTCTCTCTTAGGATCCAGGTCACATGTTCAGAATCCTTGGTGCCCAACTGCCAGGCTCCCCCTTTGCCTTCTTGTCAGTTGGCTCGCATTATTTGTGATAATACTTACCCTTTATTATAGTCACCACAAGTCATGGGAAGGTTCAACTGTTTCATTAGTTGACTGAGAACAACAAAGTCTAATGTTTCATTGAAATCAGATGTAATGTTTGTGTTCCAAGGTCAGCTGGAATCTAATAGGAATAATTTAAGCCATAATATCCCAACCACGGCTGAGCCACGCTAATCACCCTGCAGATCATACTGGAGCGATTCCGAAGGGGGTAGGTCACATCTCATTGCTACCTCATTCAGTACACCGAAGACGGATTCTGTAAAAGGAAGTAATTAATCTTAGCAGGGTGGTCAGAGCCCAGGAGGCCTCGAGAACCCTTAGTAGCCAGACACTACAAACCGGTGGCCATGAGGAACCTGGAGAGCTGGCCTCCCTGTCTCCCTTTCTCCTTTTCCTCCTTTTCAGTTCTCATTTTCCACTTCCACAGAGCAGCAGCATTGAGTCAGGAGATCCTGAGAATGTTCTAGAACTTCCTGGAAATTTCTCTGATTCTGTGCACCCCACCAAAAAAAAAAAAAAAAAATCTATGAATGTAAGGAACTTTTAAAAGTGATTTACAGGAAATGGTCTCTCTTCAGGCTAAACAGCCCACTGAGGACCTTCCTGCCATCGGATCTCGCTGCTTCTTTATCTAGACGTTTCTAACCTTTCCTTATGACCATTGCTTTTACCTGTTGAGAAAATGGGGGATTCGACATCCTCAGAGTGAAGAGGATGCCCCTCTCCATTCTGGAATGCATCTGGTGTATCTTTTCTTTCCATGAATGAACTCAAGCTGGGCAGATGGTACTTCTACAGCTGTGATTTTAGAAGAGGGAAGTCTGTTTGAGGCAAAATACATGGACTCTGTACAGCAATCCTGTGCCTAGTTGTGGCATTTAAATAGATAAATGAGAATATAATTGTGTAGAATATTAAGGTTCTGCATGCATTAGCTCTAAAGAATATGTGGGCTGATAGGAGCCTGAAAGTGCACGACTGTCCCAGCTATACACACTCTCTCCATTTGCTTTGAAAGAAAGGAAAGCAAAGTTCTGAGGAGTGTCCCTTTTGGTACTGGGGACATACAAATGTCCTACACAGATCTCTGAATAATGACAGTCTTCAGGCAGGTTTAGGAGAGGAAAAATTGGTTGTTGAGGGTGCTGGACCAGGGATGGAAGAGCCTTTGTGTGTGGTGTGGGCCTCTAGCACTCACACTGCTGTGAAACCAGGCAAAGCAGTTCGCTGGCCTCTCACCCATGGCCGATGCTTGTTCCCTGGAGTCTCTTTCACTTTGTCGAGAACTGTTATGCATTGTGCTAAAACACATGGCACTGTTGTGGCTACAGCTGCCTCTTTCCCTATGGCCAAAATGATAGCCCTTTCATCTTTTGCAAGCTGAAATGTTGTCTCACTTTGCCTCATCAGACAGAGCTTGAGCCCCAAGTTGTGAGGTCCTGTAACAGGAGGCTGATGGACCACGAGCCTGAGTGTCAGAGCCCAGGCCAGCACCATCTTTTCCTTGCACTCCCTCCGGCTTGGTTTTCACACTTTTTAATTTTATCTTATCTGTTTGTTTGTTTTTATAAAGGGTTTCTCTCTGTAGCCCTGGTTGTCCTGGAACTTGCTCTATAGCCTAGCCTGGCCTTGAACTCAGAGTTCCAGCTGCCTCTGTCTCCCAAGTGCTGGGAGCAAAGTTGGGCCCTACCACCACCCAGTTTAATGACTTGCTTTCACATATTTTTAATTTTTATTTAGCTCCTGGTGGTCTGACCCAAAAGGGCACCCAAGGAGGAGGGAGGAGGACGTAGGGTCTGAGGTATATTTATTCTAAGTGACAGTGTTATCTTGGGTGAGTTTGAACCACCTCTAGACACTGGGCAGCCTTTCTCAGTCCACGTCATTTTTCAGTGAACATGATACCAAATATAGGAAAATATCCTTTCATTACATGCTGCCTATAATTCTTATACATTTAAGAAGTTGGTACTTGTAATTCTTCACTAATAATTATTTGACCATGAACAACATTTTACGATTCCCTATTATTTCTTGGTCACTTAATAAAATAATGAAATCTAATCTATAAATTGCTTTCAAATATAATGAAAACACATAGTCTAAATGTAACACTAAATATGTCATGGCACTGAAGTTTGGAAATAAACACTTATTGATTTCAGTGTTACCTTCTTTTGTATCTCAAAATTTATTTTAAAAAGGAATTTGAGCTTTTTCTTATTTAACTGATTCTGGGGCCTTCAGAAATATGACAGATACTTGCTTTTCATTCCCAAGTGTAAAAGAGCCTGGCAAAGTCTATTGGCCCCATGATCCCAGCCCATTGTACATGCCCTGAACACAGAGGAAGGCAGAAGAGGACTTCTTGGTTCTATTAACAGGTGTATTACCACAGAGTATACCAACTTGTACTACATAAGCTTGAGAAACTGGAACATGCATCCCTATGAAAGGAATCTGGGATGTCTGAGGCTAAGCGGAGGTTGTGTTTCCTTCAGCCCTCCATGTTTCAGATACCTCTACAACCCCAGGGAGTAACAATATGGAATAAAACATGCCTGATCCTTATGGGGGCTGAAGATTTCCACAGCCAACACCAGTATTCCTTAAGGAAACTCTGCAGCTGTGTCTATTTGGAATGGCCCAGCCATTGGTTGATTCTGTTCTGGGCATTGATTTCTTTCTCTTTTTCTAAAAGAAACATTCTCTGCCAACTACCTTTCTACCTCTGGCTCTTTGGTAAAAGTGGAGAGACCCATAACTGGAATTTTTGCTGATGTCACAGTCTAATGGTCAGTTGAAGCACTTAAGGCATGTAATAGTTCTGAAGTCATCTCCTCTGCAATGCTGTCTCTCAAAGCAGGGAGAAATCCTTGACTTGCCTGCAGTACTTTATCCTTCTTCTTCTATTCTGGGCGTTTACACTGCTGTGTACTACTCCTTCCAACAATTCATTAGGAGAATTTGTTTTCTTTTATATTAAGGAAAAACGTGTTTTCTTGAACATTTATCATGATACTGAAACTTTTCAACTACACCAAGCTCTGTCCTTCATTAAGAAAAGAAGTCTCACTATCTCTGGTTGCTTTTTATTTATCTATCTATTTATTTATTTTTACTTATTGTTTTTTTTTTATTTTATTTTTTGAAGTCGAAGTTCCTTTATTTGCAGATAATATGATTCTATACATAAAAGCCCCTGAAGACTCCACCAGAAGAGTTCTTTTTTTAATTAGATATTTTCTTCATTTACATTTCAAATGCTAGCCCCTTTCCTAGTTTCCTCTCTGAAAGTCCCCTATACCCTCCCTCTGCCCTGCTCCCCAACCCACCCCCTCTTGCTTCCTGGTCCAGGTGTCCCCCATCTCTGGTTCCTAAAAAGAGTTGTTTTGACCACACTGCCTCATCCAAGTTTACACATGTATTTCACAAGACATGGTGTTAGAAGTTGAAAATAGCCTCACTTACAATTGTGCTTTTCATTATTAGTATTCTGTGTATATGTGTGCACTTGCATGCTCATGGATAAGGGAACCAGATTCAGGAGTTATTTTGGGGGAGTAATCTACCTCATATTTTGACACAGGGTCTCTTACTGGGCCTTAGGATCCTGGTTTGACTAAGCTGGCTCGTTAACCCCAGGAATCCCCCTGTCTCTGCTACCTGAACTGTCATGTAGGATTATATGAATGCTAGAGGCTGAACTAAGGTCCTCATGGCAGATACTTTACATTTGCCTAGCCCTTTATCACCAATATCTTCAAGCACACACACACACACACACACACACACACACACACACACATGCACACACACACACCAAGCAATATCCAAATTGGATGATGTAAAAGTACCAAAACCACCTGTTTTTGTTTCTAAAAATCCATTCAATGCACAGTACTTATGTTCAAGGCAGGCTGTATTATTAATATTCTTTGGCAACAATCTACTGAGCCTTACTTCTTTGCTGATACTTTGGGGGTTGTGAAGCTACATCAGTAAATAAGGGGTGGTGCCCCTCTCTGAGGGATTGCAGATCAGAGACCTATGAACAATCGCACCTTGTGAGAGGCGTCTCAATAGAGCTAGCTTTCCAATTGGAGGGGATACTTGAGGGAGAAGTGTTTCTGAGGCTTTGTAAACATTTTGTCACCTAGAACCAAGGATAAGTGGGCCATCTGTGCAAGAACTCTTTACATTCTTATACAAAAGAATTTAAAAGTGTTTGGCTTTAACAACATTGGTGTAGCTCCGCAGTTTTCTAGTAGTGGTAAATGTTGCTTTTTGAGTAAAGGGTACCTTCCTAGATGCCGTGTGCTAAAGACCTTGGGAAAGGAGGCACTCCTGAGTAGACAGATGAGGGACAGCTGGCCATGGTGTGTATCAGCATAGTGTATCAGAGCAGCTGTGACTGGTAGCTTGAGAGTGAGTTGTAGGCTGTGGGGCAGAGCCACCATGGGAGGCAGTCTGAAATAGGCAGAGACTCTCCAGTGACCTTCTAAACCTCCTCCTCCTCTGCTGAGGCAGGAATTCTCTGTATCATGCCCTAATACAACATGCCCTTGCCTTGTCTCACAAGGAAACCAGACACTGTTCCTTTATAGCTGGACCTACCCATCCTTCTAACTGGCTGTGTAACGTGTGCATTCCAATTTCCTGCAGCATGTGTGGAGGAGGCCGTTTAATTCAGTGCAGGGAAGTTTCCTCCAGTTATATACACATAAGCCTCTTTTAGTACCATAAGGTTGTCTTTCTTAGGCATGGATCCTGTATCTCAAAATCAAAGGCATCTCTGGAATCCTGAGGATCTGAGAGACCCATTCAGTGCTGACCTCCACACTAGCCCGCAGTTCCATCACTGTAAGCCAGTCTCTTGCTCACCTTTGCTGGGATAGGCACATCTCTCTCCACGTTCACACTTAGATTACAATCAACTATTTCTATCCCACAGTCATGTGTAAATCTTCACTTGGAGAAAAACATCTCCATTTCTAAAACAGACAGAACACAGAACTAATTCCTTTGGGGAAATGCTTTATTTGCACGCAGCCAACCTTGATTGTCCTCCATTCCTTTTGGGCAGGGCCATGGTCAACTGGTCCCTTACCAAAGGCAAGCCAACCGGTAAATTTCTGATTGACAGCTCTGATTGGAAACCACAGTGAGACCCTGTAAGTTCTCAAGGTTTGTGAGGAAGAGGCAGAGTGGCTAAGGCAGCAAAGGCAAGACTAAAGAAGCGTGTTGGGAAAGTTGAGTCTCTAGAAGCAGACAGCAATGCTAGACAGATGCTAGAAGGGATGAGGGCCTGCTTACCGTTGCTATGCTACACTCGACACAGTCTGGGGAAAGAATTTCTGATTGGCCTTCTGATTGGCAGTCACTGAGAACAAGGAGCATTTCAATTGGCAGGTCAGTCAAGATTACTGCATGTGGAGTCAGATGAACTTTCAAAAAGCAAGATGTTACACAAAAGAGGAAGGCATGTGTGTGCATTTATGTGCACACATGTGGATGTCTATGTGTGTATTCTGACATGAAACAGTTGTATATATAATCATATATTTTAAGCATACTCATGCCCCTCTCTTCTAATCTTCTCAGATCTACTAGCCCCCCCCAACTTCCTGTACTCTTTGTATGTTGATAACCCAAGTCTACTTTATGCTGACCACCTACACATGTCTGTGGGGCCATTCACTGGAGTGTGGTTAACCTACTGGGGGTTGCACTCTTAAAGAAAACTGACTCCCTCAGAAGCCATCAGCTGTCCATTACGTATGAGTAATGCATGGGTGTTGGCGAGCACTTCACAGTTCCTTACTGTGGTTTATAATGCAGAGCTGCCCCTGTATGCTAGAATGGTGTCTGGCTTGATCTTGTGCAGGTCTTGTGCGGCACAGCTGCTGTAAGTTTGGGAGACATCTGTCCTGCGGTGTCTGCAAGCTACGGCAATCTTAGCTTCAACTTCTCAGTGTTGGTAGGAGAATTCTGGAGCCTTCTGGCATTTCAAGATCTAAAAAGTAAAATAAGATAAGATAAAATAGGTTAAAAACCACATAAATCAAGAGAACCAAGACTGGGTGTGTATCTATTTTCATTAGATATTTTGGATTTTATTTTATAATTATCAGACATATGTACTCATTTATCTAACAACATAAAAAGAGATGGGTAGAGGAAGATTTTTAAAAGAAATTTTTTTTCTTCTGCAATGAGACTTAGGATATTGGGATCTCTTCTGCTTGCTTTATTCAGAGAAACAGAGCGCTTACTGTGTCCCAGAGATGGATTAGACAGATGCGGCACTTAACCATCAGCATTTGGGAGGTTTCTTCCCACCATGGGGATTTGTGAGTGGCTTCATGAGATGCTATGAGAAATCAGTCCAATACTTTCCTCATTTGTCACTGTGCTGTGGAACTGGTAAACGTAGAGGAAACAAAAAATTGAGCACATCTGTGAATTTGGTTGGGTCCTGCTTCTAGCAATGCAGTTCCACAGATGTGCATGTTTTCATGGGAGAACAGAATTCTATTTGACTCCAGCCCCATCAATGCTCAGCTGATGTTTTACAGCTCCTTTGGGGCAAGTGTGCTCCCCTCGATAGAGCCAGACAGTAGCTTAGCTATAAGATTCCCTGGCACCACTTCAAGATCTATTTTCTTAAATTATGGCAAATGAGGACTTGTGTCAACTCTGTAGACATATTTCTCCTGTAATAATGCTCGCCGCATCCACTCTGCCCCTCAGCAAAGAGCGACCAGTAAACATTTATTCGTTCTTCTATTAAAAGGAGTTCTGAAGACTTCATAGTTCCTGTGCTAGAAAGTGGGGAAGAAGAAAGCGCCCAGCCATGAATAAATGAACACATGTGTACTAATAACCTTTCTCCGTGTGCTAAGATCCCAGCAATATCAACATGTTCCACTGTTCTCTGCCGCAGAGGTTCACACAGTTGGTGCACATGAGTTCCACTCAGGTCTAGTCAACCCAGAAACCACTTCACTCCATCCCTGGAGATTTGGATGCTAAAAGTCTGGAGAGAAACAAGTCAACAACCTCCCTTTCAGGTGGCCCAGAAGACATCATGTTGAGGAACACAGATTTAAACAAACTAACCAAATGACAAATCATCAAACAAAGAAGCAAGTATAGCTCCCAGGAGACTATAAACGCTGCCCTTGGCAGGCTCCTCATCTCTTACTATCCCTACAAGTGAACAATTACTCACTTTAAAGAAGTGTTTCTTTACAGCAGCCTTCACCATCATGGTTATCACAACTCCCTGATGGGTAGCTATTTTCAAAAGAAGGAAATACCATTTAGAAATAACAGCCTGAATCCAGTTTGTGTGCATGTGTGGGTCCATGTTGTCCATGTGTGTATGCATCTGTGTGTCCATATGTGTGTATGTGTATTCATGTGTATGTGCACGTATGTATGTATGTGTCCATATGTGTATATATGCATGTCCATGTGTATGCCCATGTGTGTGTGTGTGCATGTGTCTGTGCATGTGTGTGTCAACATGTGTGTGTGCTTGTGTTTGTGTGTATACATGAATGTAGACCCAAAGGAAGCCTCAACTACTATTACTTATGCTCCAACCACTTTGCTTAGAGACAGGGCTGCTCACAGGCCAGGAGTTCATTGATTAGACAAGGCTGGTCTGTGAGTCCCAGGAATCCACCCATCTCTGCTTTGCATGCGCTCGGATTTCAAGCATGTGAGACTACCATAACTTTTGTTATTTTGTTTTAAACACAGGTTCTGGAATTGGACTCACAGACCTCCAATCTATTTTTGAGCTCCTGTGTGTGTGTGTGTGTGTGTGTGTGTGTGTGTGTGTGTGTTGTGCATGTATGTGTGTAGTTAGTTTAGAGAACAAGATCCTCTTTTTAAGGTTTGGGGGTCTCTGTTTGTCCTTCTAGGATAGTCTGGAAATACACCAGTCATTCAGAAGAAGCAGACACTTTTTCCAGGATAATACGTATCTATAAAGATTTTTCCAACACTTCTCAAGTGATTTCTCATGTGGGAAGTGGGCCTATCACCATACTTCTGCAAAGGATTTTTATGATGCCGGTAATAATGATAACTCACATTTGTGTACTTCATGCTTCATAATGCATTTGTTCTCCACAATAACCATGAGACAGATACCGTTCACACCCATTTCACAGTTGAGGAAACTGTTAGTCAGGGTGTCTACCACTGTGATCAAACGTGATGACCAAAAGCAACCTGGGGAGGAAAAGGCTTATTTCATCTTGCAGCTTGCAGTCCATCATCCAGGGCTGTCAGAGCAGTACTCAAGGCATGAACCTGGAGGCAGGAGCTGATGTATAGGCCATAGCGGGTACTGATTACTGGCTTGCTTTTCCATAGCTTGCTCAGCTTCTTTCCTTCCTTCCTTCCTTCCTTCCTTCCTTCCTTCCTTCCTCCCTCCCTCCCTCCCTCCCTCCCTCCCTCCCCCCTTTCTCTCTCTCTCTCTCTTTCTTTCTTTCTTTCTTTCTTTCTTTCTTTCTTTCTTTCTCTCTTTCTTTCTTTTTTTCTTTTGTTTTTTCGAGACAGGGTTTCTCTATGTAGCCCTGGCTGTCCTGGAACTCACTCTGTAGACAAGGCTGGCCTTGAACTCTCAGAACCCAGGACCAACATCCCAGGAATGGCTCCACTCACAATGGGCTGGGTCCTTCCACATCAACCACTAATTAAGAAAATTTGATAAGACTACAGAGTTGCCTATAGGCCAACCTTGTGGGTCTAGTTTCTCAATTAAAATGTGCTCTTCCAGAAAGACTCACTTGTGTCAAGGTGTCATAAAGCTGACCAGCACAACTGACCTTTGCCAGATTGACACAATCATATCACTGCTAAGCCATAGCCTTTCCTTTCTTGTTCATCCCCAAGATCTCATATGAATATTAATATCAACAATATAAAAAAATTACTTCAAAAGTCCCATAGCCTTTACTAATTCAAACATGTTAAATGTTAATTAAGTCTTTTAAATTTTTTTAAAAATATCTAAAGTCTCATTAAAATATTCATAGTTTCACCAAAATGACCGTAGTCTCTCTAAAGCTCCAATGTCTCTTTAGAAGTTCAAAGTCTTTTAACCATGAGCTCCTTCAAAATGAAAAATGCATTAAATACTTTCTTATTCTAAGAGGGAAGAACCAGGACAGGGTCTCTGTGAAACCACAGCAAACTCTGACAGTTTAAAGATGTGTCAGATTGGGACTTAATTGCTATCTTCTGGCCTCCTCTCAAGGGCTCAGAAGGTCATCCATGGCACACACAAAACTTGTCTCCTGGGTTCCAGTGTGCCCCACTCCAAATCTGGAGATCCCACGGTATCTCCAAAATGCCCAGGTCTTCACAGTAACTGAGCAGCATCTTCACCAAAACTGTCTGGGCTATCTTCAGAGATTCTCACTCTGCTGCATGCTGCCAAGCCTCAACTTTCCCCCATGACCATTTCAATCCTGGGCTTTCTACTGCACCTTCCCCAATGGCCTTTCCTGGGCTCTCTTCAGGGACTCCAGCCCTGTCACAAGGCGCCAAGCTTTAGCTTCTCTTTATGACCCCTGAAGTCTTCATAACCAGAACCACTTGGGTGGTTCATCTTCCAGCACAAGGTATAACCTTGGACCCTCTGGATCAGAACCTCCATGCGCTGATCCTGAAGAGACAGTTCCCAGAAGATTCTGTCTCCTTGATGCCATTGTCTTAATAGTGCCAGTTCATTAGCTCCACTTGACCAAACATCACAGGTTCTTAACACAAAACACAACACAAATGTAGAGTCTCCAATGGACTCCTGTACTGTACTAGTTTTGTGTCAACTTGACACAGATGGAGTTATCACAGAGAAAGGAGCTTCAGTTGAGGAAATGCCTCCATGAGATCCAACTGTAAGGCATTTTCTCAATTAGTGATCAAGGGGGAAAGGCCCCTTGTGGGTGGGACCATCTTTGGGCTGGTAGTCTTAATAGAGAGGGTTCTATAAGAGAGCAGGCTGAGCAAGCCAGGTGAGGCAAGCCAATAAAGAACATCCCTCCATGGCCTCTGCATCAGCTCCTGCTTCCTGACCTGCTTGAGTTCCAGTCCTGACTTCTTTGGTGATGAACAGCAGCATGGAAGTGTAAGCCGAATAAACCCTTTCCTCCCCAACTTGCTTCTTGGTCATGATGTTTGTGCAGGAATAGAAACCCTGACTAAGACAAATTGGTACCAGCAGAGTGGGGTATTCCTGTGACAACCTGACCATGTTTTGGGGAGGACTGTAGAAGGACTTTGGAACTTTGGGCTTGAAGATCCATCCATTGTTAAGAGCTCTGTCGGATGTTGTGTAGGAGCTTGGAAGATAATGTTGAGAACACTGCAGAAGATGGAGGTCTGGTTTGTGAAATTTCAGAGGGAAAAATTAAAGACTCTTTTCAGGGCCATTGCTGTTTTGATTGTGAAGATTCTGTGGTTCTGGTTAGCTAGGGCTGAAAATCAGCTGTGATTAACAAGATACCAGAACTACTAAAGCAAAAATTTTGCATTACTGGGACTATTGATGCTGGTTAGCTGGAGCTAAGAAATTAGCGGTGATTAAGAAGAGACCAGCATCATTGAGGTGACATCTTCTGGGAAGTGTTTTCTGAAAGCACAAAGAGGCTGTGTTCCAGAGATGGCCAAGGTTGTATTCCTGCTGCAGCGGGACTGGCTAACATGTAAGGGTCACCCAGGTGGTACTGGTTTTGAAGGCATGAAGGGGTCACGCAAAGCAGCTGAGGCTCGGCACTGTGAGAGGCCATGGAAGGCCACTGGTGAAGGTGCAGCCTCAGTTGCAATTGAAGGCCCAGGACTGAAGGGGTCATGCAGTGTTTTGGAGATGCCAGTACCATGAGATGACCACCAAGAGCAGCAGCAGCAGCAGCAGCAGCAGTGGAGTACAGGCATCTGGAGCCTAGAGGATGACGCGTGTGCTACAAAGGGCATGGCTGGACAAGTGATCCAAGCCCTTGGAGGAGCCCAGAAGATCGTGAGTTGGATCCAATGTTGGAGACATTGGATGGTTGGAGATTGATTTTTGCTTTTGATTATGACTGTGCCCTGATATTTTCCCTCTTGAAGGAAGAAACTGTTTCAGTGGAGCCAACAGTTAAGAGATTTTTAATTGTAAAAAGACTTTGGATTTTAAAAGAGATGGATATTTTAAAGAGATTGAAATTTTAAGAATATGTAAAGACTGTGGGACTTTTAAAGTTATTTAGATCTTGGGGATGAATAAGATTGTAAGGGTTGAGGCTTACTAGTGATGTTTTTGTGTGTCAAGTTGACAAGGGGTCAATTGTACTGGCTAGTTTTGTGTCAACTTGACACAGATGGAGTTATCACAGAGAAAGGAGCTTCAGTTGAGGAAATGCCTCCATGAGATCCAACTGTAAGGCATTTTCTCAATTAGTGATCAAGGGGGAAAGGCCCCTTGTGGGTGGGACCATCTCTGGGCTGGTAGTCTTGGTTCTATAAGAAAGCAGGCTGAGCAAGCCAGGTGAGGCAAGCCAGTAAAGAACATCCCTCCATGGCCTCTGCATCAGCTCCTGCTTCCTGACCTGCTTGAGTTCCAGTCCTGACTTCCTTTGGTGATGAACAGCAGTATGGAAGTGTAAACCGAATAAACCCTTTCCTCCCCAACTTGCTTCTTGGTCATGATGTTTGTGCAGGAATAGAAACCCTGACTAAGACAGCTACCAAACTTTCTTCTAAAACATCATAAGCCAGGCTTCCATAATATACACTGTGTTCAATGTGATTATCTTTTAAGCTTCCACAGAGCATTCCACTGAGCTCTGAATATTATACATCTTTTCCAGATGAGATGCTGCCATAACCACATACACACACCCACATACACACACACACACACACACACACACACACACACACACACACACACACCACTGTCATGTCTACCACAGAAATACAATACTCTTGGTACCAACTTCTGCCCTAGTCACTGTGTCTACTGCTGTGATAAAACATCATATCCAGAAGCAACTTGGGGAGGGACAAATTTATTTTAACTTATAACCTGTAGTCCACCACCCAGGGATGTCAGAGCAGGAACTCAAGGCAGGTACCTGGAGGCAGGAACCAATGCAAAAGTTATGGAGGAATGCTGCTTACTTGCTTGCTCTTTCATGGCTTGCCCTACCTGCTTTCTTATAGTACCCAGGACAAACAACTGTGGACAATGCCACACCCATTAAACGCTAATTAACAACATGAACTACAGACTTGCCTATAGGCCAATCTTACGGGGGCATTCCTTTGGTTGAGATTCTCTTTCAAAATACTGTAGCTTGAGTCAAGTTCGCATAAAACTAACTAGCGAGGAAACCAAGACAGACTATCTTCTCAGTCATACAGACTACCAGTGAGGGTGCTGGGTAATGAAGCATTGATTTGAACATATTTTCCCTGATTTTGAATCCCTGCAGGTAACTACTGCCTTGTTGCCTCTCTGAGTACAAGGTGGATGTGACAAAGACTGCCCCCTCCCCAGCTCAGAGGGCAAGACAGCTGAAGAAAGGTCGAAAGTTACAAGACAAATTTGTTCAGCTAAAAATGAAAAAATCTTGGAGTTAAAAAGGGGAGGGGATGATAAAATTAATCCAGTCATTTGGAGGGAAAAGGCAGTGAGATTTTTGTGTCTCTGCATTCAGACTACAGAGGACTGCAACAGTTACCTTCCATGTCTTATTCTGTATATAATTATGCTGACTGAAATACCTTCTGAGTAACTGTATACACAATCAAATATTGCATACATCTAAGAGCTCAAAGGTGCCTGCTAACCTCCTCCTACCCCAAGTCTTATGCAATAAACCATAGTTATAATTTCCCCCCCGATTTCATTTGGATTTCCTTTAATAATGTTTGATTATAATTAAAAATCAGCATGTATGTGGCATGGAGAAAGAAACCAAAATTGTTCTCTTTTGTCATTTAGAAAAGTGACAGTTATAAGAATGCCCAATATAATCAATTCACTTTTCCTGCTATGGAACTAGCATTTTATCGACCGCAAATATGCTTCTCCACATAAGACAATCACTGCCGTTCTGTGGTGAGCATAACAGGACTGAAGTCACTGCCAAAGAACCATCAAAGCTTTCAGAGCAGCGATTGATGTGCTCCGTTCCGAGCTCAGAGAATGAGAGAGCAAAGAGAAAGAAGCCAGTGGCGGGAATGGCTCTAGGCTATGCTTTCAAAATAGGTTTAATAAAAAGGCAAAAGCAGCCGTAAGATATTCACATATAAAACAGATACGTGCAACTCAGCAAGCAGAGCACAGTGAGCTTCCAGAACATTTTCATACTCTGGCTCTGTCGATCCTAGTGACAAGAGGCTTGAAAGGGGACAGATTGTAGGAGCCGTTTCTGACCTGAAGGCGTTTGCACAGGACCTCTGGTGACCTGTAGGACTTGGTGATAACACACCAGTACTCCGTGTCCTTTCAGTCCTGTTTTGATTGAGATTGTAAATACTGAAATCCCGAGGGCCTCTTGAATGTCATTCTGTCTCTAGAGACCAACGAGCTGACTCTTCCCAGTGATATATCCCGGATGTCCAGAATTCTAGATGTCCGGCTAGGAACGAATGCCCCTTGGATGGAGAGTCCCTACTATACACAGTTTATGGGGGCTCGTAGAATATTCTTTCTCTCTTGTCTGATCTTACTACTCTTCTCTCTGGTCAAATTTCTTCTGAAGCAGCTCTGTGAATCTAAGATTATCTGGAAGTTTTGCTCAAGCTAAGCCACTGCTGCAAGCATGTAGGACTGAGTGTACACATGGAAAAGGGAAAAGAAAGGGGTCTGGGGAGATGGATCAGTCAGTGAAGAGCTTGCTGGATAAGCATGAGAACTTGAGCTTGGTCCCTACATCCATGTAAAAGCCAGGCACAGTAGCACTACAAAGGCTGAGACAGGAGGACTATTGGTGCTTACTGGACAGCTAATCCTACTGAACTGGTAAATTCCAGGTTTGGTGGGAAACCCATTCTCAAAACCTAAGAATGACTGAGGAAGACAGCTGACGTCAACCTTTGACCTCCACACATGTGGATGGATACACATGAATGGCATGCATACATGCACGCCATGGACACATTCATATATTTATACAGAAACAAGAAAACACCCAAAGTGATCATTTTATAGGTATTATTTTATGTTTACATTTTAAAATATAGATTTCTGTCCTTTTATGTAAAATGTGCTTTTTCCTTTTCTTCTTTATTCTTCTCCCATACAATTCATCCTGACTGCAGCCCCCTCCCTCCACTCCATCCACGCACCCCCACATCTCCTCTACCCCCGATCCACTCCGCTTTCCTTTACCTTTAGAGACGAGCAGACCTCAAGAGCTATTAACTGAACTCAGCATAATGAGATGCAATAAGATTAGTCACAAACCCTCACATCAAGTAGGCGGCAAAGGGTCCCATGAACACACAAAAGAGTCAGAGACACACACCCCACCTTCTACTGTTACGAGTCCCACAGAATCCCAAGCTATACAACCACAAGATATATGCAGAGCCCTGTGGGCTCTGTGATTGTCATCTCTGTCTCGTAGGCCCCTATGAGCCCTGATTAGTTGATTCTGTGGGCTATCTTCTCATGGTGTCCACAGTCCTCCCCCCACCTTCTTCAGTGTTCTTCAAGCTCCGCCTAATGTTTGGCTGTGGGTCTCTGCACCTATTCCTACCAGTTGCTGTAGGAAGCCTCTCTGAGGACAATTGAGTTAGGTACCATCTATGAGTATAGCAGAGTATCATTAGGCATCAAAGTGTGCTTTTTAAACTGGATAATATAACTAAAAGAATCGTCAAGAAGAAGTAAAACGCACGTGCATATTCATTTTCTCACAACCTTAAAACCCTGCTCTCCATTGGCAAAAGCATTTCCATTAAGTCCGTTCGTGAAATGATGCTTTCTAAAGAGAGCCAGGTGCCGAGAGACAATGATAAAAATCTGCAAGGAGATGATAGTTGTGACATCATAGCCTGTTGGTACAAAAACCATGAAGAGGCAGGATGGACATCACGAGGCTGAAGCAGCACAATCTGGAGCTAGGAGCTGGAGTGCAGTAGCCCTGCGTGCGTAATTGCGCAAATCCCAGCATGCCTAGACGTTATGGCAGAAAGAGAAAGCATAGTTTGGAAAAGTTAAATAGACTTTTGTCTGATCAGCTGGAAAATCATCTTTGTTTCCCAAAGTGGATCTTCAAACATGAAATACAAAAAGGGTTCCTTTTCCCCTCAGATGTTCATTTTATTTAGCACAGAGCCACTTTGAACTCCTTACTCCTCAACATCTGTAGAATCCAATTTCCGCTTGGTTAAAAAAAAAATGCTGACATCTGTTTAAACCCTAATATCTCCACAACCATGTAGCATGTTAACTCAAGCTCGGTGTCATGTTAAATCACTTGGGCTTTAAAAAAATATTAAGTTTATGGTTTTGTTTCAAGATTCTCGTGATGTTAGCATCTTACTCTTCAGATCTTCCTAAGTGGTCACCAAGGGGAAAAATGTGCATTTCTTGTGCCTTTTGATAATGTCAAATATGGACCTTTCACATCAAGCTCAATTAGAGATTTTTTTTTTTCTGAAAACAACCAAGAACTTAGAGCTTTAGGGTCAATCTGACTTGGCCTTAAATGAGACCTTTTCATAGTGATGATGGCAGCTGATTCTGCTAAGTCAGAATTGTGATGTAGCAAGAATAACTTGGGTTTACAAAGTGTTATAGACATCTTGTGCTTTCTGTGTTCACAAGGTCATCAATATTTCAGAACAGCATTAGGAGATGCAGCAGATACCCCAGTTATCTGTCCACCACAGATACACCTCTGGATTGGATTTTTTTCCACAGTTGCTGGAGGATGTTTCCCCATTGGTGGTGGAGTAGGCTCATTTGTAGGAAATATTATCTGTTCATGGTGAGGTCTTAGAGTTCCCGAGCTAAAGGGTTCTACCTCACTCAGTCTGTCTGCCTCAATGGTAGGCCATATCCCATGACACTCTAGTTAATAAAGGAACAGCCGAGGGTGATAAAGCAGAGTCTATGCAACAGGGCAAGGATGAGAAACAGCTGCAGCCTCAGGACCAGGGGTGGGGGCTGCTGATACCTCACTAACACTCCAACACACTCCAACTCCTCAAAACACAAACTAGAATCTTAAAGGAGCTGTTTCCAGAAGGGCTGTTCAAACAGAGGGAGGCAATGTATCTGGTGGTAGTAGGGCATGTACGGAGGTGCAGTATGGCCAGGTAATGCCCCTCTTCAGGGCCAAACCTCTTACTCTCTGCTTTTACGCCACTGGAGACTTCCAACACAGCAGAGACCCTCCCCAGGCACTGCTGCCAACTAATGGGAGTTGCTTCCTCAAAAAGTGATGTCCTTCCTCAGAAGTGGTCTATATCCAGTAGCTTGCTCACTGTTCTAGGACATGACAATTAAAAGAGCTTCGCCCATCAACAAATCCCTTTATATAGCAGTTGATTTGTTGGAATGTCACCCTGGTTTAACCTCCATCACTGTCCAATATTGTCTTCTTCATTCTCTCTCAGGATTATTTCTGAGAGAAACCTGCCAGGAATTCTCCCTGTACGAGTTTCAGCCCATGTCTTTGCAAACCCCACTTAAGACAAGAGAATACTGCTATCTGCTCCCTTTCAGAGAGGCTGAGTAACACGGCCCAGAGTCAGGGATTTTAGAAGCAGACGGTAACGGGCTATGGAAAATTAGAAAGCAAAGTCTATTAAAACATTGGGTAATCTGACTTGGCCTTAAAGGGGCCTTCTCATAGAGACAATGGCAGCCACTTTTTCCATGTCACAACTTGGATTTAAAAGGTGTAAAGAAATCTAGATTTTTCCGAGGCTGATGTTGCTGCTAAGGGTGGAGGCATGACTGTGGGTGGTGCTGTCCTTCCAGCCCTCCCTGTCTGTACTGCTGCTGTCCCCCTGTCTGTCCACAGCCCAGTTGTCATGGAGCTCACACAAGGAGCAGGCACTAGCTTCATGCTGGACTTTCAAAGTCCCGAGTGCCATTCTGCTCCTTGTGATGTGGAGAGTGGACTTTGCAGTTCTGGTCCCTACTTTGATGCAGTCAGGCTTTGCAGAAAAACCTAAGCATCCCTCTCTTGTAGTGCAAGCTCTGATGTGCAAGCTCTGATGTGGGTAAAGAATTCTGGGAGATTAAAACTCTGCAGCAAGGATGATGATGATGGGGATGACGATGATGGGGATGATGATGATGATATGGAGACTTAAACATTATTTTCCCCAAAGTGTGCCATTCTTTAAATATAAAATTCATCTATGATTTTTCTTTCTAATGAATGTCAAAGAAAAATTGATATTTGTACAGACCTAAAACCTTTTAAGGAACAAAGCCTGGGGAGTCACCTGTGTACAGAAGTAGCTGGCTAGACTGGACCATTCTCCATGCGGGGCTGCGTGTGCACCAGGCCCGTTTTTTTTTTTTTTTTTTTTACAACATAGCTTTATAATTTATAGGCATAAAAAATGTGCTTACTTGAATGTTGACATCAAATAGAAAAAAGATGTGTTCACTGGTGTCCCTTACTCTCTACCCACTTAATAATATACAGAGTTTCTAAGACACACCAAAATGTTAGTAATTTAATTCAACCCATAACCTGCTGCAGGGGGCAGGGTAGTGTCCTATATTCCACGTAGCTCATGGTCACCACTACCTAACCTGCTCTGTATATTTCCATCCTGTATTTGATATGTATTCTCTTTGCACACTGTATTTCATGCCTCCCTCTGATACCCAGTATTCTTTGCATTCAAACTTGTTATCATGTAAGAGTGCTATAAACTGAGCAAAAGCTTAGGGCCTAAGCTAAAGAAACACTAAGGAAATCTTCAGCTCAAGTCAAACGATGACTCTTAATTGTGCACACTGACATAATTAGAGTCTTTGTACTATAATAGAAAATTAAGTATCAAAGTTTGAACAGGTATAGAAATGTAGATACACACACATGCATGAGTGCACACACACATTCATACAAACACACACACTTCTTTCAGTACTTTTATTACTTAAAAGCAGAAAATATGTTAATTCAAAGTAATGTGTTCTTTTTTTTTTTTTTTTCGAGACAGGGTTTCTCTGTGTAGCCCTGGGCTGTCCTGGAGCTCACTTTGTAGACCAGGCTGGCCTCGAACTCAGAAATCCGCCTGCCTCTGCCTCCCGAGTGCTGGGATTAAAGGCGTGCGCCACCACGCCCAGCTCAAAGTAATGTGTTCTTAAATGCAATACTCTGATGTGATGGCCAAATTGAGTCAGGTTTAAAGGAAATGAGGGAGCTGAGGGTCGCAGATCTGTCAAATTGTTGGGTACAGGTCCTGATTGGTGCAGATGCCCCAAATAGATGTTGATTCATCAACAGCTTGGAAACCCTAGGCGGAGACTCAGACATAGAGATAGGTGCTGAGAAATTGGCTTGGTTTAGTGAGCAGAGTCAAAAGGATGGAGGTGAGCATGAAAATGAGAGAAAAAAACCATGGTTTTAAATACGATTTCTACATAGCCATCCTCATCGATGGCCTTGTGGCTGATGGTCACATCTTCCTTTGACAGAGCTGCAGTGAGGACTTCAGGTCATATTCAACTTTTGCTGTAGTATGGTCGTGGTAGTGTCCTTTGAGCTGTAGTCTATCCCGACTCCCAAGCCTGCCACCCAGATCCTTCAACTTTTGGTCTAGAATAAACAGTGACCTCAGGCTGCGGGCTGCAGGCTGCAGGCTTCCTGTATTCTCACGTGGTAGAACGAGGCAGGAGAGCTCTTTGGGATCTCTTTATAACTCTACTCTGGGATCATATCATAATGGCTCCACCTTCACGATCTGATTTCCTCGTTTCAATCCCCCCTACTCCCCCACACCCCCTCTTCCCCCTACCCTCACTGTAGGACTGGGACTTCAAGACGGAGTGTAAAGGTATGGACATCCATCCCGTAGTACCTGGGTACTTTCCTTTATGTCCAAGCTCACGCCTAGTCTTTGATACTGTTTCTCCACATAGCAGCTGGTATTTGCCCCTCAGAGGCATGGACTGGCCACACACTGGTTCCCTTTCTTATCCCTCATGGATGAGGCCCTATAATGATGGGCCCTATAATGACAGGACTCGCTTTCTTCTGCTTAGTGCTGAAACCCAGTGTTAGCACAGTGCCAGGGGCACACTGAGCATGCCACACATCCTCGTGGAATGATGACAAAGGCAGGTGACCTCGCTGACAGCAAAATGTCTTCTCAGCCTCAAAGCTGTAGCAGTTTCCTTCCATGTACATTTACGGAGCTCCTCCTAGGTCTTAGCCACCATTGTGGGTGTTTAAGTTTGTTCTATTAGGACTCAAAATAGGCAGAAATCCCTCGCTTGATAAGGTTATGATTGATGGATTCCACAGACAAATCCCATTTGGAATCGGTGAGAAAGTTGTTGCCTTGCTTCACACAGCAGTCTCAGGCACACCTCCCGGGCAGGGTAACCATAGTTTTAGACCAGTGTGAGTTCTTTGTGTCCTGCTAACCTCCTACCCCATGGGCTGGCAAACTACAGGCACTGAGTTTTTCTGTAAAGTTTAATTGGAACAGTTACACTCATTTGTTCATGTAATTGTCCATGGCTACTCTTGTGAATGAACAGGAGAATTGGACAGTGTGATAGAGACAATACAGTTCATAGAATTGCAGCAGTCATTGTCCTGACCACTGTAACAAAAGCTTGTTGACTATTCTTCACTGTCACTCTTTCAGTGGGCATTTAAGTCTGACTCACTTGTGGCAGCAAGAACTTTCCCAAGTGGGACAAAGACATAGCCTTGCCTTGCAGAACAGCTGAGCTATAACGTCACCAGAGCTGAGCTATAACATCACCATGGTGATGGGTGTTTTATACAAGGAAGCTGCTATGTTGTGATTCAAGTCTATGAGCTTGATGTCAGATGAGAGATCTCAAGACCATTTTTAAAATATAAACTTACTTACTCAGCAAATAGAATTGGCTAGACGCTAAAGAATAAAATAAATATGTTCTGTCCCTGATGGATCCTTTGGTCTAATGGAGGAGACAAATACTAAGAAAGTAAGACATTAATGATTACTTAATTACAAACCATGCTAGGAACTATCTTAGAAAACAGCAGTCTATCCATGACTTCTCTCTCCATTGTGCTGGCATGTCATAAGAAGGAATGACAACATGGAGGTTTGACTCCTGGGTTGACTGTGTATTTTATGTGACCTGGGCAGGCTGGCAAAGAAACAAAGAGTCAGTCCTTCTCAGAGAAGCATGTGTCACTTCTGGGACCATCATCTCTCCAGTCCCAGGACTGTAAGCCTCACTTCATGATGTCACCTCTCAGATACATCTGTGAGAGATGATGGAGAAATGCTTCCACATTATTCAGGAAAGAGAAACCATGGGATGACTTGTTCGAATGCCGGTTGCTTCAAGACTAGGTAATCGGTCAAAGACAAGTATTTCAAAAAGAATGTGGAGATGACCAAAAACTAAGAGGGGGTCATCAGGAACCTTCATGTCAAAAACCACTGATATTTTTATTGGGATGTAGAATGGATCATTGGGGGGTTAATGGATGGTTAATTAGTAAGCTCTTTAACAGAGGCTCACATATGGCCTTTAAGGCTCACATGTGTCCTTGTGGACAAGAGGAGGACATGTCACTTGGGAGATGGAAACTAGAAAGTAAGGCTTTGAAACTTTGCTTAACATCTGGGAGACTGAGGCAATCTCCTGCGCTCTGGTCTTTCTTATTGTCAGTCCCCATCCCTGCTTCCTTGCTTCCACAACGTGACTGCTTTTCCCTCAGCTGGACCTTGTGGCCAGAGTGGCATTCATACAGAAGCCAGCAGACTCTTCTATTCCTGTCACCCCTAGCCTAGGTGCATTTCACCTTTAGAGGAATTTACCTTTGTCTTTTCTTACAGCCCAGGCCACTAAAGCACTGGGGAAGATTGCAAGCCTGTTGTTGCTTCCAACTCTGCAAGTTGCTCCATAGTCGAACTTCTCCTGGGTTGGGTTTTGTAGCTTCTGGGATGGGCATCATTTGCTGAAGCCGAGATCCTGATGGAATCCCACTCTGTCTCATCCTCACTCCTTATTTTTGGTGGTACAATCTTGCTCTGTGTCATCCTCCCTGTACCTTAGTCACTTTGTAACATTCCTGAAACGTTGTGACAGCTCCTGACTGGCCTGACTCTGGTATTGTCCTGTATCATCTGTGGGCACCAGCTTCCAACTGTTTGGCTGTCTCCTAGTCAACTTCTGAATGGGAGAAGAGGTGCCATTACTTTAAGACCCAATCACCATGTCCTTCACTGTGTCCTTTGTCCTGTCAAGTCTTGGCTACCCCGTGCCTTGTTTTCTCCACCTTCAAAATGTAGAAACTGAAAGTCACCACTGATTCCCCAGAGACCTGGGGTTCAAGAGTTAATGTCTGGGCCACATCTTGAGATTGTTGGAAGAAAGGCGCTAGATAAATACAAAGTGTTGTTGTTATTACAGGGAAGAAAAAGTAAGTGTTAGCTCGGGGTCTGTAATTAGAAAACAAATATAGTGTCTGGTGGCTTTGATGATAGGATTTCTATGAAGATGTGGCATGCAGAAAGCCTGTTGACTGAGATGCTAAAAACAGCGGTCTAACCATCCAAGTCAGAATCCTGCAGGTTTCCCCTCTTCCTGCCCTTCTTCCAGCCCCCCTCCCCCAACTCCCTTCAGAGGTGAGGTGAGCTGTAGGAAGGCACACGCTGGACGAACACCTCAGAATTAGTGAATTTAGCATGTCTGTGGATGTGTAAACTGTTGTGGACAATGCGCTTTCTGCCTTCTTGCTGAGGCCAGGTCGAAAGACTGGAAGCTGAGTGTGGAGAAGTTCGCTAAGCTTCCCCATTCTGGATTCCTGTGCCCTGTAGTCACAGGGCCCTGTCTCAGGATTAGTCCTCCTACTTGGAAAAGAAGGCTTGAGAATTCTTTCAAGAGAATCTCGGCTGGAAAGTGAGTAAGAAGGAAGTCGTTGGGGCGCGTTTTCATATGTTTATCTGCATATTTTCAGGCTACCCATAATATTCTGAGAATTTAAATTGTTTAACAAAATCACATCTTAAAGACCATTGTCTTGGGTATGGGCAGTTCAGATTCCTCTAACTCTTTCTGCTATCAATTGGCTTCTTGTTTTTTTGGGGGGTGTGGGTGGGGGTTTAACCTATATTTGCCTCAATTTCTGCCCTGTAAAATTGTGGTTCAGCAAATTATCTTGCTTGTAGACGTTGGTGGAGAAAGCAGCCGAGGAAGCGATACAGTTGTGCAGTTAGTTCTCATGCATGCTCTGTTACTCACCAGTCTGCTTCAGGGCTTCAGGCTACTTTCAGGAGTCCCCACGCCTCAGTTTCCTTCTTATGAAAATGAGTGAAACAATAAAAGGCAACTTAGTTCACGTCTGCTTAAATGAAATATTTAAGTAATCAAAGATTTTCAGGTCTTAAATTATTTGCTTCCCATCCCCCAACTTCATGGATCCCGATAAAGTGGCCCTTCCCAGTTTGTCTACTATGTTAATGTTTTCTTATTCAAGTATGTGTCTGTTATTTTTACTATGAGGGCTAATTTGCCCCCCATGAAACTTGATGCCATAATTCTTATTTAAATGTACCTGTTCATTTTTAAGGCTCCAAAGTTTCAAGCATATGCCTTTTTATTTCATGGATAACGAATCTGTTAAGTGGCAGGTTGTTTTGCTGGTGGTGGTATTTTGTTTGTTTGTTTGTTTGTTTGTTTGTTTTTGTAGCAGCTTATCCCTTGCTGCTTTTATCTCAATAGTTTGGATTTTAAGATAATTTTTTCTCTTACTTGAATAGGTGCATTAAAATAAAAATATATCAGACAATTCACTCTTCACACCCATGGTGTCAGTGGGAATAATTTGTTCTGACTTTCATTTGTCAGTGGCACTGAGCAACGGTGTAGTTTCTGTGGTGGGTGGATGAGGGCTGGGCAGAGGTAAAGGTGTTGGTGGGGAGAAAGAGAAGGTCTCTCAGTTTCTTGGAATACCACAAGAGTGTTTACTGCTTTCAGAGGTGTTATAACTTAATTAGTGTTTATTGAATATATTAGAGTTTGCTTTGATTCAAAGGCATGGATGCTACCTGAAAACACATTTATTGGCTCCTTTTCACTGTGAAAACAGGACATTTTTTTTAATGTCAAATTCCATTTCCCTCAGAAGCAGATGTCCTGAGTATAAAGTAAAGTGTAACAAATGGGACCTATTCCTGGGGCTCATGTGGATGTAAAGTGGAATTTAAAGGACAGTGAACAGATCCTCACACCAACTTCAAGAAATCTCGGAGGATAGGTGTGCTACTCAAAGGGCCACTGAGAATGTTAATGACACACTTGGAAAGCACTTTGCTGATGTGGATTATGCAATACAGGGCCTGCAGAGTGCTAGGCAGGTGATGACAGGGACTCAGACTTCAGTCTCTGTCCCAATCCCAGGCAGGGACATGGCCTTCCTCCCGCTGTGTGCCCAGGCCTGGGATAGCTTCTCCCTCTCTTTGCCCCCTCTGCTCTGAGCCTGCCTGGATGAGGCTCATCAGAGGTCCTGGTGGGGTAGGCCCCTCAGGGAGTTTGCTGTGGTCACCTCCCAAGTTCTCCAACTCCCTGACACATCTGCTTTCCCGAGTGACAAATTAAAATGTCTGAGGCGGCTGGAGCCGGCTGCCGCCAGCACACATGGCCGACATGTGAAGCTGTGGTCTTCCAGAGTTTTGGCGCATTCCATTCAGGACACAGGGACAGCAGTGTTTAGCAGTTGACACAAGAGGGGTTTCTGCTGCACGCCAGACAGCTAAAAAGCTGCAAGAAACCTTTTGTGGGTTCCCTGGACACTTGGAATTCTTCTAGGCAGCCTGACTTCTCTCCACTACTAGAATAGTGCGAAGGGTGGCAGTGTTCTTGTGGCACTGAGTGAGCCTTCCTGATGGGGACAGGAGGACCCCAGGAAAGCTCCAAGGGACAATAGATGCCAAGAATTCAAATGCTTCTGCAGTCCTGCTCTAAGGATGCTGTAGACCCAAGTGCAGACAGAATGTGACCTGCAGCAACCAGAGAAGAAACCAAGAGACCCCAAGTGAATCCTAACTCTCTGCCCCCCACTCCCAACCACCTCCCTGCTCCCCAGCCCCCTCTGGCCCTGCAGGGTTTGTGTTCAACATCAAATTAAGTGTTCATGACAGCTAACCACAAGTTATTAAATGTGATTCACGGCCACATTGCTGCGCCCTCACTGGTGGTACAGAATAACCACTTAGACAAACCATTTGATTCATGGCGTTGATACAAAGAGTCTTTCAGAGCGAGAGAGGCCCTTTCCATCCTTTAGCTGAAAATTGTTTTATTTCCGTTATTCTCTTAAACAGGTCAGTGAGCTGAATTAAACCCCAAATCCTTTCTAACTGCTTAGCTGTGAAGTCTTTAAGATATTACAGAGCTTGTGCGAAGTGGCTGCGGATTGCCAAGTCAGCGGAAATTTAAGAAATCAGTGTCAAAAATGAACCCGTGTTTGACAAGTGAGACAAGAGATCTGCAGCCTGCGTAAAGGGCGGCAATCTTTCAGCGTTTAATGCTCTTAATAATTTGGTTTCCTATCATAGACAGGCCGTCTTATTTTTGGTCGCTCCTGCTGTGATGAGAAAGCTGGTGACATGGTGGCTGTTGCTTTTCCTGTCTCAGTTCTCCTGCTTTGGGTCTGGAGATGGTGGATAGAGACAGACCAGAGGCCTGTGAGCTCCAGGCGCCTCATCCTTTGTTTTTCTAGTTCAGCTTTCAGGCCTCTGGGACAAGTGGGCCGGTCCTAGGGAGTGTCACTGCCCCCTCCTGGGAGGAGCACTATACTAAATTTGCTGGCGGGTTCTGCCTTGCTAAGCCAACTGGCTTGCATGCATTTAGAAGACCCCAAAATAGGAAGCTGGGCCGTCTTTACTCGGAATGAGCTGGAGTGGACCATGTGTTCTTTTGATAACGCCCCAGAAAGTTCCTGATAAAACTCTAATGTGGCCTTCGGTCTCTGCTGAGCAGTGGGGTGCGGGGGCTTGCCATCTGTTTATAATTGGCATCCAGATCTGATATGTTGTAGAGGGATCCCAAGCTTATTGAATTTAAAAGGGGGTACCAAGTTTGTGTGGGATAAATTCAGATCTAACTTGTCATCTTTCTGCCAAGAGCATGTAATTCATTTTCTTATTACCAACATAGTCTATTAGAAAATAAGTTAGCTATGTAACAAATTGAAGCCTAAGAAAATATCCATATTAGGAAACCTAGTTTGATGATTAAATTAAGCAAGGATTACTTTGGCGTGAATAATTCCACAATCTGCTTTTCTGTCCTGAAAAATGAGTTTAGCAAGGCGTGGCTGTGCGTGTAATATTTAACAGCCCTATTTCAGGGCTTCGGGTTCCCACTCAATGGGCCCTCAATGTTGCCCATGACCTAATGTCACCCTGGCTATCACTTATGAAACTTTTAAAAATTTCTTTACTATAGGACCAGAAGTGCACACACTACACACACACCACATACATTATACACACATATACACATACATACACAGACACACACATATATATATAGGCCACATACATACACACAGTACATGCACACCAGGTACATCATAATATACATAATATATGAATACACACAGAGACCACATACATGTGCACACTACACACGTACTACATATGTCATACACACACATAGTCACACACCATATACACACTCACATACACACACCATACACACACACACATAGACACACACATAAAGACCTCACATAATACACTACACACATACATCATACATACACACACACACACGCGCGCACACACACAAATTTTTAAGAGTCTTTTTAAGGAGAAATACAAGAACAGCACAGTTCATGAAAATACACAGGGTTTTCTGTTTTCCTGAGGATCAAGCTGGTAAATTGTGTTGTTCCTGTTACTACTTTAAAATAACCCAATAAATAAATTTCACTCTTCTTCCTTTCATATAGAATGAGGGAAATAATCACCAGAGAATTAATATATTGCTAGATCAGTCATTCTTTTAAACAATTTTTTTAATTAACATACATTTGCCTAGAATATATGCGCAAATATTTGTTGTTTTAGCTAACATTTGTCTCTTTGTTGTAGTGCTTCTTAAATATTGAGCAAAAAGTAAAGCTTATATAATAGAAGGTTTTGATTATAATTGATCTGTGTTTGATAAAACTTAACAAGAGAACTGGTTTCAAGAGTTAAGGTGGTCGTTATTCCGAAAGTAGTGTCATTAACAGTCATAAGAAAGTGACTGAAAGATGGAGCACAGTGAGACATTTTCTTTATTTGTAAGTATATTGAGATGCTGAGGCTGGTGGCTTTCTTTTAACTGGTAACTTTTTGTAAGCTTCCAAAATACTGGGTCACTGGTCTTTTATATATATATATGTCTCATCTCTTAAACAGCTGTATCAAGGAGATTTAAAGTTCACCTACAAGTGTTTTGGAGCACGATGTAAGAGCCTCAGAATTCACAAGTACCCTCAACATATACAAGGGAAGTGTGGGTATTGGAAGAGGAAGAAATTTGAATAGACCATAATTTTTTTAAAAAAAATCTGCATTGTAAGTTGTCTTATTTTGTAGCATTTGGGGCTTCCTGGTAGATCCATCTGCATGTGTGCATAGATTTTGAAAGTCAGTGCTTATCCTGGATCATAGATGGATATATCACCTTTACACACACTTACTCAATCCTACTATGAGCCATTCACTCTAGGAGGCCAGGGCTCAACAAGTGGGGTAAATACCATCACTTCTACCACTTTGGGTAGAACCAAAGTGGGAGAACCTATGGGGAGAAAAGCAATTTCTGTAAAGTGTGACGAATATCATGTACCCATTTCAAACTTATTTAGTAAGAGCATTTTATGTTCTAGGAAGGAAAAGGGAACCGTAGCTGTTAGCCTAAGACAGAGGAAGAACCACACAAACTCTCAATGAAGATCATAAACTCTAGGACGGAGTGGTAGGCAGGTGTACAGGTAGGAAAAAAAAAAAAACACATACAAAGGGGTCAGCAAAGAAAAGGCAAATGAGCTCATGCAGAGGAAAGAAAGATAGCACAAAATGGAGCCAGAGCTGCAACAGCTTGCTGAGCACACACTGTGGACCAAGCACCTCATGGCAACTCTTTGAGGTAGGTGCATGGATGTCCTGGCTTTAAAGATGAAGAAGTTAAGCTTGCAACATCTCACATTCAGAAGTGCAGAGCCGGGATTCAGAGCCAGTGGCCGGGTAGTACAGCCTCCATCTTTAGTTGCCTTACGAGGCTGGAGACAGACGATGTGGTTTGGTGCTACGTGGTTGTCTTCAGGCCCAGGGAAGAGGCAAGTATCAAACCACGCCAGTGGGGAATGAAGCCTCCATTTGCCTTTTAGATGGTTCATTCTCGCATCAGTGTGAAAGGCAGATTGGATTAGGATGATGTTTGGTTTGAGGTAGTTTCAGGGATGTAGATGAGTGTTTCTAGAGGCAAGAACTGAGGTAGGGAAGGAAATCAAGCAGTCCTGGGAGAGGTAGAAGCTTGGTGGCTTAGTGATTGACTAGCTGTGAAGGACCCAAGAGAGCCCTTGTGTTTCCAACCTGAACAAACTGAAGGATGGGAGTACTGTTACCCAAATTGGGAGCACTGATAGTAAACCTGTTTCAGGATATGTACTGAGCTCAGAGTGGGACACTGTGCATTTAAGACCCCTTGAGGCATGTGAGTGAAGATGCTTGATATGTAGTGAATCTCTGGAGAGAGGAGTAGACAGCCTGTGTTTTAATCACCTTTAGCATATGATAATGTGTGTGTGGGGGGAGCATTTGCACGAGGTGCCAGCAGGCCTGCCTCTCATTTCCCCCCTCATTCCTTCATGGCAATGCTGGAGACACCCTGAATCTAACCAATCACTCAGCACATCCTGGGACAGTCCCCGGATGCGCTGCAGAATGAGACGTGGTAAGTCACTCTCTTTCTCCCGTACAAAAGTCCTTTTCCTATGCCCTCAGATAAAAGAAATGTCAAGTATTCTCTTATGCAATGAAACATAGTAGTTCCTAGTAATTTTCAACAAAATCCTCAGGAAGAGGCAGAGAGGAACATAAAATACTGGGACCCTATATAATAGCCAAGAACGCTGAGGACTGATGTTCTCAGAGTCCTAATGAGGCAGAGATGGAACACTCAGCTAAAAACAAATGAAGGAGGATGCATTTACAAAGGAATTCCTTCAGAGGTAAGTAAGGAATAGAAGATTAGAGGAATATTTAAAATATTTAGCCATTTCCTCCAGTAAGTTATCTTAATATAATATGTATCGGTAAGAACCTATCACCATGATAAAGTGCCTGACCAAGCAACTAAAGGAAGAGATTTGTTTCAGCTCACTGTTTCAGAGATGACAGACCACAGTCCTTGGCTCAGTTGATTCCGGGCAGGTGGTAAGCAGAACCTCCTAGTGCTGTGAATTCGTAGTAGAGAATATTCACCTCGTAGTAAACAGGATGCAGGGGGAGAGGAAGAGGCCAGGGACTGGGAACTGGGCATCATCTTTAGGGACACTGACCTGCTTTCTCCAGAGATGCCCTAAGACCTAAAGTTTCCACTTCCTCCCATCAGGGTGCTAACATCTGTGCACAGAGTTCAAACCACAAGTTGACGGACATTTTCTGCTCAAATGACAGCACAGCACCCTAGATAATGTTGGGAATTGTCTGCCTTTCTACATGTTTAAAGCATTGAACGAATACACTCAGATATGCTTGTAATTGAATGCATAGGAATGGGCTATCTCTTTGCTTTGTGTGTTCTTTCCTTACTGATAAGAGGAGAAACATGTCTCCATTTTTGTTAACTCTCTCCCTCTCTCTGTGTCTCTGTCTCTATCTCTGTCTCTATCTATCTCTGTCTCTCTCTGTCTTTCTCTGTCTGTCTCTGTCTGTCTGTCTCTCCCTCTCCTCTCTGACTCTCTGACTCTCTCTGTGTCTCTGTCTCTGTCTCTGTCTCTGTCTCTCTGTCTCTCTGTCTCTCTCTCTCTCTCTCTGTCTCTCTCTCTCTCTCTCTCTCTCTCTCGGTATTAGTTTTCAAACCCAGGGTCTTGTACATTTTGGGCAAACACTGTATGCTGAAGTACATGCTCAGCTTCCATTTGTATTTTTTACATGAACTTAAAATTAAATAATTTGGTTAATATCACACTGCTAATGGTAGAAAAATCAGACCCAAGACAAACGCAAATCCATCTACTCTTCAGCCTCTTGTGTTTCCACCCTACTGGGCTCTATGTGGCATGTAAGACATTTTGTAATCTGACCCTTACTCAGCTTTAATTTTATCTTCCCTCTAGCCCACTATATGCCTTACTCTAAACTTGTCTCTGAATACATCATGCCTTGGAGACTTTCTTACTTGGCATATTTTCTCTCCAGCATTGCCAGCATTTTCAACCTGGTTAATTTCTGTTTAGCCCTTGCGCCCTGGAGGAAGGCCCTCCATTCAGACTCCCTTCTTACCTTCTTGAGTTGGCTATGTGAGCCTTCCATTCCTTTGTCACAGTTCACATCACAGTTTGTGATACTCCCTAGGTTGTAAGTTCTTTCATTCTGCTTCCTTTGTCTCTGCTGCATCCCAATAAAAGTCTTAGGAAGTCACCACTCCAAGTGCAGTAAAGGGTACCACAGTTTGTGTGGTTTGAACACGGGTTCATTTTTCACACTCCTAAAGGTTCAGAAATCCAGGGCCAAGATGCCAGCTGATTCAGTCTCTGCTGAGGGCTTTATTCCTGGCTTGCCGATGCTCTAGACCCTTACTCTGGCCTCACCCGTTGTACTGTTTTCCTTTCCTCTCTCCACACTACACCCCTTTCTCTTCTTAAGAAGTAGTGATAAAAGGACTCCACTGTCACAGCCAAATGACTTCCTAGAATCCGATACCCCAGGACCACTGTAGGGAGATCAGGAGGGCTCAGTGGACTAAAGCTCCTGTGGTCAAGCCTGATAATGTGAGTTTCATCCCAGGATCCAAATGGTGGAAGGAGAGAACTGAGCCCCTCAAGGTGTCTTCCAACTGTGACTCTTATGCAAGTGCAACCCTCACCAAATAAATAACAGGAGGCGATAAGAAGTCATACACATAAAATGTCACCTGAAGTGTCATGTGACCTTGGTCTTCATGTTCCCATTGTGTCCCCACAGCTGATGTCACTGATGCTTATGTTATTATGTTGTGTGAATTCTTACAAAAAAGACTCTTGTTCAAAGTTGCTGGGTGCCCATTCTATCTCTCCTCCCTTGTGAGGTACCATTTCCCCTCAGTCTACCCAGGCCTTCCACATCACGAGTATATTGAACACATCTACTCCTAACAAGATGCCCAGGGTTTCACCTGCTAGTCTTTCTTGAGATTTGCATTGTAAAGGAGACTGGAGGTCAGGCTTCATAAGACATCTAATTTCTGCTGTCCCTCCCCATAGTGACTAGACTTGGGAAGTTGAAAGGGGGAGAATCTTGAGGTTCTCTTGAGACAGAACCTTGCTCTGTAGCCCAAGCTAGCTCAGAGTCAGTGATCTTCTTCCTCAGCCTCATCAGAGCCAGAATTGTAGATTCCACCCCACTCTTTCATTATATATATATAATGAAATAAAAACTATATCAGAACTACAAAATCTGTAGACATTAAGAAGAATGGGAATAAGAGAAGTAAGGGAGAAAGCTAGAAAAATTTAAATTAGCTTCAGGTAACAAATAACAACCAACATTCATGGCCCTGTGTATGCCTTTGGCAGGAGACTCAGAGACCCACAGCCTTCCCAGATGGCCATCCCAACACAGAGCTCTCTGAACTCTATATCCTCCTTTCTTTACTTCTTCTACTTTGTCCTGGATCAAATGGAGCCTGTACCATTGGGGTGAACCATGGTAGATGCTATTGGAACTGAAAGGTGAAAGAGTCATGGTATCTCTCCCTTTCCTAAGCATGCTTCTAACATCTACAGCATGCAAGTCAGTTGGGTGCTCTTGTACTGCACACATCTAAGTCTGATTGAAAAGCAAGTTTAGCCAGTTGTTAAAAACACACTGTCCTCTTACCTCATCTCTCATCTTTTTGACTTTGAGGGCTACTTCAGTAGAATTCACGGTCTCTGAAAAATTTAAACATAGATGTGAGCAAGATGGGCCTTGCTCTTTCTCCGCCCTAGCCATCCAGGCCTCTGCTTAGACCTGGCCTTTGGCCTGCCAGCCACTTGCTTCTTATGCATACATAGCCCTATCTGATTGTGAAAGCCATATGCCTCTCCCTTCTGCCACTGCCATCTCAGGCTTTTAGGCTTCTTGGCCTTCCCACTAGAGCAGTGGTGTTCAACCTTCTCAACACTTTAATACACTTCCTCCTGTTGTGGTAGCCATCAACCAGAAAATGAAATTACTGCTACTTCATAACTATTATTTTGCTAGTTTAAATTATAATGTAAATAACTGATATGAAGGATATCTGATATCTGACCCCTGTGGGGGCCTTGATAGACAGCTTGAGAACCATTGGTCTAGTATATCTAGAAGGAATACCAAGGCCCTAAGTAACACCCACACAAAGGCCTTTTGTACACCCCGAACTCTCCACAGTACAAGCTCCCCTGATGGAGGAGTGCCAGAAGAGGCTGTAAAGCTTTCAGGTACAGATCTTATCCTGTCCTAGAAGCTACACCGTCCCTGTCTGCCTGCCTCTAGTTGCATCTGATGAGTTACAGTCACTCTGAACTCCAACTTCTCTTCTCCCTCTGTGTCTCTCATTTTTGGCTTAACACTGTAGCACATCTCTGGGTTTCCTGGGTGCCTCTTGTTTGCTTCTTGCTCTTCCAGCATTGGTTTGATCATCTCTGTGCTGAACTCCTTTTGTCTTGTATTCACAAAGAGCTTTCTTCTTTTCTGGTCAGATTCTGTAGGATCAGCAACTAATTAAGGATTTTTGCCATGCCTATTTGGGAGAGTGATAGTCTTGGCTTCATTCTCCTGCCCACCTCCAACATCTCTTCTTCCTCCTCTCTATCCCTTTCTCTTTTAGTTCCTCATCCCCGTCATGAAAAACCTCTTGATGTTGATAAAATTGCCCCACCTAAGGCAAGCCAATTTCATATCATTAGTAAGAACTCTCCATAGATGTTGCTCAAAGAAAGGAAGGAACTTAGCCTGCAGAGGCAGCCATCTGAGATTTCCAGCACAGAGCATTCCAGTGTGACCACTCTAGCTCTCCCTGGAGCTGACCTTGACAATTATTTATAAAGTTGCTTCTATGCACACACTACCCTTCTGCAGAACTTTATGAAAACCAGACTTCATGCAGTGTTCTAAGTTTTGATGCATCAAAAAAAGTTTAAATATTTTCCTTTAATGTGGAAATATTTTTAGATGATGAAGATGATTAAGTGTTGAAAATGTAGCGATCTGTTTGGCACTGAGAGAAAAGAAATATGAAGAATTTTTAATAAAAATCTGACCACAATGGTGTTGGAACACAGTCTGTCTGAAATACAAGACAGATACTTTATCCCATGGGCAAAGCTGACTTTGCTAATAGTTTTGGACAGTTACAGGTGTAATTTTAGCTACCAGAGGGAACAAAAATTATCATAAGAACACAAGAGAGACAATGGAGAAAACAATTAAAGTTTTAAAAGTAAAAAGTGAATGTAACGTTAACAGAGCTAACACAGAGCACATTTACGCAGCTTTTCAAGAGTGATGTCTGTGAATCTAATGCATTATATAAGGCAGAATGGCTTGCTGGGCTTCTGCATCAAGAGTGTAAAAGCCTGCTCATGGTGGATGCTCTGACTGTTATAAGTCTGCAGACTCTACGCCTGACAAAACCATCCTCCGCACATCACTTGGCATAATTAGACCATTAAAGAAATACCACAACATAAAGATGAAGGTTGAGAGAGCAAGGGAGGAGAGAAGGGGAAGAAAGAGAGAGAGGGAGGGAGAGAGGGAGAAAGGAAAGAAAAGGAAAAGAAGGGAAATAGGAGGAAAAGGGAAAGAAGAAAGATGATGAAGACTTCCTGGGAGCCTGTTCACACGTATCACCCCTGGTTTTTTGTGCCAATGACTCTCTCTCTCTCTCTCTCTCTCTCCCTCCCTCCCTCCTCCCTCCCTCCCTCCTCCCTCCCTCCCTCCTCCCTCCCTCCCCCTCCCTCCCTCCTTTTCTCTCTCTCCTCTCTCTCTCTCTCTCTCTCTCTCTCTCTCTCTCTCTCTCTCTCTCTCTCTCTCATCTATGTGGCATTGCATTGTAAGATGTAGCCTGTGTGGGAAGAATATGTAGACAGGAGGCTTTTATGTGATTTTATTATGATTATTTTTTTAAATAATCAGTGCCATTAATCCATAAGAGATCCTAAAATAACAAGACAGCTGTGGTGTGTGTGTGTGTGTGTGTGTGTGTGTGTGTGTGTGCGTGCGTGTGTGCGTGCACGCTGTGGTGTGTGTGTCTGTGTGTATGTCTGTGTGTTCATGTATATGTGTGTTTGTGTATGCATGTGTGTGTGGTGTATATGTGGTATGTGTTTGTGTATGTGACTGTGTGTGTCTGAATCCATGTGTGTGTCTGTGTGTGTGTGTGTGTGTGTGTGTGTGTGTGTGTACATGCACAAGCTAGAAGGAAAACTTTGGGTTGGGAAACAGATTTAAGTTTTAAGTTTCCAATAATCTATTTAAAATGACAGCAAGGAAAAAAATTGAAAAAGTGATGAAAAATATCCCAGCAGGGTCCCTCCAGAAAGCCAGCTGACTTCCGGTGGTTTAATTTGTGCAGTGTAATTTCTTCGGTCTTTGAAATATGTGGGTGCTCTCACTACTATTTTTGTTCCCAATACTTGGAATCAAATTCTCCATCAAGGTGCGGAGAAGACAGAAGATTCCAGAAGACTTGGGTAGTTGCCCCATTCCTTACTCAAAAACAATGACGAGGAGTCATCACCCCTTTCTCTAAGTATCCCTGGCATGTGGTAGCAACCAGTCACAGGGAGGTCGAAGTGTCAACCACATAGGCATCTCCACACTGATTAGCAATCCTATGCATGAGAAGTCTCAGAGTAGAGCCGTCTCCAGTGTGCCGAGGAAGCAGCTCTCTCTGCACAGGCAGACGTTGACCTGACTGACGCTGAAGAGGAAGCAAAACAAGGACACACCTGTCCACCCTGGCACTCTAAGAGAATAGGTCTTCCACAGAGAAAGTACATTTTCCATGGACTATCTTCTGTCTCCAGGCAGTGACAAGACATGCTAGCCCAGCTGTCCTTAATAACACTAATTCTGCCTCACAGGGTTGCTATGGAGTTTGTGGCAACCAGCTCCCTAGAATCACCCTGTCCATATCCTTTTGGATTTTGTTTTATTTCTTTTTGAGATGTCTCTCTCCCATCCCTTTCCTTTCTCCAAACCTTCCCATTTATCCCTCCTGTCTCCTTCAAATCCATGGATTCTTTTTTTCATTAATTGTTACTACATGCCTATATGATTTTTATATACATATATATTCCTAAATATGAACTCCAGATGCATGTACTGGGTCCTGCTGTGTGTGATGGCTTAAAATAATGTATACTTCCCAACAAGCCTAGGGATCCTTCTGAATGTTCTATGTGAAGATGATGAGCTACCCTCCATTTTACAGATGGTGTGGCTTGAGTTTTCCCAAGGCAACCTAGATTAGGGGTAACCTAAGTTTCCTGGCTGCCCAGGGAAAGTGCTGCTGTTTATTGCTAATGATTCACACTGGGCCTGTTCATCCTCTTGATTTCGCCTTTGTCACTACAGACTTATGTTAGCCAAGAAGGTATGCACACATGTGCGCATGTATGTGTGCGTGTGTGTCCACAATGATGGATTATCTCATTGTTTACTTAAAATAGAATTAAAGTTGTGCAACATGGAAAGACCTTCTCCCTGCTCCTTCATTATTGCCTACCCCCTTGCTCCCTGCCTCCCACTGGGGGATGGTGTTGAGGGAGACCTATTCTGTTCTTCTGCACTCGTGCTCAGTTCCTGTTCTCTTTGCAGTACATACTAATATTCAGAACAGGTACTTAAATGTAATAACTAGTTTTCAATATATATGAGAACTGAACCCTTGGCTCTTATGGGTATGTGTTTTCTAATGGCCTTTCTCTTCCATCTTGATTTTTTTTTTTTACATCAAGTGGGATATTGATGCTCTCTGCAGTAGAGAGTCCTGTCTGGTAACAGGGGGATTCTGGGCCTTCCACTTGGATGCCTAGGGTTTCTGCTGGGAAGAAAGCTCCAACGTGACTCACTAGAAGTTTTGCGGGCAGTGCCACAGCCTCAGCCCTCAGACGATCAGGGAAGAGACTATTGAAACAACCAGTCAGCAGAGCACTTCAGAGTCAATGGCATGAAAAACTGCATTTAAAGAAAGACAGGATAGAATGCTAAATAAAATATATCTTATCCCCTTACCTACTCAGAGAAAGCAGCGCTGGGCAAACACTTGAACAGCAGATATAAGGTAATTTCTGAAGACCATATCAGAAAATAGCCACATCATGGCTGCCTTTTGGGAGAGCTCATTGTTTTATAGGATTACATTCATTGTAGGTCAAATATAAGCCTGAGACCCCAGCATCTGTAGCCTGGGGACACAGAGAAACTGGTGGGAGGGAGAGTAATACTGAGGGATGTGTGTTTAAAGACCTTTCCTTTGATCTCATTGATTAGCTTGACCCATATCTATATGTCAGATGAGGAGAGACCCTGCCTAGGCTTCATCAGGGTCGGTGGTAAGCTGGAGGATGGGTCAGATGTATGCCATGGTAGACTGTGTCTTTGCAGGTCTTTGGTCCATCCCCTCTTACGTTGACCTCTTCCCTTTGTGGGTCCCAAGTGACCCTGGCTTCCAGAATCATCTACATTCATGTGGCTCATTGGGAAATACCACTGCTTCCCTGCCAAAGGACTTGTTACCTAGGTTTACTTTCTGTTTGGAATGAAAAGTATAGTTCGGTTGCTTCTGTGGGCTCTTTTTAGAGAGATATGTAAAACCAAAGTCAGAGCAATGGAAAACAAACAGAGAAAGCACATAATTAGGGGGTGCAAACTCAAACTTGGGGAGGCTGATTTCATAAAGGAGGACTGTGTGTGGCCTTCGATGATAGAGGGTGTGTGTGGCTGGCCTGCTCCCCCAAAGCCTCCTTCAGGAGCAAAATCTAGGGAGATAGCAGGTTTAATAGAACCTGAAAACTGGAAAATAGTCAGTAGCTTAATCAGATCTAATATCTAAAACTCTGACTGCTTCTTAATTGCAAATATTCTCATTATCCTTTTTCAATGGGTAGACTCTTGCATGAGTCATAATATCATAAACTATTTTTTGTTCTTCACTTATTTTTTTTAAATCAACTTACACAGTGTTAGGCTTTGTTATGGTATTACAAACAGAATCTGTTGTTGGTTCTCTTCCCCCAACTTCTCCCTAACCTCCTGGCCATTTTGTCCCTTTCCATGCTTCCTAAAGCTCCTTCCCACTTTTGTGCCAGAGAATGAATGTCTCCTCCTCTCTCAAAACTCTTTCCCCACTTACTACGGTCTCCTTACAGGCTTCATGCACAGACCCACACAGAGAGACTGTCAGCTGGGATGCACATGTGACAGAGAACACAGCAGAACACCTTGAACTCTTATTCACACAAAGGCAACACCACCTGACCGTGCCTGCAGAGCCAGATTCATGCTAGTCTCCATAGAGCAGGCCTCAAAGAGTTACCCAGAATGGGCGTGCTAAGTTCTTCCCCAGGAACTTGTCCCAGTGGGTCTACACTGGATGTTTTCTGCAAAGAGTCGGGATAGTATTGTGGTAGAGGAGCGTGTAACAAGGTTCCTCCGTAAAAGGAGAGATGAGAAAATTTAATAAACCTAAATGTGCCTACTCCCCAAAACATCAGACCATGCTATTTTTCAGAGGAAAGATAAAAGAAATAAAATTCTCATAAAAATCAGTATGGCGCTGGGTTGGAGGGGGATCCGTTGGGTGAGGAAAGTTACTGCCGTGACACTGGGTGGGTTTCTTTTCTCTTCTTCTAGGTGCAAAAGCAGCAGTCATTTGAACGCCGTCGAACAGCCTTTCAGCTCACACAAAAGAGCAGACGGTTCCACTTATTTCTGAAATTAGATGCAATCATATCTGTGAATCACGCAGCAGCGAACCACCGTAATCTGCATTACAATACATTATCCTGCCACGCTCCCTAACTGCAGTCTACCGCAGCAACAGAAACACTTTGCGGTGACCTGCACCGCTCTGGCAGAAGCGACAAGCCAAGCTAAGGCAGCAAAGCGACAAAAAGGAACTGCTTTCTGCTGCGAAAAAAGAGCAAATTACAACAAGAGTCAAGTCTCTGCTAATGCAAGACTGGTGTCTTCTTGTTCACAGTTTGCATAATTAGATATCCTGAATAGGGTTTTTTATTGTTCTAAAAATACTCCTGCTTTGTTTAAATCAGCTATTTCCTTAACAGCATGACTTTGGTACCAGAATTAGTGAGGTAGTTAGGGCCGCTGCAGCGATAAGGTACTTTTAGTTAACATTTAGAGGGGGGAATCTCTTTATGCTTTTTTTCAATTCCTTAGCAATTGCCCACTGGAATGACAGTGTGAATCTGGTGGAAGGTGGAGGGTCTGGGGTCTCCAGCACCTTAGGACTGCACAGAGCAACTTTGCTAACTTTTTTGGCATCCAGAGCTATTGCAAACATTTCATCAATTAAAGACCTTAGTACAATTGGGCCCAGAGTAGTACAGAGCCCAATAGACAGCACAATGGTTCAGATACAGAAGAAAAAGAAAACACTTTTGGCGTTAGTGGTTAGAGTTTGTCACATGTCCTGCCCTAATGAGGTGACATACAGGGGGCTTGGGTCCAAACACTTCAGAGCTTGCCTTCTCTCTTCACTCCTGACTGTTAAAAGACACATCTCTCTCCCCAGGAAAACACCAGCAGCAGCTTCTTCCAGGAACTAGTTAATTCATCATGACATTAATATGTAGTGTGTGTGTGTGTGTGTGTGTGTAAGAGAGAGAGAGAGAGAGAGAGAGAGAGAGAGAGAGAGAGAGAGAAGTATATATTTTATATGTGGGATGGGGTGTGTGTGTGTGCGTGCGCGTGTGGGGGTGTATATCGTCTATGAGTGGGGTGGTGGGATGGTGTGTGTGCATGTGTCCGGTGTGTCCATGCTATGTCTCTGTGTGTGTGGAATGTGAGGTGGGAGTGTGGAAATGTGCGGTGTGTGTGGAAGGGTGAGGTGTGTATGTGTCTGGTCTGTAAGTCTGACAAACTGCAAGGAGTTAATTGGTGTTAACCAGTCATTCTATCTGTCTTAAGATCGAACACCAACAAGACCCACAAGGACAGAAAGCCACAGGAAAATTGTGGGCTCAGATTTTCGGTCTCTCTGGAAGCCCAGGACTGGATGGAAGATACAGTAGACTGGTAGACTCGGAGCTATATTACAATCTTCTCAAAGGCTGCATGTCTCTGAGTCAGTCTCTAGCACAGACATTCAGACAGGACGGCCCTTTTGGCCCCTCGGAATGCCTGATGTCCACTTGGCAAGGCATCCCAAAGGGCCCTCAGTACATGCTTGGCCTTTGCCTTCTGTAAATTGCATTAAAGAGCTGTTAGCTTCCAAGGGCTGAGGCGAAGGAAACAACCCTAATGCGTTTACTTTCACTTAGCATTGTCTGTGCACTGAGGCACTTCCCTTCCGATTCTTCTATTTGCATTGCAATTTGGATTACCATATAGTTCAGATCTGAGTATCACTCTTTTTTTTTTCCTGAGAACTAATAATAGCCATAATAATAAAACTGTGTTAAATGGTACACAGTGACAACTTCTTAGTAAAAGTCACCTCCTAAAGCCCCCTGGCTGTGCTTTACGAGACACTCACCTGATGGATTCCTTTTCCTCCTTGAGGTTGTAGGAACAAGAGAGTGCCATCCTGGCTTAGATCCTACATATATTTCTACTAGATAGAAATGTCAGGGACTATCGCCATGATATCACATCAGAAACGTGTTGCCCATTCCCTTGTAGTGTATTTAGCATTTATGAGGTTCTGGGTTTAGTCCCTAGCACTGGGAAGAAAGAAGAGAGGGACCAGGGGAAAGGGAGGTGAGAGGGACAGGGACAGGGAGAGGAGAGGCAGAGGGATTTCCATCTTCCCTTCATCTCCAGTTAGAACGTTACAGCTACAATTCCATCTACACTCAGGGCAATGCTTAAGGGAGCCAAGTTTACAAACTCACTACAGCACAGGGTCAGCTTTTGATTTTCCCTGAAGCTATTCTTCTGCTAAATCTAGAAAACTGGGCCTCGGTACGCAGCTCTGTATCCCACTGTCATCAAACCAGCTTTGCGTCCTTCAGCATAGACATGTGCTACCCCTGTAGTCTAATCTCAGCAAAACCCAAAAGGTCTGCTTAGATTCCAGAGTCATTTTTCCAGATTCCTCTCTGGGTAAATTATGGTCTCTTTCTTAGTTCTTGAGAAGCAGTGAGCAGAATTGCATGGAGCAACACGAGTGGGGAGAAATCCTGTCGTAAGAGGGAGGAACCAGCTTCTGGGCATCTTAACCCTAAATAAAGGTATCTTTCCTGCTTCCAATAAAATACGTTTAAAAAAACTTTCAACCTTCAGACCTCTATAGACAAAGATTTTCACACCTGGCCCTCATATTATGTGTTTCATTGATATAACCGAGTATTGGGTTTTTACTGTAACGTGAGACGTGTAGTAAATTTAGCTATTGAAAATTATTTTAAGAGACATTTTAAATCTTTACTCATTGAGAACAAGACATAGGATCTTCCGATGTGTTAGACGCTGTTGAAGCATGAATTCTGACATGCTTTAATTGTATGTAAGCCCAAGGATAAGTTTTGAGCATATTACAAAGCACCCTATGACCCCTGACACATCTGTTCTTGATTTCTTGAACAGGAAAAGTGACAGCAACCCCAGCAGAGGCGGGGTGGGGCCCCACAGATTGGGATAATTCTGTCTCGGTGTGTTTGAGGGGAAGAAAGTAAAGTTCTATCAAGCCAGCAGCAATGTGGCATCCACTCCCCTCCCACCCACCCCTTCCTCCAAGGCCATTGCCAGCTTACCCTACATTTCTCATGTTGATTATAAGTGAAGCTTTGACAGGGGGCATTCTGGGTATCAGACAAACACATTATAATTCTACTGAAAAGTGTTCTTATTGTTTCTAAATTGCTGGTTATAGTGAGCAGCCCTTGTGACTTGGGAAGGGGGGGAGATTTTGAACAAACACATTTAGCCTTAAAGCTGCACTCCATGAATGGTGAAGAGTGGCAGACAGAGATCACCAGTACACCTTAATATGCAAAGTGGCTTTGGCTTCCTAAGTAGAAAGGTTAAACTGCTGGATTGCAATTAAGGAGCCTCCTAGAGTACCCATCTACAGTAACAGTGATGGGCACACTGAGTTCTCACAGAGAGCACACGTAGATGCTTATTTCAGAGCTTCAGAAGCCAACAGAAGCCATCTCTTCCTTCTCTACTATGCCTTCTGGACCTACAGGGTAGATGCTATATGGTACCAGTTACCAGGGTCTCTGTAATAATGAATTCCTGGGAATGGTCTATATTCTATTGTAAAGACAATAATGACTCTTACCCATCAAATAATATATCCACCTTCCTTACCATGTTGTCTCCCCAAGAGAGATTGGTAAATGTGGTACAATTCGCTGACTTCAGAATGTTAGTAATGTCTTAAGAATTCTCCAGCCCTGGGGTTTGAATGTCACATGCGTGCTGCCTGACAGCTAGCACTGGAGTCTGAGTGAGTCTATGTAATCAACACATCCCTTATTTTCTCCAATTTGCTTGGCTGGTTCCAAGACCTTGTTTAATTCCTCTGAATTCTTGAATTCTGTTTATTGAAGTGTAGACAGAAATCACAAAGGCAAGTGATACGTCTCTGAAACAAGGGATGCTCTCTACCTTGCAGCAGGTTCTGAATAATAATGGATTTGAGAAGCAAAGCCAGAATGAAGTCCACTGTGGGTATCATTCCCAGCAGGTCTGGCCTTGCCCCTTGGAGAAGACAGAAATGTCAAGTTTCACGACACTATTGTGGTCGTTGTTGTAAGAGGAGAGGATAATAGAAGGCTTTTGGGTTTCAAACAACTGATTTACGATGCAAAACTGCTGAGTATTTTTTTGTGAGGGAATGTATCATTCCTTTTTATTTCTTGCTAAAGTCAAGACCTTGAATATTTGACCAGAAATATTGGTGCCTACTTTAAAACCTTAGGTAGTATAGCTCCTTGGTCCATCACAAGCAGCAGCAGAGGGCTCTTTGGTCTCCATCTGTATCCATCTCCATCCATACTGTATTCCTGGCTCCACCCCTCCCCCTCCCTACTGTTATCTGAACAAATCATATATATAGCTTATGTTTTTGTCGGTTTGGGTATCACAGATAAAAGAAGGGGTTTCTTCATTTGTTCTAAACATGAAGAGCCCTTACCCGGCTGTTTTGAATTAGGAGCTGAATTTCTTTCCTGTTTCAGAGATCACAGCGCTGAGGATTCTGTGTGTCTAAGCTTAAAGAGCTGAGTAATGTTTGCGAAAGCTGGTGAGTGGTCCCTGTGTTACATACTTGGCTATGTATGTGGCGACACTGGGGCATCCGAGGCTGCAGTAGAGGTCTGAGGGTCCTGCTGCCTCTGGCACTGAGATCGAGCTTAATGTCAGACTTCTGGTGAAGCCCAAAGCCCTCCCAAACCATTTTGTCTGCTCCTGCAACAGGAGGAATCAGTCTTTGTAAACTAAGTCCTTCTGACCTCTGCGAATAACATTGTCCTCATGGAAAGGAAGAATCATATTGCCAATTCGCGTGTTTTACCCTGAGTAAACCAAACTCCACAGAGATTAAAAGACTAGCCTAGCTCCACCATTATCAGCAGGACCCAGGTTAGATTCTTCGCCTCCTGTGTACTTCTTTAAAAAAAAAAAAAATGTTTCTCAAAATTTCATGAATTTAGTTTAGCCTAAGTGTTGCTCACAGACAGAATTGTGACCAGTGCCCCAGTTCCTTAGTTGATAATTTCTTTAAATGTTTAATGAAGAAAGATAATATAATGAGAAGCCACACTGAAGCAGAGGGAAAAGGAGAGCACGGCCTGTGTTTCTCTCCTACCTGTCTTCTAGCCAATGCCACCTGGGACGGTGCAATCTGAGACCATGTTTATTCAGCCATTGCAAGTGGAGAAGTGAAATCTTTCTAAAACTTCACTTGGGGGCCAAGATTCATCTGAATGCATTGCTGTTTAGACCACTAAAAGAAATACGGTATAAAAATCTCCTGATCCTCATTTCACAATATGTTAATCTTTCTTATTTATTCCTCCCAAATGTTTTTAAAACAATCGCTCTCTGGGACAATTGGATCTTGTGTATCCTGTCAAATTTTAGTAGAAAGCAAATTTTTATAACCAAATTATAAAGCTCTCAGCACTGAGGCTGAGGCTGATCTATGACAGAAACATTGACAGAATGTTAACTACGGTGGCTTCTGAGGCACAGGCTCCAGAGAGGTCCAATTTCTGAACTAGAAAAAAAAAATGGTCAAATTCTTTAGCATTTTTTCTAATACCCTTCCTTCAACATCGTGTGAGATCACCCTTCCCCCAATTTAAAGAGTACTTTATCCATTTTTAGAATTTTTCTTAAAAAATGTTTGAGAGCAATGCTGTGTGTTATTTGAAAAAGATACCTTCATGTTGTGGGGTTTTGTTTTGTAACTGTAAAACTTGTGCCCGTTTCCTCAGTAACCGGTTTAAGAGCAAGACATGGCAGAGAAGTATCCTCCAGCTGATGGATGTTTGCTCTTAAACTTAACTCCCCTTGACCATGATTAAATCTTCCGGGAGAAAAATCCTATTTTGCTTTTACCTCTGAACTACAGTTGGGAGGGGAGGAGAAAGACAAGGCCAACCTTTCTTAAACAAAACAAAACAAAACAAAACAACAACAACAAAACACTCTTTGAGCCCAAACAAGAGTTGCTAGGAATAAGAGTTCTCCAAGGGACCACACAGCTTTCTGCCCATTGACTCCTGACAGAGGCTCCTCCTGCAGTACTTTTCTTGGGGGGGGGGGTGTTAAAAAGCTCCACAGATTCAGCTTAAACTCAACAATGAAATAAAAGGGGGAGGGGAAGGAAGAAGAGGGAAGGGATGGGGAGGGGAAGGGAGGGGAGGGGAGGGGAAGGGAAGGAAAGGGAAGGGAATGAAACAGAGACACTGGGATATTAAAATAATCAAGCTGAGACCCAAAAGCAAGAACCTAAGTCTCAGGACGACCGCCTGGGAAACGTGGTTCTCAGATAAAGATGCCACTTCACTCTGGACTAGTTCTTGCTCTTGGGGGCAGCCTCCTGTGGAACGAATGTGATCCTAACAAGAAGAAAGCAACTGGAAAGAAACAGCTAACTCAGCTCCGAGGGCCCGAGGTCTGTGGATACAAGTGATTTTGAAAGCTTTAGCCTTTCTGTCTTGAGAAAGCAATGTGGATACCAGGTGTACAGAAGGAAGAAAGAGGCATTCTGGAGCAGAAACAGCAGCGGCCGGCCCTGCCTGAGGGCAGAGAAAGGGGGCGTGAAGTACACCAAGCCGTCTTCTCCAGAGCTGACAATCACCAGAGAAAGGAGCGAAGGTAGAAGATGGGGACCTGCAAGAGTGAGCCTGAGGCTCCTGGGACTTAGTGATCTAAGAGATGTTATCTTTTGGATCAATCATTCTTTTTTTTTTTTTTAACAATATAATTCTTTTGGCTCTAAGCCTTTGGAAACATCAACCTCAGTTCCCCTTTTCTCACATAAAGCTACCAAATCTTCTAGTTTATTAAGCTATTTTCACAAGAAAACAGACAAAAGTATAACTGAGACATCAAAAAAAAAAACAAAAAAAAAAAACCGTGTATCTGGTGCACTCCTTTATCAGAAATGTGTGTCAAAGGTCACAAAAGCGCTGCTTCCATGTCTCTTAAGCATGCCATTGTCATAATATAAAAACTGACTTACCAACTTAGATTATTTGGAGAGTTAAGTGCTTGTGTTATTGCAAATTAAACTAATTAGTATCATTTCCTGACAGCTGCAGCTAGTGTTAGCAATTCCACAATTTTCCTTCAGCCGTTCAAGTGGGGTGCAGAGGGGGGCAGTGCTGTGATTTAATGGAACAGGACCAGCTTATCAGACTAAGGGTCTATTGCACCATTCCACATCCCTTCCCTGTTCTCTACCAACTGTGTGAACACACAGATGAGAGGTGTCAGTGGTTTCTGAAAGAGCCCCACCTAGTTGGAAAGATGCTGGAATTTGCCTGTAATATTTCCCTTTTGGAATAGCTGAGATTACACTCTCCAGCCTTTGAACCAAAATTGTAGCTGCCCATAAAACATGCTGGAACTAATTTCCTACCACAGCTAGCTTAATTGTTATAAAACAGCCTTATAAAGATGCCCCAAATGGGGCTTCCAGCATCTGTGATGGAATAGCTGAAGAGAGAGGCTGAATGTTTCATCAGTTTTTCCTCTGGAACCCATGAGCTTCAAACTATGAATACTTATCAAAACCCACCAACCCTAGCTACTTTGCCACATCCAACACAGGCAAATTCACACGACAGCATCAGCCCGTGAGACACAAAAATCAAGAAATTATTTAGGGGGCTGCAGAGGTGCTCAGCAGTTAAGAACAGGCACCACTCTTATGAGGAGCTCACTACTGCCCCAAAGTCCAGGTGGGATTCCAGGGATCCGGCACTTTTAGCCTCTATGGGTGCTTGAACTCACAAGCACATACTGCATATTTCCACACACATACATATTATTAAAAATTAACCCAATAAAAAAATTAAATTAAAAATAATTTCGACTTGATGTTGCTAGCCAGAACCTGATCCACAAAGGAGTGTGTGTGTGTGTGTGTGTGTGTGTGTGTGTGTGTATAACAGTGGTTCTCAAACTGTGGTCACAACCCCTTTGGCAACCCTCTATCTTCCAAAAATTCTTGCATGATGATTCACAGCAGTAGCAAAATAGCAGATATAAAGTAACAATGAAAATAACTTTAAGGTTGGGAGTCGGCACAACATGAGTAACTGTACCAATGGGTTGCAGCATTAAGAAGGTTGGGGAACCATTGCTTTAGACGTTCAAGAAGCAGCTGGTATCTTTGAAAATGAGCATGAAAAAAAAAGGAGTGGAGAGAAGGCAAGAGAAAGTGAAATAAAAATGTATTTGTAGAAGAAAGAACAGGTCTGTAAGAATTGCATTTAATAGTGAAAGGAACTGTTCAGCTCATAACAGATTCCTACCCCATGCTTGCCTCTCTGTCTCTGTCTCTGTCTCTGTCTCTCCCCCTCCCTCCCTCCCTCCCTCCCTCCCTCCCTCCCTCCCTCCCTTTCTCCCTCCCTCCCTCCCTCCTTCCCTCCCTCCTCCCCTCTCTCTCCTTCTTCACTTCTTTCCTTTAGGTCTTTGCTATATTTTCTATAAAGCCTAGGCTGACCTTCCAAGTGATGGAGCTGTGTGTGTGCACCACCATGCCTGACATGATTTTTGCTTTCGGCAGCTTCTAATGCTGATGTCATGTAACTCGTATGTAATAAAGGATTGGAAGATCCAGCAATGTCTCTGGGGCTGCTTAAGAAGAACGAGTGGGGACATGAAAGGTGCAGCTAAGGGGCAGGGAAATGAGCCTTTTATCCACATTCAGCCTTCTTCGTCAGATTCCAACAGCAATTGTTTGTTTGTTTGTTTGTTTTTACGTCAAGTCTTTTCATGTAGCTCAAACTGCCCTTAAACTCACAATCCTGCTTCAACCCGACCAATGCCAGGCTTGCAGGTGAGCTCCCTCACACCTAGCTTCTAAGAACAGAGTATTGTATGCTTTTGTTTTTGACTGCCTGGAGTTACTCTCTAACCAAGGAGGAGTTGTGGAGCGTGATCTAGACCTTGAAAAACTGCACATTAGAGTCACTAATTAGAGTCTCTGAGATGGTAAGACTAACCTTATAAAAAACAAAACAAAAGAAACAAACAAAACCATGGTGAATGTGGCATACAATGTTTCTCAGAAACACCAGGCTGTTGTAGGAATTAGGATTATCGTGAAGAACATCCAAAGGGCAAGGTCCAAAGGGGGTTGTATCTTTCAAAGCCTCCAAATAGTGAAGCACAGAGAAAGAGTCAGGAATGTGCGAGTGTTGATTCTGGAAACTCCGTTCAGGAGCACATCCCATAGCTATACTCTTAAGAGTACACATGTACAACAATATGAACTAACCAGTACCCCCCAGAGCTGTGCCTCTGGTTGCATATGTAGCAGATGATGGCCTAGTCGGCCATCAATGAGAGGAGAGGCCCTTGGTCTTGCAAAGATCATATGTCCCAGTACAGGGGAATGCTAGGGCCAGGAAGCGGGAGTGGGTGGGTTGAGGAGCAGGGTGGGGGGAGGGTATAGGAGGCTTTGGGGATAGCATTTGAAATGTAAATGAAGAAAATATCTAATAAAAAATTTCAAAAAAGGAGTATACATGGAAGATGAAACTATTGTTTAAAATGGCAAATGACTGTATAAAACTTAAGGGGCAACTGATTAAGTAAACTGTGTGCAAATGTATAATGAAACACTACACAGATGTTACAAAGGGTGAGAAAAGCCTATAGGTGCCAACACAGATCAGCCTTAAGATACATTAACCTCAAAAATCAAGAACGAACACTGTATATGATGTGCTACCACTTTGTAAAAAAGAAAGAATTGGGGATATATGTGTTTGCATAATCATAGACTATCTATGGAAAGATGAATAAAATTCTGGTAACCATAGTTGCCGTAGTTACCTCTGGGGAAGGAATTTGAGGAACTGGGAGTCAAAAAGAGGAGGAAGACTTCCTCCATATGCTGCTCCCTACTGCTAGGATTTGTCTTCAGTGTACAGAGTAGAGTAATAAGTCACTCTACAAAGTAAAATCTCTTTAGAATGATAGATTTTATTACCTTAGAAAGCTACATTGTAATACCATGTGCAGTAGTGAGACCCCAATTTATACTTTAAGAAAGTCTTCTTCCTTTGCTTAACACTAAGTAAATTAAAATAGTTAATTATTTCTTTTTGAACTCGAAATTATTGTCAGTTGTGAGTGATACTGAGTCTTATCCACTGCAGTAGAGAGTATGTGGGTGATATATACTGAGTCTAATTCACTGCAGTAGAGTGTGGGTGAGGGTACTTAGTTTGATTCACTGCATTGGAGAGGAGTGGGTGGTATATTTTTAGCCTGATTCACTGCAGTGGAGGAACTACTTAAGGAGCCAATATCAGGAGCAACTTGTTTCAGTAGCACTGGGAAAGTGCACTGGATAGATCTTCTTACTATGACCCCTCGGAATAGGCAAGGTACACAGAATTATAGAAAGAGATAGGAAGGGATGAGAGAAAAGAATAACCTACAGAAATTTCAAAGACTGAATTTTTGAAATTGTATATCTATACCAAAATTTTCATTGGTCCATGTCAAGAAGAAAATAGTTAAGATATAAAGTGGATGTCTGACAACTTAGCTTATTTGATTTAAATATCTATTTACAAAGTAGAGTCTTCTCAATCTTGTATAACATCCTTTTAATGAAATAATGTGATAATAAATAATAATTATCAGTTCATATTTTAAAGACATTTTTGGAAAAATGAGAGTTTGATAAGACCTTTGTTGAGCCTCAAAGTTCTACTATGTTTATTAGTAAATATAAGAAGTGAGAGGCTGTAGAGTTAGCTAGTGTTTAAGACCTCTCATAGCTCTTGCAGAGAACCTTGGCTCAGTTTCCATCACCCACATGGTGGCTCACAGTCCAGTTCCAAACCTGATGTACACACACACACACACACACACACTCACACACTCTCACACACACACACACACACACACTCATGCATGCATGCACACACTCACACACACACACTCATGCATGCATGCACACACACACAGACACACACACACTCTCACACACACACACACACTCACACACACACACAGACACACTCACACACACTCACACACACACTCACACACACACTCACACACACACACACACACACTCATACACACATACACACTCATGCATGCATGCACACATGCACACATAAAAATAATAAATACATAAATCTTTACAAGATCAAGTGAGCTATGCTGAGACCATAGGTTATGAGGAAATCAGAATAAGATAACAATAAAAACAAAAGATTTTCTATTGATTGTATTGGTCGGCTGATTTTTACCAATTGATCCGAATAAGAAGTTATTTTAATATGTGTAAGTACAATAAATATACAGGATCAATTTGATTTTTTTTTTAAATTAATCATATAGTACTTCTACCTTATTTTTTAAAATTTACTTGGAAATCGTAACTCTTCTGAAACAACAATTTTAAGAAAGTTGGAAATGAAACCTGAAATCTTCTACTAAGTTGCCATGAGAAAAGACTTTACTTCTAATTAAAGCCATAGCAGAAATACGGGCTTCTTTCATTCTCAGTATCCTCTTACACCCTTGCGCTCCAAAGGCCTGTTCACCATTACCAAAATGAAAACAATATTAGAAGTATTACAGTGATTTCAGTCTGTTGAAAACTAATTCTGTGGTCTTTGGGATGTATGATTTTTTTTAAGGAAACACATAATCAAAGAAATGACCTAGAACTCTAGGATTAAATGGTCTGCTGGAGCCCGTGTCAGCCAGGGAGGCACCTATTGTGCTTCTGTGACTTGGTAAACTCCATGGGGTATCTCCGTACAAGGTGAATGACACCCAGTCCTGTCTGGTGTGGATCGCTCACTGTCTTCAGAAGATTTGTCTGTGTATATAATCAACGATTGCACAGCATGTTAAATATATGTTCTGCCAGAAACAAGGTCATAGCCCTAATGAGACAGATGTGGGGCTGGTACTGCATCAGGGAAACGTCGGAAGACTTTTAAGAGATGGATTTTTTGAAGAGATAGATAAAATATATGTAAATAAATACACATTCATATATATAATGTTTTTATTTATTCTTTGAGAATTTCAGAGGCATATACAGTATACGTTAGTCACATTCACCCCTACATCCTCTTCAACACTTTCTCCTGACAACTTGGAGTGTTCTTTTTTCTTGTCACCTATGGAGTCCACATAGGGCTGCCCACATGCCTCAGGGTAGAGCCATGATGGCTGCTTTTAAGGTAGATCTTTGCAGCCCCTGAGTGTCTACTGCTGCCACAGATAATCCTACTCCCACACACATACTAAGTTCGCTATGTGGACTCAGTGGGTTTACAGGAGGAGCATGTGAAGTGAGGAAGAAATGGTCCAGGTGAGAGAAGCAGAGGAGCTGAGGCATAATGGGGGGATAGACTTGATCAAAAAAACATTAGCTGCATGTGTGCAATTATCAAACAGCAAACAAATAAGCAAAGGGGATCTGAAAGAATGGATAGTATACAAAATGTAGTATGATGGGAATTTTTACACAAATAATGTGTATTTTCCCCATTAAAATGTGAATACTTGAGAGTCGCAGAGCTTCTGGGCGGTGCCATCTTCAGCTCCAGACAGCCAGCCACCTTCCTGGTGAGAGCACGGGGGTCTGCCCGGCCTGAGAGGTTTGTGGCACAGGCGCCGGCGGGAGCCTTCTTGGCTCCGGGACTCCGCGGAGGGCAGGCTGCACGGGTGACCGTGTGGAATACAGAGTGCCAGCTGTTTCTGGGACGGGCGAGAGTCGCAGAACTTCTGGGCGGCGCCATCTTCAGCTCCAGACAGCCGGCCACCTTCCTGGTGAGAGCACGGGGGTCTGCCCGGCCTGAGAGGTTTGTGGCACAGGCGCCGGCGGGAGCCTTCTTAGCTCCGGGACTCCTCGGAGGGCAGGCTGCACGGGTGACCGTGTGGAATACAGAGTGCCAGCCGTTTCTGGGACGGACGAGAGTCGCAGAGCTTCTGGGCGGCGCCATCTTCAGCTCCAGACAACCAGCCACCTTCCCGGCAAGAGCCACAGAGCTTCTGAGGCAGCGCCATCCTCAGCTCCAGACGGCCGGCCTCCTTCCGGACAAGAGCCACAGAGCTTCTCAGGCGGCAACATCTTCGACTCCAGACAACTGGCCACCTTCCTGGCCAAAGCAACACAGCTTCTGGGAAAGATCCTGTTTTGGGCCTTCACCTTCAGCCAGGAGGAGGTCCAAACACCAGATAACTGTACACCTTCCCTGAAAGAGGAGAGCTTGCCTACAGAGACTGCTCTGACCACTGAAACTCAGAGAAGAGAGCTTGTCTCCCACGCCTGCTGAGAGAGGGTAACAAAATCAACAGAGGAACAATCTCTTAACAAAGACAACTATAACAACTAACTCCAGAGATTGCCAGATGGCGAAAGGTAAACGTAAGAATCCTACTAACAGAAGCCAGGACCACTCACCATCATCAGAACCCAGAACGCCCACTTCGCCCAATCCAGGACACCCTAACACACCTGAAAAGGTAGACCTGGATTTAAAAGCATATCTCATGATGATGGTAGAGGACATAAAGAAGGAATTCAATAACTCACTTAAAGAAATACAGGAGAACACTGCTAAAGAGTTACAAGTCCTTAAAGAAAAACAGGAAAACACTGCTAAAGAGTTACAAGTCCTTAAAGAAAAACAGGAAAACACAACCAAACAGGTAGAAGTCCTTATAGAAAAACAGGAAAACACATCCAAACAGGTGATGGAAATGAACAAAACCATACTAGACCTAAAAAGGGAAGTAGACACAATAAAGAAAACCCAAAGTGAGGCGACGCTGGAGATAGAAACCCTAGGAAAGAAATCTGGAACCATAGATGCCAGCATCAGCAACAGAATACAAGAGATGGAAGAGAGAATCTCAGGTGCAGAAGACTCCATAGAGAACATCGGCACAACAATCAAAGAAAATGGAAAATGCAAAAAGATCCTAACTCAAAACATCCAGGAAATCCAGGACACAATGAGAAGACCAAACCTACGGATAATAGGAGTGGATGAGAATGAAGATTTTCAACTCAAAGGACCAGCAAACATCTTCAACAAAATTATTGAAGAAAACTTCCCAAATCTAAAGAAAGAGATGCCCATGAACATACAAGAAGCCTACAGAACTCCAAATAGACTGGACCAGAAAAGAAATTCCTCCCGACACATAATAATCAGAACACCAAATGCACTAAATAAAGATAGAATACTAAAAGCAGTAAGGGAAAAAGGTCAAGTAACATATAAAGGCAAGCCTATCAGAATTACACCAGATTTTTCACCAGAGACTATGAAAGCCAGAAGAGCCTGGACAGATGTTATACAGACACTAAGAGAACACAAATGCCAGCCCAGGCTACTATACCCAGCCAAACTCTCAATTACCATAGATGGAGAAACCAAAGTATTCCACGACAAAACTAAATTCACCCATTATCTCTCCACGAATCCAGCCCTTCAAAGGATAATAACAGAAAAAAACCAATACAAGGACGGGAACCACGCCCTAGAAAAAACAAGAAGATAATCCCTCAACAAACCTAAAAGAAGACAGCCACAAGAACAGAATGCCAACTTTAACAACAAAAATAACAGGAAGCAACAATTACCTTTCCTTAATATCTCTTAATATCAATGGACTCAATTCCCCAATAAAAAGACATAGACTAACAGACTGGCTACACAAACAGGACCCAACATTCTGCTGCTTACAGGAAACCCATCTCAGGGAAAAAGACAGACACTACCTCAGAGTGAAAGGCTGGAAAACAATTTTCCAAGCAAATGGTCTGAAGAAACAGGCTGGAGTAGCCATTCTAATATCGGATAAAATCGACTTCCAACCCAAAGTTATCAAAAAAGACAAGGAGGGACACTTCATACTCATCAAAGGTAAAATCCTCCAAGAGGAACTCTCAATTCTGAATATCTACGCTCCAAATGCAAGGGCAGCCACATTCATTAAAGACACTTTAATAAAGCTCAAAGCACACATTGCACCTCACACAATAATAGTGGGAGACCTCAACACACCACTTTCATCAATGGACAGATCGTGGAAACAGAAACTAAACAGGGACACAGTGAAACTAACAGAAGTTATGAAACAAATGGACCTGACAGATATCTACAGAATATTTAATCCTAAAACAAAAGGATATACCTTCTTCTCAGCACCTCACGGAACCTTCTCCAAAATTGACCATATAATTGGTCACAAAATAGGCCTCAACAGATACAAAAATATTGAAATTGTCCCATGTATCCTATCAGACCACCATGGCCTAAGACTGATCTTCAATAACAACATTAAGAATGGAAAGCCAACATTCACGTGGAAACTGAACAACACTCTTCTCAATGATACCTTGGTCAAGGAAGGAATAAAGAAAGAAATTAAAGACTTTTTAGAGTTTAATGAAAATGAAGCCACAACGTACCCAAACCTTTGGGACACAATGAAAGCATTTCTAAGAGGGAAACTCATAGCTCTGAGTACCTCCAAGAAGAAACGGGAGAGAGCACATACTAGCAGCTTGACAACACATCTAAAAGCTCTAGAAAAAAAGGAAGCAAATTCACCCAAGAGGAGTAGACGGCAGGAAATAATCAAACTCAGGGGTGAAATTAACCAAGTGGAAACAAGAAGAACTATTCAAAGAATTAACCAAACGAGGAGTTGGTTCTTTGAGAAAATCAACAAGATAGATAAGCCCTTAGCTAGACTCACTAGAGGGCAAAGGGACAAAATCCTAATCAACAAAATCAGAAATGAAAAGGGAGACATAACAACAGATCCTGAAGAAATCCAAAACACCATCAGATCCTTCTACAAAAGCTTATACTCAACAAAACTGGAAAACCTGGATGAAATGGACAAATTTCTGGACAGATACCAGGTACCAAAGTTGAATCAGGATCAAGTTGACCTTCTAAACAGTCCCATATCCCCTAAAGAAATAGAAGCAGTTATTAATAGTCTCCCAGCCAAAAAAAGCCCAGGACCAGATGGGTTTAGTGCAGAGTTCTATCAGACCTTCAAAGAAGATCTAATTCCAGTTCTGCACAAACTATTTCACAAGATAGAAGTAGAAGGTACTCTACCCAACTCATTTTATGAAGCCACTATTACTCTGATACCTAAACCACAGAAAGATCCAACAAAGATAGAGAACTTCAGACCAATTTCTCTTATGAATATCGATGCAAAAATCCTTAATAAAATTCTCGCTAACCGAATCCAAGAACACATTAAAGAAATCATCCATCCTGACCAAGTAGGTTTTATTCCAGGGATGCAGGGATGGTTTAATATACGAAAATCCATCAATGTAATCCATTATATAAACAAACTCAAAGACAAAAACCACATGATCATCTCGTTAGATGCAGAAAAAGCATTTGACAAGATCCAACACCCATTCATGATAAAAGTTTTGGAAAGATCAGGAATTCAAGGCCCATACCTAAACATAATAAAAGCAATCTACAGCAAACCAGTAGCCAACATCAAAGTAAATGGAGAGAAGCTGGAAGCAATCCCACTAAAATCAGGGACTAGACAAGGTTGCCCACTTTCTCCCTACCTTTTCAACATAGTACTTGAAGTATTAGCCAGAGCAATTCGACAACAAAAGGAGATCAAGGGGATACAAATTGGAAAAGAGGAAGTCAAAATATCACTTTTTGCAGATGATATGATAGTATATATAAGTGACCCTAAAAATTCCACCAGAGAACTCCTAAACCTGATAAACAGCTTTGGTGAAGTAGCTGGATATAAAATTAACTCAAACAAGTCAATGGCCTTTCTCTACACAAAGAATAAACAGGCTGAGAAAGAAATTAGAGAAACAACACCCTTCTCAATAGTCACAAATAATATAAAATATCTTGGCGTGACTCTAACTAAGGAAGTGAAAGATCTGTATGATAAAAACTTCAAGTCTCTGAAGAAAGAAATTAAAGAAGATCTCAGAAGATGGAAAGATCTCCCATGCTCATGGATTGGCAGGATCAACATTGTAAAAATGGCAATCTTGCCAAAAGCAATCTACAGATTCAATGCAATCCCCATCAAAATTCCAACTCAATTCTTCAACGAATTAGAAGGAGCAATTTGCAAATTCATCTGGAATAACAAAAAACCTAGGATAGCAAAAACTCTTCTCAAGGATAAAAGAACCTCTGGTGGAATCACCATGCCTGACCTAAAGCTTTACTACAGGGCAATTGTGATAAAAACTGCATGGTACTGGTATAGAGACAGACAAGTAGACCAATGGAATAGAATTGAAGACCCAGAAATGAACCCACACACCTATGGTCACTTGATCTTCGACAAGGGAGCTAAAACCATCCAGTGGAAGAAAGACAGCATTTTCAACAATTGGTGCTGGCACAACTGGTTGTTATCATGTAGAAGAATGCGAATAGATCCATACTTATCTCCTTGTACTAAGGTCAAATCTAAGTGGATCAAGGAACTTCACATAAAACCAGAGACACTGAAACTTATAGAGGAGAAAGTGGGGAAAAGCCTTGAAGATATGGGTACAGGGGAAAAATTCCTGAACAGAACAGCAATGGCTTGCTCTGTAAGATCGAGAATTGACAAATGGGACCTAATGAAACTCCAAAGTTTCTGCAAGGCAAAAGACACCGTCAATAAGACAAAAAGACCACCAACAGATTGGGAAAGGATCTTTACCTATCCTAAATCAGATAGGGGACTAATATCCAACATATATAAAGAACTCAAGAAGGTGGACTTCAGAAAATCAAATAACCCCATTAAAAAATGGGGCTCAGAACTGAACAAAGAATTCTCACCTGAGGAATACCGAATGGCAGAGAAGCACCTGAAAAAATGCTCAACATCCTTAATCATCAGGGAAATGCAAATCAAAACAACCCTGAGATTCCACCTCACACCAGTCAGAATGGCTAAGATCAAAAATTCAGGTGACAGCAGATGCTGGCGTGGATGTGGAGAAAGAGGAACACTCCTCCATTGTTGGTGGGATTGCAGGCTTGTACAACCACTATGGAAATCAGTCTGGCGGTTCCTCAGAAAACTGGATATAGTACTACCGGAGGATCCAGCAATACCTCTCCTGGGCATATATCCAGAAGATGCCCCAACTGGTAAGAAGGACACATGCTCCACTATGTTCATAGCAGCCTTATTTATAATAGCCAGAAGCTGGAAGGAACCCAGATGCCCCTCAACAGAGGAATGGATACAGAAAATGTGGTACATCTACACAATGGAGTACTACTCAGCTATTAAAAAGAATGAATTTATGAAATTCCTAGCCAAATGGATGGACCTGGAGGGCATCATCCTGAGTGAGGTAACACATTCACAAAGGAACTCACACAATATGTACTCACTGATAAGTGGATATTAGCCCAAAACCTAAGATACCCAAGATATAAGATACAATTTCCTAAACACATGAAACTCAAGAAAAATGAAGACTGAAGTGTGAACACTATGCCCCTCCTTAGAAGTGGGAACAAAACACCCTTGGAAGGAGTTACAGAGACAAAGTTTGGAGCTGAGATAAAAGGATGGACCATGTAGACACTAGCATATCCGGGGATCCATCCCATAATCAGCTTCCAAATGCTGACACCATTGCATACACTAGCAAGATTATGCAGAAAGGACCCTGATATAGCTGTCTCTTGTCAGAGTATGCCTGGGCCTAGCAAACATAGAAGTGGATGCTCACAGTCGGCTATTGGATGGATCACATGGCCCCCAATGAAGGAGCTAGAGAAAGTACCAAAGAAGCTAAAGGGATCTGCAACCCTATAGGTGGAACAACATTATGAACTAACCAGTACCCCGGAGCTCTTGACTCTAGCTGCATATGCATCAAAAGATGGCCTAGTCGGCCATCACTGGAAAGAGAGGCCCATTGGACACGCAAACTCTATATGCCCCAGTACAGGGGAACGCCAGGGCCATAAAAGGGGAGTGGGTGGGTAGGGGAGAGGGGGTGGGTGGCTATGGGGGACTTTTGGTATAGCATTGCAAATGTAAATGAGCGAAATACCTAATAAAAAATGGAAAAAAAAATGTGAATACTTAGGGTTACTCAACGTTGTATATCCCCAGCCCTAAACACTGTTACATAACAAGGACTCAAACATGGGTGAAAAAAGTAGATGGGTAACAAAACAAAATTTAAAAGGCAAATTTTTAAACATGAATTCCCCAACATATACAATAAAGGACAACTGAAGAAACTCTGACATGTAACACATGTGTGTGGTTTCTCAGCTACCTAAACTGTCCTTAAACATGTTTTCTTCTCTGAGTTTAGTATCAAATCTTATTTATTATCTTTTGTCATTGGTTATTAAAAGATGAGCTTTATTAATGTGAATCCTGAGGCCTGACAAAGTTGAAATAGCCATTGTGAGGTTAGTGACTTAATTAAGCTAAAAGGGGACACAGAATAGTTTATCTCCAGACTTAAGACAGTGTCTACATAGTGAAGAGACTAAAATCCACCCCATTTGGAAGAAAAATTCATTGCTCCTTGGGTCTTTCCACTGGGAAAGCGAAAAGAAACTGTCTTACCTTTCCTATACTAGCTTTCCCTCTTCCTCCTGCTTCTCCTCCTCCTTTTCCCTTGTTTCCCCCTCCTCTTCCTCCTCCGCCTGACCCCCCCCCTCACACACACACGCAAGCGCACACACACACGCTTACTTAACTTGTTAAGGATCGTTCTTATGCCTTTACTTGGTTTATTTTCATTTTCTGAGCCAGATCGGCAGTTCTGGAGCTCACATCACAGGTACAGACTCTTTACATTGGAATCTACCTGCCCCCATACCTCCATCCCTCAAGAACTCGGAGTGGGTCCATTCTTTTTTCTACTTACTTCTCTCTTGAGTAGTATCAACCAGTTCCTAAGATGTTGCCTTCCTTTTACACAGACCAATTCCAAGGCTCTCCTCAGGTACTGAAGTCTGTGGTTGTTGGTATTCTTTACATAAAATGGTGTTGTCTTTTCATATATACTGATGTGAGGCCTCAGTCTCTAATAACTTTAAGGGCTATGTGAATAGTCATTTTCTTGTTTAGGGAGTAGTAATAAGGAAAAGAGTTATCACGTGGTAGGTATAGATACAATTCATTATTTCTTTCTAACGTCTACTCTTCAATTGGTAAAAAAATGAACCTGAGGACACAGAAGGACACTTGTCCTTACTCTGGTGACTCAGATGGACAGCATACCTCCTTCTCAGTGCCCCACTCCTGAGTATAGTGGAACAATATTCCATGGGCAGAGGGTGAGTTACCTGAGGGCAGGTGAGACTGGGAAGATCTTCAAAAAAGGGACCCATATGCAAAGAGGTATTCAGCTGTCACTAGCGTGGTGGTAGCGGTATCCTGTGCTTCTGGACCAGGATGTCATACTCCATGAGAGTGGGTCAGTTATGGCTTTTTAAAACTGATGTAGGGCCCTTACCTGGTCCGGTTTTCTGCATCCCATCTCTGTAATGGCACTTACTGTGGAGTTTGGCTCATGGTAGTGTCAGAGAAGTGCCAATATCTATCTTTACTCAGTAGAGCAGAGAAACTACGACTCTTTTGAGCCAGATACTCAATTTTTAAATAGCCCGAGTAAGAATTTAAATGGTTCTTGGTAGCAATTCAGAACACATTCTGTTCTCTGTAAGAATGGCACACACACAGTGTGGGCCTCTTATGGAATCAGCACATCTTGGAAGGAGAGCTAATGGGCCATTGGATAATGAGCATGTATGCTTTATTAATAGCCTAAATAAGCATTAGCATCATAGGTTTCACCAGGGGGCTACACACAGCCACTCTTTCAGGACTCCAGACATGGAGTCAATTATTAATTCTTTTACAGAGTACTTTACCCCGGAAAGAACATGTTAACCAATGATTTTTATGCCAAAATCTCCATCTTTCCCAAAGATGTTTCCCATTTAGAATAATGGAAACTTGGCCTGAGCTACAGGAAGGGCAGGGGCAGCAACAGTATATAATGAGAAAGTTTGCCATTTATTAATTTTACAATTGTCATTTGCTCCTTTAAGGAAGAAACAAGGTAAAGTATCACACTGACAGAAATGTCCTACTCTGCGCAGCTGCTGATAGGTTACCTACTACTGACTCTTGCTCAGGAAGGAGAGGCAAGCAGAAAGGAGTGGAGCAGAAGGGAAGGCTGAGCCTCAGATGCCTAAGGCTTACCAAGGCAAAGCAGTTCATGAAGACCTACTATGTGCTTGCACCTAGTTAGCTACTTCCCTCTGAGTTCAGATATTTGGTCTCTTCAAGTTAAAAATATTAAAAATTTATTATTGCAGGAACAACATATTTCAAATTTTAAGAAGAAAAAGAAAATACACATACACAAATTCACCATTTCTCTTTCTCAACCACAGCCATAGGAAACCCTTTGGAATGTCTCCCTCTGGTCCCCCCCCCCAACCTTTTTTTCTTTTATTATCTGTCTCTTTTTTAATGACATCACAATGCACACACTCTTCTCTGGTCTCCTTTATTCACTGAGAAATCATAAATGGGTTTTCATATTATTTCAAGTTATATTCCACTATACAATATTCCACTATGTAAAGTATACAGTATACTTTAGGTGAACTACGCTCTCTTTTTAAGTAATTAGTTATATTCCAGAATTTGTTTTTACTAGGTGCAAATGCAATTTCTTCCATATTCCCTTCCACATTTGTCTAATCTTACTAACTTGTCCTTGCTTTATGTCTTATAACAAAATGTTAGAAGTAAGATTATGGGGTCAAATTTTGTACATAGTGTCATTTTATCACCAGAAAAAAAAAAAAAAGAGTGAAAACGGGCAGGCGAGATGTTCAGTGGCACTTGGCACCAAGCCGACTACATGAAATGAAGCTCCAGGATTCACAGAGTAAGGGAACATCAACTCTTAAAAACTGTCGCTTAACCTCCACACACACACACACACACACACACACACACACACACACACACACACACACAGACACAGACACACACAGACACACACACACACACATGTCCACACATATACACAATAAAGTACCCAAGGAGCTGAAGGGGTCTGCAGCCCCATAGGAGGAAAAACAATATTAACTAACCAGTACCCCCAGAGTTCCCTGGGACTAAACCACCAATCAAAGAAAACACATGGTAGGACTCATGGCTCTAGCTACATATGTAGCAGAGGATGGCCTAGTTGGTTATCAACGGGAGGAGAGACCCTTGGTCCTATGAAGGTTCTATGCCCCAGTCTAGGGGAATTCCAGGCCCAGGAATCGGGAGTGGGTGGGTTGGGAGGTGGAGGGAGAAGATAAGGGATTTTCGGAGGGGAAACTAGTAAAGGGGATAACATTTGAAATGTAAATAAAGAAAATATCCAATAAAAAAGGAAGATAAAACACTAAAAAATTAAAATTAAAATTAAAGACAGGGGCTGGTGAGATGACTCAGCGATTAAGAGCACCAACTTCTCTTCTGGAGATCATGAGTTCAAATCCCAGCAAACACATGATGAGAAACAACTAAACCATCCATAATGAGAAACAACTAAAGAACCTATGGGCTGAAGAGACCGGGCTGAAGCAAGCAGGGCCAGAGCAAGAGGGAGAAAGGGAAGGGGGAAAAAATTAAAGACAAAATTTTCTATCCTGTATTTAACATGGCTATATCCATTAACAGCCCTGAGGACCTTCCCATTTATTTATAGATTGCTAGAACATTCTTTTGTGATTTCCCTTCATGTTTTGCTTGTGTTAGGATCTGTAGACCTTTGTGTACTTAGGAAGACCGCTCCTTGTCGTGTATGTGATTGTTTGCCCTTATTTGTGAGACCTGTATCACATAATTTAGAGATTTTATCTCTATGACATCTCTTTTAATTTTGGGCACTAGTGATGCTATTCAAGTAGAGCAAAATTATCTGCTATGCTCTTCTTTTTAGCTGTGTGCTTGCTGAGGAGGGGAACTGTCTGTTCACATATGTGTGTACACATAAGGTGGTCAGGGACAACCATGGGTGTCCTTTAAGCACTGCCTTATTTTTTTAAACAGAAAAATAAAAAGTCATTTGCCTGTAACTCACTTGCTGGCCAGACAGTGTCAGAGATCCACCCAGCCCCACCTCCTCATCAGTGGCTTTTTGGTTTTTCTAATGTGGCTTCAAACTCATTATCTCACACTTGCACAACATGCACTCTACCAACTGAGCTGTCCCCATAGCCCCCATGTTAATTATTTAGTCTTAAAAAGCAAAAGGGTTTGTAAGTGCTGACATTATTCTTATGGGTTGACACTCGTATGAAATCTGGACACTATCCTTCAATTTTAAAAGGAGCTCTACATGATTTTTGAGGGGAAAAACTCTACTCACAAAGTGAGTCTCTGGAGTCATGTTCAGTTATGAGTCTTAGGCCACATACTGGCGAAAGTAAGATCGATGGCAGAAGGATGCTCAGGTTGACGGTAGGATGCTTGGTGTTGCTTCTAAATTAGGGCAAAATAATTCATAAGGTTTCCGTCACTCTATTACTTACTGCCTACCATACTGCCTCCCGTGCTTTCCGGCATTGTCTGGCTCAGAGAACACCCACTGAATGAATGCGATAAAAATCTACAAGCAAGAGCACAGATAGCTTTCAGTTCTCTTTGCCTTCCTGTCACAGTGGGCAGAAGCAGAAAAGGGGAGCTCAAAATGTTCACTTCAACCAACAGCAGCCTTGGGAGACCCTTGCTCTCCCGTCTCTAAACAAGCTTCAGGATTAAGCTTATCAACTGTCAATAAGAAAATGCATGTTTTCTTTCTTTTTTTCCCCCATGAGCTGATTAGAGTTGTGGTCACTTGTAATTCATGACATTCCATTGTATTTATTTCTGCTGGAATTTTCAGGCTGAATTACTGTAACTAATATGCCACTAAGTCCGCTGCAAAAAGCCTTGACCTTTGGCTCCTCCCTGCTAGCAGAAAATTGGCATAAGAAATTTCAACACAATAAATGCTTTAATTTTTTTTTTTTGCTTAATCTTGATTCAGAATTCATGTGGTTCAATTTAATTATGTCCTTGCCACCAGTACCAGTTTAGATTAAGGGATTTTGAAGATTGCCATGATAGGAGAAAACGAGAGAGACGAGATAATTCTATTTGCTGCAGATTATAAGAGGGGAAACAAAAACTCAAAATGTGAAATCCTTTGGTCTTTTCTAAAATAATTTGTGCCTGCAGCTCAATTTGAACACAGATTTGAGGGTCTCCTAAGCTGTGCAACCTGAGAGTCCTTTTGATCTTTAGCGTGTGGTTGAAGAGCCTTGGTTCCCATGAGTTGATAACAAAATAATGGCCTATTTTCATTCATCTCTTTGTGTGTAGGATTAGGAGAGGGTTTGAAGAGACAGGGAGTGCTGAGCATGTACTCAGGTTGGTAGGGAGGCTGCAAATACAGTCTTGTGGCTCACTTCTGCTCCTAATGATCAGCACACTCCTTTGGGAAAGGGGCAGAAAGTAAGCTATTTGTGGTAACTGACATAGGTCCCTGTTGCATAGTCGTATTATTCTTTGTTAGTTTGTTTTACATCTGCTTTTTACAATCCTTTAGAAATGTGAAAGGCATTCTTCACTCACAAACTCAATCCAGAGGTCTGGAGTTTGATTCCGTTCGCTGGCTCAGTCTGCCACTTATGTAAGCTCATTGGAGGGAAATCACTCCCCCACCCCGTGCCCACCCAGGTACCTCTAAGGGTAGATGTGCTATACATCTCAGTCTGTTATAGTTTACCCAGCACATCTTTGATCACTGTTTTATTTGATTATCAAAATAGCATGTGTGACAAAGAGCATCATGACTGTATTGGAAAAAACAAACTCAACAGGTAGGTACTTCCCCCAAACTATACAGATGTTGGAGAAAACAAGTTCAAATGGGTTGGGGGTTCCCCAAAACTATAGAGATGTTAAGAGGGAAAGTCAGGAATGAACATATCTTGCAACTGATGATAATTTCTCTTTCTGTGAAACTCTTGAGTCAGAAAAAATATTGGTGGATAGCAGATTGGATTGAGAAGGCTGCTAGCCTATGGTCAACATATCTGCTTGCTGGAACTTCCAAGCCTATGCTTGAATAAAACCCCAAGAACACACATGCACCCACTTCTTGCATAGTGCAGTGACCCTACAGGTCTAGATAAATTACCAATTAACTTTCAGCCAACTCAGGATTTAAGTTAACTTAAAAAAAAAAAAGATAGGTTAGCTAACTTTGTCTAGCTCAAAATTCCCACCTACACTGATTTAAAAACTGGTGTGGTGTGTGCTTCCTTGCCACTTTCAAGGCAGAGAAGGGGGATGGCAGCTGAGTTCCCAAGCACAAACATCAAGAAGTCGAATGCCCGGAGGAGGGAGGAGAGCAAGCAGCCTTCCACTTCAGCAGCTCTCAATGGGAAGGAAGCAGAGTAATGAAACATAACAGAATTGTTTGGAAAGACATGCTAACTCTACTTGTGTGGCCGAAGGGGCTAATCAGGATCTCCATCAGAAAGACTAGACCAAGGTACATATGGGACTCATTCCTGCATTTTTATGGCTTAGAGACATGAACTGTGTATCCTGTTACACAGTAGACCAACGGGAGCATGGGCAAGATAAGGTCCAAGAAACACAGTAACTTCACATGACGTTGTGATAACCTTTTCATCAGAAATTATACTCCAAAATTATTCAGTGGCATGTACTTATATTTGGGTTTTTATTCACCATGTTCTCTTTTTAAAAGTATGGGTCTTGAAGAAGCCTACCACCCTGTGACACTTGTTAACTGAGTGCTACCACATTTCTATGGCCACTTGTGGCTTCTGCAACTTCAAAATGAGGAAAGGCTGGAGAAGGTTCAGAAAGGATGTTAAAAGAGAAGTGCTGGAAAAAAGAAGGACTGGAGCAGGATTAATGGGAATGGCTTTTGCTAAGGTTTAAAAATACTAATGAGCCATCACATCAAAGATTGTCATCTAGAGATGGAACCAATCATTTTCTCCTCCTATCTAAAACAAGAATACCAGGAGGGCTCTAGAGCTGGGCTGTCTTTTGTGGGCTCCCAACCCTGTAAGGAAGGCAGCAGGAAGGTTTGCCACTGAATTATTTCTAGGGATCTTCAATTTTATTTTATCAAACATTAAAAAGCAAAACAATATAATGGGGAGATCAGTATAAAATACCATTCTTAAAAGAATGACTATGTCCAGTCAGATGGTTAGGTAGATGAAAACACTCCTATCAACCCTGGCAACCTGAGTTTGAACATCTGGACCCAGTGGTAGAAGGAAAAACCCAACTTCCATAAGTTGTCTTCTGACTTACATACATGACAAGCCACACTGACACACAAACAAATTAAAAGCCTAAAAATTATATTAAAAGTGGATATTTAAAAAAGACTGACTGAGCGTAACGCTGAGCTGGGAATGTGTATGAAAGCTAACTTCCTTCAGTAAGAATTGTGAACAGGGATCTGTGCTTTGCTAGACTGACTAAAGTAACTCAGGCCATGATAATTTCAAGGTAGTACAGGAATTTGTATATTTTCCAGTCTACCATTAGTCAGCGAAATGTAATCCATGTGCAGTGTCCTGTAGTCTGTGGTAAGCAGGGCTCTGAACAACAGGGCAGAAGCAAGCATGACCTTCTGCATGTGCCTGGTAGAATTTAGTGGTTTGTGTCTGGTGTGTGAGCTGGCTTTCCACCTATAACTTTATTTATCTCAACTTAATAGCAAGATACCTCTGATTTGAATGTTTGCTTGTGGAGCTTATTTCTGCATTTGACATAGACTTATAACTCAGGCTCAGTAAAGGACTTGCCTCTAAAGCTCTAAATTGTGTTTCCCATGTGTGGGTCACTCAGAGTCTCTGTTTTACTTGTATCATAGGAAGGTGTCCTGTAGCCAAATAAGTGAGCTCCTACCTAGACAGAAAGTTCCATGGTCGTGGAGAGAGCAGACTTCCTCTTCTTCATGCCTGCTCACTCTTTTCCATAGAAGGTGGAGATGGCTGCGATCTCTGAGTGCTTCCCCGTCTTCATGCTATTAAAGATGGCTTTCTCTCTAACTATTCACCGAGTTCACTTACAGAACTCTATGCTGAGCGCAGAACACCACAGCCTAAGTCTGCAGCGCCAACACGCCTGAGGCGGTAATGGCACTTTTCCACAGGCCAAGTATGCAGCCTTTCAAGAGCTTTTCCTTTCATCCTTTTCCTTTTCTGTCACATTTTGAGTTAAATTCAACGTCACAGACAACACACAAGAGAGATAAATTGTCTCATTTTTTTTCTCCAGAAATATTAAAAACATTTTGTTCTCAGCTGGGAATTGTTTTGTTTTGTTTTGTTTTCCAAATGACTTTGCACTGACTTTGTACCAAACCTCAGTTTCTTACAGTGAATCACATATATCAAACACTTAAATACAATCCAGAAATTAGTTGGAGTATCTTGCATGCATCTTCTCATTTAATCATTGTGACACCCCTCTGAGACAGCCATGCGGTTATTCCCATGAGACAGGTGGAGAGAGCTAGGTAGCCTACTCAGAGTCACACTGGTCATGCCGGGAAATGGCTCTTACCCACACAGTTCCATGATTCTCTAAAGAGGAAATGATTAGATTTCTTTTAAGTGATTCTAACTTGGACACCACATAAAATTATTAATAAAAATTTTCCAAAATAGCTGGTCAGTGGTGGCATATGACTTTAATCCCAGTACTAGGCTAGAGGATCTTTGAGTTTAAGGCCAGCCTTAGTCTACAGAATGAATTCCAGGACAGCCAGGGCTACAAGAGAAGCCCAGTCTAGTTAAAACAAAACACCAAACACAAAACACAACAACAGCAACAATAACAACAACCACACACACACACACACACACACACACACACACACACACACACACAGAGCAAACTGAAGGAAAGAATTCTAATGTGCCTCTTAGGTGAATCTCCAGTCTGGTTTGTTTAATAATGGAGTACTCCACAGCAGTAAAAAGTGAAATCTAACTAAGTTATTAGGTTAGGAAAATATCCCATACTTAATGTGGAGTAAAAGAAACCAAATACGTAACTATTAAATTTATTTATAGAAAATTCAAAAGCATGGGAATCAAGTATTATGATGCATAATAACATAAATGAATGGTACAACTGAAGGGAATTCAATACATAAGACTCAGGATTAAGTTACATTCGTGAGAACAAGGAAGGAGTGTGATTTGAAAAGCCTCACCAGGGGAAAGGGGAGTGGCAAGGGAGGGGTGCCCAGGAAATTGTGTTCATTATTATATTAACAATCTATATTATGTGTTCTTATATTTCATAGTTTTTAAGAAAATAGTTTTATTGCTAAGTGGCTAGAATGTCAAAGTTTGCATCTGGCATCCTATTTTAACCAACAATTCCCTAGTCAAAATTTTTTTGCCTCCAACTGAGCTTTCTGTTATTACAGGAATGCAATCCCAGCATTCAGGAGGCTGAGTCAGGATGACTGCAAGTTCAAGCTCTGCTGGTTACATAGTGTCTTGGTCAGGGTTACAGATTGTATATTTTTATTTGTGATTTCAATTCTGATACATTTCTGAAAGCTGATGACTTAGAATTTCTATGGCTGTGATGAAAGTCTATGACAAACAAACAAACAAATAAGAAAGTTGGGGAAGAAAGGGTTTATTTGGCTTCTGCTTCCACATCATTGTTCATCATTAAAGACAGCCAGGATAAGAACTCAAAACGAGTGGGAACCTAGAGGCAGGAATGAAGCAGAGGCCTTGGAGGGAGCTGCTTACTGGCTTGCACCCCAGTAGCTTGTTCTGCCTGCTTTCTTAAAGAACCCAGGACACCAGTCCAGTGGAGGCACCACCCACAATGGGCTGAGCCCTCCCATGTTAATCACTAATTTAAAAATGCCCTCAGCCAGATCTTATGGAGGTTCTTTCTCAACTGAGGCTCTTCCCTCTCCAGTGACTTTAGCTTGTGTCAAGTTGACATAAAACTAGCTAGCACACACAGTGGCAACTATCTTAAAAAAAAAGTGTCAAATCTTCTGCAAGGTAAAACATTAATCAATTGCTGTCTAATGAGGCACAGTTGAGACTATGGATGCTGGTATTCACATTCTTTGAAACCCGTTTGACAGACATTTGCACATCAGTGCCTGCTGTGGCACTATTCACAATGGCTAAGTTAGAAAACTGCCAAGGTGTCCATCACAGAGTGGAGAGATGAAATATGGAGACACGCATGACTGATGCTTTAGTCAGTCATGAAGAAGAATGAATGAATTTATGTGGTTTCAGGGGTGGGGGCGGTAGATGAAATTGGAGATCATCATCTTAAATGAATTCAGCCAGTCACAGAAAGTCAAAGACTACACATTTTCGCATTTCAAAAATTTCATTTGTGGGTCCTAGAAACTTTATAGACAGATAAAATCTTATATGACAGTTGGCATGAAAGTGGGAATGAGTCTTGGGTAAGAAAGGGGACTAACAAGGGGGTGGGTGGAGAATGTAAGGAGAAAGCACATTATATACTTGCATGAAAATGGCCTACATAACCCTGTATAATTTTTAATGAGAAAAAAGACAATCTATAATGCAAATTACTTGTTCAGCTACTAATATCAAAATATATCGCATGTGGGTAAACACAAAATATTGACATTTATTATTGGTCAATACTTATGCTGCAAGGAGATTTATACTAAGAAAACTTATTTTTATATAAAATTTGGTGACTAAATGCAGATGTATATGGAGCTCCACTGCCCACCATTCCTAACACCAGTGATTTGTGGGACAGTCAAGATTGTTTTATTCCTCGTGGCATTTTTAGAGAAGCTGGCGATTCTGTTTGTTTTGATTTTGTTTCCCAAGACAGGGTTTCTCTTGACTGTCTCGGAACTCTCTGTGTATGTAGACCAGGCTAGCCTCTAACTCAAATAAAATCCTACTGCCTCTGCATCCTGGTGCTGAGATTAAAGGGGTGAGTTACTTCCAAGCTATGAAGCTGAGGATTCCTAACTGGCACCTTCGGGATGCCACTGACAGGGCTATCGGTGTCACTGCTCTTGATTCCATAGCTTCTGACTAGAGTGGGTGACCTTCTGACCAAAGGTGGTACCTCTGCCCTGTGCTGTCTCAAATACTCCAAGATTCTGGATCTGCTCATTCCACTTTCAGTTTTTTGTGTTCTTGGCAGTGAACCCAACGTTTTTATTTTCTTCAATGCTTATTCTGCTCTAGTGTGAGAATTTGCTAAACATTAATACCATACACAACACTATCATCTTCCTCTGCAGATAGAGGTGGTGAAATGCCGCCATTCACTGCAGATTTCAGGGCCATAGACTGAACATTATAAGACAGGGATGAAATGGCTGTGTTATGCAAAAACAGTAACTTGCTTATTGGCATGGAACACCATGACCATTACATCCATGGTGTTTAAGTGACTTATAAACACTTTACCTGGAAAATTCATTAAATGGGATCACACTGGCTCAGAAAGACCAATGCTGCATACGCAAATACTAGCTTCTAATTGCTCAAGATTGTGGACAGAGGCCAGGAAACAAGAGACCATGAGGTACGAAATGGAGGACTGTCATGAAAGGGAACATAGAACACAGGTGTATGAGAGCAGGAAGACAGGACACTAGAGCAGAAGGTTAGTGTGTGTGAGTGCAGGGAAGAAGCATTTAAAAGTATACATAAAATGCCAAAGGGAGTCTGTTGCTATGTACACTAATTTAAAAATAAATATAAGCTGAGTATGGTTGCTGTGCCTTTAATCCCAGTACTTGGGAGGCAGAGGCAGGTAGATCTTTGCAAGATTGATGCCAACCTGTTCTAAATAATAAGTTAGCAGGCTATCCAGGACAGCATAGTAAGATCCTGTGTTAAAAATAATTATTAATTTAAAATAAAGACACTTAAAGTTTTTTATTATTATTAAAATTATAGTGGCAGGAGAGATCATTCAGTTGTTAAGAGTACTTTTTGTTGTCCTAGAGAACCTGAATTTGATTTTAAAAACCCATATGCTTACTCTCAATTATTTATAACTCCAGTTCCAAGGGATCCAACGCCCTCTTCTGGCCTCAGTGGGCACAAGGCACACACATGGTAGGTACACAGACATAAATGCAGAAGACCTGTACACATAAAATAAAGAATTTTTAAGTGATTTTAGCTAACAGTAAAATTTAGAGTTTCTCAAGATATAATTAGATTCCTACAAAGAGAATTTTTAAAATATTAACATCACAGAGTAAATTAGGAGCCTAAATTATTGGGGCTGGGAGAGATGGCTCAGCAGTTAAGAATACTGACTGCCTTTCCAGAGGACCTAGGTTCAATTCCCAGCACCCACATGGTAGCTGACAACTGTCTGTAATTCCAGTCCCAGGGGATCTGACACCCTCACATCAATGAACATAAAATAAAAATTAAAAAAAAAGCCTAAATTACTCACAGTTCTATCTTTAATGTTAATGTGCCTCCGGTCTTCTTCTATATCTCCACTTTTGTGAATGGACATATGGGTAGGAAACCGGAAGAGCTCGAGTTTAAGGCCCATCTTGGCTTCTGAGGGAGCAGAACGGCTGCAATGGGCAACAGTGTGAGACCCTGTCTCAAACTAAGGAGTAAAAATAATGCGTAGAGAAGTGGCTCAGCTGCAGGACAGCTGCCCAGCCTGGGCAAGGCCCATGTTCAGTTCTCAATATCACAGAACCCAGAAATGATGTCTCACTAATCATATGAGCAAGAGGACAAAGCAGCATGATTCTATAGAAGCAGGAGCACATGGTATATGAGATACCTCAGGTTCTCTGGACACCTAGACTCCTGGTTAATATCCATGAACACAAGAGCTCTTGAAGGTCATCCCCTCTCACCTGCTATTTCTCAAGAGTAAACGTGAATTCAATGGACTGGACTTGTGCTCAATTGTACATGCAATTAGACTCCACGTACAGCTGATGCTAGCCCAAACTGTAAGAGCACCAGCGAACCCCTTCCAACAGCTTCCTTCTCCTCTGGCTATTTGATGCTTAGACACTAAAGGCGTGATGGCTGAGAAAATATGTCACATTATTCTTTTCTCCTGTTTCAAAAGTCCAAAATCCTGAGATCATTAAATGCACTTTAGGAGAAGGAGAGACAATGAATCAATTTTAGTCACTGAGTGAGCCTGTGCAACTGCTGTTAAGAAAGCCACACACTGTGCTGGATGTTGGGGAGACATGGATAGGTTAAACGTAATTCCTTCTTTTAAAGGCATAATTTAATTGAAGAGGCAATTATAAATATATTGTATAATTTAAAATAATACAAACACAAGACACAATTCCTTAAAGCGTATGATAATTTCTATGTGATTATATGAACAAAAGAACAAAAATGTCCTGATCCTACACAAGTAGGATTAAAGGGCATATTAGGTAGCCCATATAATGCTATGGAAATTCAACACCAGTCTTTTCAAGAGATCAATTTAAAAAAAAATCATGAATTCTAAAATGTTATGTTTTAAACTACTCAAGAATCGATTGAAGTCAAAATTCTATTTAAAATGCTTATTCAAACAATATTAGATTGTTTTGCTATATCTAATCTCCAGTCCTGACAAAAACTCGTTGAAAGACAGAAACAAACAGAACAGATCTTCTTCAATCTGATAAAGAAATTCTTTGAAAAGCCCAGAGTTAGCATCCCTATTAGGAGAAATTTTAATGTTGTCCCTAAAATAGACATAAGTAGAGCCCATCTGCCACCAGGGCTCCCTCTCAGAGTACTGGACCCCTGCAACCACTCAGACAGAAGAAAATAAACAACAAACATCCATATTAGAAAAGAAGACGTAAAACTGTGGGAATTCACAGAGAATATGATTATCTATTCACAGAATCTGGTTTAATCTACAGGGAGCTAGAGCAAGCACGCATATGGAGACTTCTAGCTATAAGATTAATATAGACAAATTTATTAAAATTTAAAAGTATAAATATAATAAATAAATGTAATAAATAGAAAAATAATATAGATGTTTATAAGTATATAAATAATACTATATGAACATATAACTAAATATTATATAAATAAAAATAATTAAAATTCAAAAGGGATGGTATAATAGTAACAATAAGAATGAAGATTAATGAAAATAAAGTTGATAAAAGATAAGATTATAACATACCCAATTGGAAAACCCAAAGGTCCAAATAAATAAGTTATTATAGAAATGCAAATTAAAAGCAAAATCAGGAACTGAAGAGGCGCCTCTGGGGTGAAGGCTCTTGCAGAGGGACTGGGTTCATTTCCCAATGTAAGACGGTGGCTCACAATCATCTGTAACTCTAGTTCCAGGAGATCCTGTGTCCACTTCTGAAGATACTGCATACACATGGTATAGTTGTACACATGCAATTAAAACCTGTTTGCACATAAAAATAATTTTTAAAAGTCTGGAAAGTAGAATAAGATATCATGGTGAACCTTTAAAGGGTGTCTCAAATGAAAACGACTGACCATCCAATGTTGGTGAGGATGAGGAAGGCAGTGGCACTTATACACTGTAAATGGGGCTTATGATGGCATGGCTGTCAGGAAAAACAGTTACTGGTTCCTGTAAAAGGTGAACATGTACCTACTATGTGAATCTGCTCCTAATTATATTCCAAAGAAAGAAAAGTGTATGTCCATACACTGATCTGTAAATGAATATCTATAGCAGGGCTGGAGAGATGGCTCAATGACTAAAAGCACTTGATCCAAAATCATGAGGACCAGTACCTGTGTAGTAAGCTGAGTGTCTTCAAAGTCCTGTTATCCCAGCTCTGAGGAGGGACAGAAAGAGTTAGTCCTTGCTGCCTTCCTGCTTAGCAGAGAAAACACAAGAGAGAGACTCTGACTCAAAGAACAAATGGGGAGTAATATAGAAAGGCATCCAGGACCCCCTATGACTTCCACATGCATAGGTGTGCAGGACAGGTACAGATGCCCATGGACACATGTTCACATACACTCATATGGACTTGAGGGTAGAAAAATATAGACACATACACAAATAAAATTATCAATAGCAAATTCATTTGTAATAGCCAAAAACTTGAAGTAATTTAAGGGTCTATGAACACACGAGATCTCTCTCTTTTAAAGAAAATCTTTCTGTTTTTATTTATGTATGTGTGTTTCTGTGTGGCTCTCTGTCACATGTGTGCAGGTGCCTGAGGTGGCCAGAAGAGGGCACGGTGTCTGCTGGAGCTGCATTCCAGGCTGTTGTGAACCTCCAGACATGGGTTCTAAGAACCAAACTGGTTCTCCACATGAGGAGGGAGGCTGAGGTATCTCTCCAGTCCCAAGATACAGCTTTCAATAAATTAATTTTTGCAGAGCTTATTTCAACTCCTAATGAGGGCTGTCAGTATGTACAGACAGAAGGATATGGGGTATAGACATGGTTTGACTGGCCACAGCTGAAGTTTTGCCTTCTCTGAACTTGGTATGTTGAAGCATCTACCCTCTTCTGGACTCTAGTCACTTGATAACTTACGACTGGCTAAGACTCAGCTGCTATGATTGGGTGAGACTCAGCTACATGGTCTAAGAAGACAATCTTCAGTTGGCTTGTAATCTGTTCACATTACTGAATTCGGTTGCAGTTTACTACATATCGATCCAGGCTCAGCCTAAAATTGGGTTCACTTAACACATTGACACAATACAGAGATACGTGTCAACAGAGGATGGTACGTTATTGGTGTAAAGATCAATACAGATTTACCGCAAAATATTTGCTGAGTGGATGACACCAGACATGAGCAGGTATGATTCCACTCAAGTAAAACTAAGAAGTTTAAAGAGAGGAGTGTGAGATGTTGGAAAGGTAGGATTTAAAATTCATAACAAATTAGTAAAACTAAAAAGTTCAGCACCACCTCAATGGTAGCTAATCAGCCTCAGCGGGCCTGCCGTGGGCTTTGAGAAAAATAATCAATGGGGTCATTATAAGGAAAATATCAGAAGATTTCAGGAGTTAGACTCTAATCACTACCTTGATTTTGAAAACACTTCACTACTATACACTTGTTGGAGTGTGTGGATATCAAAAGAGATGCCATGTGTATATAAATGTATAAGAAGCTTGCAGTTTAAATCTATTCATACTTCAAAAAATATACAATTTAAATATATACCTTATTTTTCTGCTAATTATACGCCAATAAAACTATCAGGTTCTTATAGGTCCTCCCATTCAAAGCATTCAATCACTCAGGAGCTAAATAAAATTTCCAATTAAGTTTAAAACATTCCCTTCTTCTCAAATAACAAAAAAAAAAAACCCCATAACTAAAGGTTTAAAATTTCATCAGCTGCTTTTATGAATTATTTTTTAGTGTAAAGTGCAAAATCGACAAGCACTTATTAAAATAATACCTCTAAAGAAAACTTTGTAATGATTTCCAGCCAGACTACAGAAATCTAACAGAAATGGTATTGTATGAAACCTAAGCTAGACTATAGAATGAAAATATGTTCATATCCAAACAAGAATGTATGCAGAGGCTCTGCATAAAACCCTACACAGGCTTTTTGCCCAGTGTAGTTCCAGACCTATGAGGAGAAATATCTTTTCCTAAAGTGTATAATTACCCTCTGTCACTCTTAAATCTCCTCCGTATCTAAGCTCGCTTAATAATGGTGAACAGATGAGCAGAAATTAAAAATAAAGGCCTTCTACCAATTTAACACCCCACACATAATGTACCTATAATGATACTTTGATTGCCCATGCCCGTTATTTTGTTGCTGTCTTTTTTTCTATTACTGCACGAGAGCCCTGGGTTTCGAAAAGAGGGCGGCACTCTGCTCTATAAAACCAGAGTAATTTACATGAACACCAGCTTTGGCCTGTATTAGAAAAATGCATAGAATGAAATGGGAAACATAATGTAAGGCCACGTGGACCGTTTAATGTCAGCAGCATTCTTCACTTAAATATCATATTACATTTTGGTTAATTTATTTCCCTAAAGGGAAGGAGTGAAAAGCATGAGTCTTTTTTCCAGCAGAAGAGGGGAGAAAATTGAAGTGTTTATGACTATTAAAGATGAATAAAAAAAGAGGCCTAAAAAGAGGACAGCAAGCTCCTTGCAAGAGTTTCCTTGGCAGATAGAAAGCAAGTTTTAAAGTTATTAAAGGTAAGAGACCAAACATTACTCAGATTTAGCATCAAGTAGAAAAGTCATGAGGCAGCATTCTCATTTTAATAATTTGATCTTTAAAAATCATTTTGAGAATGTTTCCTTTTTCCTGGGGGCAGTTGTGTGTGTGTGTGTGTTTGTATGAGTGTGAGAGTGTATGTGTGTCCGTGTGTGCATGTGTGTCCATGTAGCAGCCAGAGGCCTGCCTCTAGGACTCCTCCTCGGGACCTGTAAAGCTTGGTTTTGACATGGAATCTCTCAGTAGGTCCTGTATCTTATGGGATTAGGCGAGGCTGGCTGGTCAGCGAGCTCCGGAAATCCTCCTGTCTCTGCCTCCCATGCACTGGGGTCATAAGCGCAAGCCACCAGAAAAGGCTTTGTGTGGATCTTGGGATTAACTTCAGATCTTCATGCTCACATGGCTGGCACTCACTTTACTGATCGAACTCTCTTCTGCATCCTAGTTACTGAGCCATCTCCCAGCCTCACTGACTGAGCCATCTCCCAGCCTCACTGACTGAGCCATCTCCCAGCCTCACTGACTGAGCCATCTCCCAGGCTCACTGACTGAGCCATCTCCCAGCCTCAATGACTGAGCCATCTCCCAGCCTCACTGACTGAGCCATTTTCCCAGATTTACTGACAAGTTATCTCCCCAGTCCCAAAACTTTATGGATATTTTTCATATTCATCTTCTCTCAAGGACAACTTATTATACCACCAACAATATTATTTATTAATAACTCATTTGAAAGAGAAGCTGAAACTGGATCCTGGTACTGCAAGCCTATATATACTCCTAGCAATTCAGGATATTCAAGGCCAGCCTGAGCTACACAGCTTGATCCTAGTGCCAAAGAAAGGAAGAGACAGAAAGAGGGAGAGAGGGAGGGAGAGGAGAAGGGAGGGAAGGAGGGAGGGAGGGAGGGAAAAGAGAAGGGAAAGAGAGAGAGAGAGGAAAGGGAGGGAAGAGGCCAGCCTTCATACTACAGTTAACTCAAAATAGTAAGTCGGATATTTTTCAGTTGCTAAGATTACTTCTTTTCACTCATTAAATTGAAATCTCATTAGTTATTTTAGTAAGACATGACAAAACCTTAACTGCCAATGACCCAGGTCTTCGTCGAGGCAGTCCTCTCGGGAATGCTGTGCTTGGCTAATACAGATGAAGGATTTTAAGACCTATGGGTGCACCAAGTTAGGCAGCAGACTTTGATGAGAGTGTGAGGTGACTACTAACTCAGCTCATTTTAAATCCTGCATATCCCAACTCCTGTGCAAAACCCTCACCCCTAACACATCAGCTCAGCACTGCTGAGGGCTCAATTATCACTGGCCCTGCCGAGCAGGCCTGAAGTCTATAAAGAGCTTGTGGTAATATTGGGGCCCTATCTCACTCCAGTAAAAGATCTTCCTCTCTGCAGACCCGTGAGCTGGCCCAGGGGAACTGTGGGTGGTTTTCCGTTACCTTCCAAACATCCCGTATAGGCCCTGCTTGTACATGGACAAGCAGACTGTACGGATCATTTGTCGTTGTGTGTATGCTTATTCCCACCCTACAGCACCTGTACAAGCAACCCCAGCAGTCGGCGTGAATATCTTCAATCATTATAACTTATTCCTCAGTCATTTCCTTAATTTTATGACAACTTTGGTCCATTTTCCCCCTTAGATGTTCTGGACCGTGGATAGGAATATGAGCCAATTCTTTGAGCTATTTTCTCAAAGCCATTCTGTGTGGGGTCCTGACGGTGCTTGTCAGTGTGTGAAGCGATTCTAGGAGATGGAAGCCCCCTTCGCCCACATGCTCCCTAGCCCCGGCGGGGGGACCGTGGGGGAAGTGGGTACAGCACAGAACAGTATTTTACACATATTAAGTGCCTCTGAGTGCTGAGTCCTGTGGTGTGAAGCAACAGTAGATTTTCACGCAAAACAAGGATACACAGACTGGAGCTGGTGTGAGGGGGGCGGCGGTGGTGTTGAGAAGAAACCTTTATTCAAGAGGAGTCGACATGGCTCTCTGGAGAGAGCACATTTAGGCTGCTAAGGGGTATACACTGGTCTCTTAAGCAAGGCTCAATATCAGCAAGCTGGAAGTCAGTCCCTATGAAGAAAAACAACAGACAGGGTAAAAGCTCCTGGAAGGGGCAGGGGCGCATACGCATGGTTTGACTGGAGCAGGCAAACCAAAACAGCGGGTCACCCTTGCTTGGCTAAATGATAGGCAGTGGGCCGTGCAAGCATCTGGAAAACCCTGGCAGGACAGCACCTCTGAACAAGAAGGCCTTACTCAAGGAGCCAGGAGGCCGGGGATCACAGCTCATCCAGGTCCACCCTTAGGTGTAGTGTTCTGCATCTCCCCTAAACCTGCACTAAGAGAGTTGAGACAAGGGTTAGAAGTTTTATCCATCAGACTTCAGTAATGAAATCTGATCAGATGCTTGAGAGAACAAGGGATGAGGAGGAAGGTTTATTTGGGTTCGCGGATTAAGCTCATTGTTTCTAGGCCCGTGGGGCAGAGATTCCTGCAGGGTAGCTAGGTAGGTCAAAGCTGCTTCTCTCATGGGGAGGCAGGAGACAGAGAAAGAGAGAATGACGAGGAAGGACAGGGACGGGATAGAGCTTCTGAAGGCACAGTAAAGCACTTCCTGTACTTCTGGCTGAGCGCAGTCTTCGAATAACCCCCTTCAGCTTGGGAGATGACCAGTAAGAAATCTAGTCAGATGGTTAGCAACCTGGAAGCCAAGCCCTCACAGACGCATCACCAGCTGAGCACCGAGCCCTCCACACGTGCCTCTTGAGGGAGTTCATATCCAAACCCCAACAGATCTGTCTTCAGAAGCCAACTCCCTCAGCTACTCCGCTCTGAGCCGGTGGCGAATACTTGTCAGTGGAGTACATTCCAGAACATCTGACTGTTTTCTTCTTTCTCCTCCATGGTACTCACAGATCAGATCTGGTAGTGACTGGGCATGGATGCTAATCTGCTTCTCAGGTGTTGAGGGGTGAGGATATGGCGGGCTGTTGGCATAGATCCAGGCCCAGAGGGGAGTTAGTCTCTATGAAAAATCTGACCTAAAAGTATTTCCAACCTCTAACCTCAGGAATAGTTGTCATGTGTCACTGCTAGGTGAGGAATGATGAAAACTAAGATTTCCTTGGCTGCTGAGTACACTTCTCATTTCTTTCCTGATTGTGTAGCCATCCGTGGTCGTCTCCTTCTTGCTTTCCTGACCCACTCACAAATCCACTTCTCTGGGATCTTTGTCTGCTCTTTTCTCCCCTCAAGATGCAAAAAGTTCGGGACCTCAAATGGGGAATTTAGGATAAGTGTTGGTTGCAGCCACAGCATTGCTCTGTGGGGGTGGGGAATGTGGTCAGACAGAGGAAGGAAACATCTTCCCGAAAACTGTTGGACTTGCTACACTCAATTGAGTCCTGGTGGGAAGTCAACATCCTTTTGCTATTTTGGAAAATTCTTGGAAATGAGAGGAACAGAGATTTCAGCAAATTCTCAAACCTAATAACGTCTGTAGATGGTCCCAAAGTAAAAAAGGAGGATCCAGAGGAAGGGTCTCTAAAGAAACATAACTCCCCCTCCACTACTGGGCAGGGCCAGACTCATGGTTTAGGGGAGCTCTCAGCCTAGGGAAGGGGGCATAGCTAGCACATCACAGAAAGCCTCATACAATCTGCTTGCCTTTGATTCAGGGCAGACTTCCTCATCAGGATCTAGTGAGCAAGGAAGAGTTCAGAACCTCAGTTTACTAGGTCAGGTGTAGTAGGCAATCAAACACCCAAATCGCACCATTGGCATCTCAAAAGCATAAAGCCCTAATGGATGCCTTAGAAAGGTCCTGTGTCTTTACATTGCTTACCTCAATTGTAATGTTAGGGCTAAGTTAGTAATTTTTGTTAGGATTAAGGACACATTCTTGCTCAACATTAAAGGGATAGTAGGTACCAAGAAAAAAAAAAAAAGATCTTTTTTGTAGAAGCATACCAACTGGTTATCCAATACCAAATAGTTTGCTCTAAGATCAGACATACAGTAAGGTTTTATAGACTGAGCAGGTTATTTCTGCACATACAGATATGCATGAAATAATATTTAATGATAAAAGGCCAAGAGTCTGAAAGAGAGTGAGGAGGGGAATATGGGAGAGTTTGGAGGGAGAAGAGGAAAGGGAGAAATGTTGTAATTATATTATAAACTCAAAAAGAAAAAGAAAAAGTTAAAAATATTTTTAAAGTTTTTTTTTCTATCAGACTGCCCAAGAATCTTTTGAAGAAAGAGTAGCTTTAGCTTTGGAAGCCCCCCTGCCCCAGAAAACCTGACCCTTGTCCAGTCCAGGACACAAGAAGTTTGTTGGGTGTGTTGTTGATTCTGTGGCTGGTAGGCAATGAAGAGTGAAGGCAAAACTGAGGAGCCCCTTGGCTACTGCTCTCTCTTATAGAAGAGGGAAATGGGGGCAAGAAAGAAACAGCGAAGTGTGCAAAGGCTCAGAGAGCATCTAGGAAACTAGCGTAATGTCCCTTCAAATGATAAACTACTTGTTATAGTCTATACAAGAGACCTTTTGTTATATATGTTTAATTACACAGTAGTAGAACATTGGTATACACAAGGGCACACAGTCTCATGTCATAATATACACGGTTGCATGAAATATTTAAAAAGCAATCCATGCATCCTAAATTTGTAAGCTATTTAAGTTATAAATCTTCCCGAGGATCTGCCACCTACCCCGGGGACTCCATGCTCTCTCCTGTCCAAAAGGAAGTCCTCATTCTCCTGCCGCCCTCCTCCTCTCTCTCTGACCTAGAAGTTTGACCTACTCACCCAGTGATTGGTTCCTTGAAATCTTTATTCATTAGGGAAAGGCTCTGCCACAATACACAAGTGCACACAGTCTCATATCATAACTCTATCCTAGATGTCTTTTCATAGGATGGTTCACACCATATCACTTCAAAGTGCGTGCTACCAAACTGCCTCTGTTCTTCCCAGCACTGTCTTCCCTATATGGCTACGTGCTGGTTGCATTTCCTGGCTTTGAATTTTAGGTAAGATGGACCACAAAGTGCATGCTCTTTGGCATCTACTCCTAGTCAACACTATGTTCATGGGCCCCATCTACTGTGCTGTATACTGTGGTGTTGTATTCTATTATTGGCACAGGTGACTTGGTTGTATAAATACTACAATTTATTTAGCTAGTCAACTGCTGGTTTTTTTGAGTTGTTTACAGCCCTTGTTTGTTATGCATAAAGGAGACATTTTAATGCATTTCATTGAATATAGGTATCATTACTGGTGAGGATTTGCTGAGTCATGAAATATGTGTGTTTCAGCTTACTAGAGATTGCTCAACAATTTTCAAAAATGACTGCCCCAACTTAAAACCTCACCAGCAGGGGCTGAAGGCTCTAGTTGTTACATCCCCTTACCAAAAAAACTTGCCATAAATAGTTTTTTTTTCTTAAGAAATTAATGTGATTGTATTTCTTCTTTTTTTAGAAAAGTTGGAGGGAAAGAAGAAAAGAGGGCCTCTTTCCCCAGATACTTTACCATTTTAAGTCACTTATAAGATGTTTCATGTCCTAACCCTAAATGTGTTACCACTTTCCATTTGGTAAATGACTACAAAATCATAAATTAGGATTCTAGCACAAACTGCAAAGCACACACTTAGCTAAGCTATTGCAACTAAGAACAATTTTCATGGGCTGCTAAAGTCTTACACTTTTCAGGTGTGCTTTAAGGAGAAATACACATTTTCCACCAACCAAGATCATAATAAAGTACTCTAGGATGGTTTGATGTCTGAAGTCTGACCTTAATTCTAAAGAGGATTACAGAAAGAAACATGCAAAAATGTGGAGAGCTACCACAGTGCCACCCGTGGGCTAAGTGCCAGCCTGTAGCCTCCACTTTTACAGTTACATTTGCAGGAGGGTTTACTAGGCCTATAGCAATACAATAAAATTAGTGAGAAGCTAAACTTTAAAAAAAAAAAAAAACAGACAAGAAAACAACAAAAAAATAGCTTAAATTTTGCATTGCATTTACAATCCAGTCTATTTTTTTTTAAATAACACCTTAAGGTATCATTAAGTTAAAAAATAAGATTGCACTCCAAATGGAAACCAATCAGATAAGTACTTTTTTTATATTGAGTAGACAGCCGTCTGATAAGATGCTATGAGGCCACCTGGGTCAGTAATATTTGGGTATACACTCTCTAAAAATGATTTATGTCTCCAATATTTGGGATAGATATAAATTAGTCTATTAACTTAGATTTAGCAATATAGTATCATTATGGGCATCTTACATTAATCAGGTACATAATAATCTCTTTGCATGCATGAGTCTTTGGGCCAGCATTTTCCTCTGATGGAGTTGAATTGTGTCTTCCATTGTGTGCATAAGGAAATCAGACGGTAGAGCCGCAGGTATCCATGGCCAGGTCTGCTGGACTCCTCTGTGAACCTTTATAAGGCGCCTGAAAAAAAGGATACAGCAGAGCTTCTAGAGGAAAAGATTTCCAAGTGTGTCATTAGTCCTGGACCCCTCCCACCGCCCTCACCATCTGTCTGCCTCTACCCCGCCCACCACCACCTTTCAAAGCCTGTCACTCACGGATCTCTTGCTTTGGAAGGTGTGCCTAGTGTGTTTGCTTCTCCTGGTAGATCTCTGACAGGAAAGGCCTCACAGACACGGTTCTGTTTGAATCAGGCTGCGGCAGCACCATCTGCCAGCTGGAGAAAGACACCCCCTTTAATTAGGATCGTTGAAATGTTGGGAATCCAGGCCAGCTTCTAGCATTACCGAAAAAACTTAGGGTATGGAATCCAAGGGGGAGGAAACCAAGAGTTGGGCCAAATTTTTCAGGGAAAACACACAACTGCACAGAGTCAAAGAGAAATAGAGCCTTGTGTCCAGACTGTGGGAGGTGTCCCTGCTCTGTGTCCTGAGTGGTCTCCGAAGTCATAGTGTGAGTGTCAGATGCACCGAAGGAAGTTTTCAGTTGTCTTCTCGGATCTCTAGCTAGTCTCTTTTTTCACTCATATTGGGGCTTCCTTACTGAGGGTGTAGATAAAGCTTTCACCCGCGTTTCTACATATGTAGCTGTTAAACATCCTAGCCATTTCCCTACCCGCACAAATGAAACTGAATAGTCCAGAAACACACACTTTCTAAATTACGGAGATTAACACCGAATTGCATAAGAATTATTACACACACACACACACACACACACACACACACACACACACACACACATACACATACACATACACATACACATACACATATATATATATATATATATATATATATATATATATATATAATGTATCATTCATTAAAGAAGTAAGGCATAATTTTAATCATTTAAAGATACTGTTTACTTCAATGTAGTATAGTTATGATAGTCAAACTGAGAATTTTTTTCTTTGTATTAAACAGATCTCAGTATAGTCAGTCATTTTTAAATAAAAAACAATTAAATAAATTAAAATGACAGACTCGTATTTCTGTGTTTAATATTCCTCAGGGGTGAGGACGTTATTTCATTTAAATTTTAGGCATATTTTATTTTTATTTTTTAGGCATATTTTATTAATTTAAAAATTAAAACATATTATTGCAACAAATTTTATCTGAATTGTCTATTCCTAATTTTTTCAACATTATTGATCATAAGTGACACTGAACTCTAAAAGCATATGTATGTTGGAATTTAAGACTATGCTTGCACTTAATATTAAAATAATCAGAAGAATAAATACAAGCCAAGATTTACCTCAGAGGAAATACATAGTATGTCAATTCCTAGACAAAATTCTGTTAGGTAAAATCTTAAAGAACTATAGGATTCCAGTATTATCATATTCCTTTGTGATGGAATTTAAGATAGAGTCATTCTTGTCTCTGGCTAAAATCAATAAAAATAAAGAGAACAAATAGATAAATAAAATAAAATAAGATAAAATAAAATAAATACACTAAAATAAGGAAAAAAAACCACAGCTTCCCTTTGACTATAATTTACAGTGTCAACAACATTCTCACATGAGCCATCTCTAAATGAACACAAAAGGGGGATTACGACATGGTCTCAATTAACAGAGTTGTCATTGGTATTTAGTCTGAGCAATCAGAATATTGAGATAGAGTTTTGTTGATCTTCGGTTCCTCATATCACAATGACAAATATCAAATATCAGGTCTTAATCCTGAAGAATTCCGTGTCATGCTAGAAGTACTCCATACTGGAAGGAAACCCCCATTGCTCTATGCTTCCTTCATTTGGTCGCAATGGATGTGCTTACATGAGGAAGGCACCATAGCGACGCAGGGTCTTTGTTCCTAATTACTTCTTGCTAATAACCTGATGGACTCCACAGACCGCTGATTTGTCAATCTTGGGCTTTCAGGGAAAACATGTTATAAAACTCAGCATCCTCTTCTCAGCCCTGTGTCTCCACATATCAGCTTAATATCCTTACTCCCAAAGTCAATCTGTAGTAGCTTATGACAGCCTCAGGTAAGGACTGCATTAAAAATTGCTGCAGGAATCGGGAATTTTAATTGATAACTTTCATATTGCTCATGCCACAAATGCCAAGCTTTCCTTTGCTTTTCTGAGCAACCCACTATCAGTAGCCCACTTGTTATAAAGTTCACCGGAATGACACGTCTTGTATGTACCCTCTCAAGCACCGATCTCCCAGTCTTGGGAAGCTGTCATTGTCCCCTAATCCCCCTACTTCACTGCAGACCCTGTCTCAACCCTGTATGCCTAACTCCCTTGTATACTCCTTCTGAGCACAAGTTGCTGATCCCGACCACCAAAATAATCTTGTCAACTTCCTTCGAATGCATTTGCCAGACAATGATACTCACACTATCCCCTTGAGCTCTCTAAAAGTCACCTAAAGGTCCCTGGCCAAAGAGTCTGGAGTGACAGTAATTGTGTTGTAGGTCTTAGATCCCACATCACCAAGTTAAGGGCCTGTCCTGGAGTGAGCTGGAGGTACAAGACACGGCTTGTTCTTCCTTTTCAAAAGAGTTTCTTAGGGCCTTTCAGTGTGGTGATCTCATCAACACTAAATCAAACCCATGAGTTCAAAGCTAAGTAAGTGTTTAGGAGTTTAAAATGACCACTGGTGGATTTTTAGTTTAGGGATTTTTTCCCCCCTTTTTCTTTTTCCCTTTTAGTTTTCGATGATGTTCTCAACCAGAGACTCTGCCTTCTCCAAAGGTGGGAGGAGAGTCTCTGCTGAAAGAACTAACTGAGAGAAGACACATGGTACCAACAAGGTGCCTTCATAAAACCCTTTTGCGAACATGGGAAATGAGATACTTTGTACTCTGACATTTAGCCCTAGCTGCTTTGCAAATAGGTTCCATTATGGCACTTGTGAGTCTGCTCCTGTGTTAGCAACTGTCTAGCCTGTGGGATTTCTTCTAGTGTTTCAGGCACACTCTACACATTTCTATTTGAGTTGATCCAAGGACAGACCTGAGGAGATGTTTAGTAAACATATAACAATGTTGAGAAGGCCAAGTTTAGCTCTACTGCTATGTCAACAATTTCTTCTGTGCCTTATGATCATCATAGGCATGTGCAATGGGAACTTTAAAAATCATTTTTTTTGTTTGGCACTGAAGCATGACAAATAGAATTTGGGGAAAGCTCTTCCTTTCAGCAAGTGCCATGTGGAGTCCTCATGATCCTAACCACAGCTGGAGCCCCATGGGAAGGCACTGTGCTACAGTCTTAGGAGCCTCTCTCCCAGGTACAGCTGAGCTGCCCTATCTGACTCATCTTTGCAAGCTTCCTGAAGCAACTTGAGCACAAGCAGGACCATCCCCATGTTGGAAATTCAAGGGCAGACAGACAACCATCTGTCTGCTTAGCCTTTCTTTCAAGTTACATGATGGTCCCAGGAGAATGAAGACGAGTTTACCTTACCACCAGGGCCTGCAGGAGCCCAATGGTCTGGCTAGCTTTCCACCAAGATTTGTGTCAAGATTTGTGGGGGTTGGGTAATGTTTCATACCAAATAACTCAGACAAGGATTAAACACATTTCTCTGCAACTGTGGCAGATTTGGGTTTTATTTTTACCCCACAGTCCTTAAATTACAATACCTCTTTTGATGTGGCATATGCACATTGTGTATTCTCAACTGCTTATTTGGATACATTTGGGAATCTCTCAAGCCCTTTTTTTCCCCTTTCACTATAGATGCCAATAAATATGTCTTCAGAGGGGAAGGGGAAATTGCACTTTTATATTCCTGGTTTGGGAGTCCTAATCAGAGCTTTTAAACTTTACAACCTAGTAGCAACTCTTGACTCCCACAGCAGTACACCGAAGGAGTTTTACTTCCCTTAAAAGGAAAGATGTGGGGATTTTTTTTCCTGTCTAAATATGACCTGCTACAGTTTCCCATGTGGAAATTCTGAGTACCTTTGTTGTCTGGTGTTTTCCTGTTACAGTCACTGAGAGCTGAAACTGTGCTCCCCTGAATGAGAGCCGAAGAGTTCTCTTAAAGGGCTCTCGCTCTCTCTCTCTCTCTCTCTCTCTCTCTCTCTCTCTCTCTCTCTCTCTCTCTGGTACAGCTCATTTTATTTGTCCTCACTGTCTTTTGATTTGATTTCTTTTGTCCCATACCTGCTGTTGCTTGATGGCTTGTATCTTCCCCAAAATTCATGTTTTGACACCTAATCACCATATTGATGGTGATAAAATCGGGGCCTTTCAGAAGTCATTAAGATCTTGAATGTGGAGCTCCCAAGACTCAGATGAGTAGTGCCATTTTATAGGGGTCTGAGAATTTTGTTTTCCTCTTCCTCTTTATATGCAAATGGGGAAGGTATTCTCTAGGAGTTGTGAAATGGGCCCTTACCAGATTGTCTGGATCTTAATATTGGGTGACCCAGCATTTGGAACCATGAGAAAGAACTGTTATCTATTTGCTTCATGATATTTTTTTCCCCATCTCCCGGTTGTGCTGGAGACAGCTCCTCTGTTGTATCTAATGCTGTGCTGACATAAGTAATTCCTGGAAATGTTTTATGGTGAATAGGTAGGAACAATGAAGAACCACCACAGGACAAGGAAGCTACCAAGATGAAGCATGGTGCACAGCTCTAAGGGCCAAGAGAAGGTGAGGGAAGAACAGGTCACAGTACAGCCTAGAATCCATTAGCCCAAGCAGTAGGCCCCACTCCCTGCCTTCAGATTAGGACTTCCATGCTCTGAAAATCTAAATTATCATCCCATTTGTATACACTGAGAGCATAAATAGACAAGAGAGGGGGCCAGCACTACAACAGAGGAGAAACAGCTTTGCATTACCCACTAGGTCTGTGGCTAAAGCCTCGGTAACTAAAGACAGATGAAGAGAAAAAGCAGACAAATTTATTTCATGTTTTCTGTGACACAAGTCTTCATAGTAAATTTAAAGCCTCTCCAGTGAGGATCTTCTGAACTGCTTCAAGAGATAATCAGAAAACCCTTCTTGGAAACCAGGCCTACTGGTAGATGCCTGTAATTCCAGTATTCAGAAGGCTGGGTGCAAGATTCTGCTAGGTCAGCCTGGGCTACATAGCAAGAACTTATATCAGAGAAAGAGAGAGGAGAGAGAGAGAGAGAGAGAGAGAGAGAGAGAGAGAGACAGAGAGACAGAGAGAGAGGAAGAAGAAGAAGAAGAAGAAGAAGAAGAAGAAGAAGAAGAAGAAGAAGAAGAAGAAGGTGGAGGAGGAAGAGGAGGAGGGGAGGAGGAGGAGGAAGAGGAAGAAGAAGAAGAAGAAGAAGAAGAAGAAGAAGAAGAAGAAGAAGAAGAAGAAGAAGAAGAAGAAGGTGGAGGAGGAAAAGGAGGAGGGGAGGGGGAGTGGATGGAAGGGGGAAAAGAGGAAATGAAATAAGGTAAGGGAGGGAGAGAGGGGTTGAGGGAAAGGGGAAAGGAAGGAAGAGAAAGACAGAGAGATAGCGACTTTTTAAAAACTAGTAAGAAGAAAGGAAAATCTTTAACTTTGATGAGTGGTTTCAAGAGAAAGGGCAGAGAAAGGAAGGTTTCCTGTTTCTGTGTTTCTTTCAAATGCCCTGGGGACAGATCTGAGGAGAGGGTACCCCCAAACCCATTTGTATTTAATGCTCACTGATCACTAAATGACCAGTCAGTAAGTGGCCTTGAATGTCGCCGCCGGATGGATGCCTGCGTTGTCTGTTCTTTCCACGGCTGAGCCGCCATTCTGTTCCTGTCTGCACTTTGATGACTGAGCACGTTGTGTGCCTCTGGAGTCCTGTGTGTTGGGTGGGGTAGGAGCAGGAGATCCATCTGTGTTGTGGCTGGATTTCTCTGCCAAGCATAGCACGCTATGTTGCCCTGACCTTTTTCTGGGGTTCTCAAGGCCCTAATTAAGAAACCCTATTAGTGGTGTATTTTAGGGGAAGTCATTGTAAGGGGAGAAACAACCAGTGTTCTGTAATCATTCAAAGGAAACCTAGTATTGCAAAATCTACTGCCAACCAAGATGAAAACACATGTGCGCGCACGTGAGTGTGTGTGTGTGTGTGTGTGTGTGTGTGTGTGTGTGTGTGTGTGTGTTTGTTCTGATCGATTGGAAAGAAAACTAAATTGGAAGCTGCTTTACTTCTTAATATTTTTAATTATTTAAGATTTTCATTTTATGAAATACAGCTACCCTTTGGATTGTGTCCTTGAAATTGTCTTATAAAAGAAATAAAATTTGTATAATTTCATAGGAATGATAGTAGTCAGGGGTATGTGCTATCTTTCTTAGGCCTTACATGATTCCGCTAATTCTAGTCAGATTTTGAACAAAAGAGTCAACTTCTGTTGACAAGGTAGGAGAACAGGTGGCTCTTTGACCAAAATCCTTTCACATTTTCACACAAGTTTTGTCTGAATCTTAGAAAAATGTAGAAATTCTCAAAGAAATAAAAGAGGAGTGTATATATTTATGGATGCAAGAGAATGCAGTTTCTTAGTTAACATGTGAGCACATCCTCTTCCAGAGGGGAATTCTTCTTGAACTACTATTGAGCAGATGAGATGATTATGCAAAGTGCCTAGCATATTTCTGTGTTTATACGCATGTGTGTGTGTGTGTGTGTGGAATCTGTGGGCTTTTTTCGTGTGGGTTCATGTGTGGTCAAATTATGTGGACAAGCATGTTTGTTAGAAAGTATGGGCTGTATACAGGAAATTAAGAATTAGAAGGCCTTATGTTTTTACTTTAACAGAGGTAGGTACGGATTCAAGTGGCTTTCATTTTTCATATGAAATCATTTAAACTTGAATTATTCTTATAATATACATCAAACGTGGGCCCAGAACAGTTTTAGAAATGAAATAGACAAAATCAGTGGGCATATTTTTTTTTCACAGAAAATACCTGGGCCACTGTTCAGCAATTTTATTTCTATAAATCTGATTCCAAGGTGATTGAGGAGACAACTCTTCTACACCTTCACTTCCTAAAAGCTGATCTGAATAATTTACCCACTGAAGACGGGTGCTTCCTTAGCCATCTGCCAAGACATGCTTAACCCTAAGCCAATGACTGTGGTAATGAGTGAGCTCCATGGGGCTGCAAAAGAGTACAGTCTGCACGCAGTGCAGAACTGCAAAAGGACACCCACATCCACAGATGGGTTTGCCTACCACATTAAAATCAACATGGCAAAGATGGGAGGAATTGAAAAGTGTTTATTTCCTTGGGGAATTTCATATATTCCTACTGATGGGAATACATCTATTCAACAAACATCTAGTGAGAGCCTACTATGTGCCAGACCCTGTGTTAGGTGCCAGTATCAATCCATAGAAGAGCCCTCTCACATCCATAGGGCTGCCATATGGATGGTACAGGTAACAGTCTAGTCTGGAAAGACCCCTGACTGCATCCCAAGAAAAGGCAGACTTCACTAGGGAAGAGGGCATTTCTACTGTGTCCTGAAGGATGGGTAGGAGTTTCCAAGTAGAAAATAGGATACAGCAAGACACTACTGGTGAGGTGTTCTCAGTGCATGGTGTGCTTGGTGAAGCACAGGAAGTCTGGTGTGGGTTGAGCACAAAGCTTAGCAGATAGCACACAGTCTTTGCCTCTTATGAAAGGGGTCACAGTCTAATGTCCCACTTCATTCAGTTGGCAGACTTTTTCCTTTTTTTGGCCCATGTAGTGTTTTAAAAATATTTTGAATTAGTTGCCAAGATTTAAAAATTGGAAGATTTCTCATAAAATTCCAGATTTCTGGCTTCTCTTGGGGGAAAAAAATCTGAAGATCTGGCAAGATTGGGACCACATTCCCACATGGCAACAAATGACTAGAGCTAAGTAGCGGCTCCCAGGCCCCTCCCTCATGAAAAAAAGCTATGCTTGCCAGCTCATCCTGCCCCCTCCCCCTACGCTGTGTAATGCCTGACCACCTCTGTACTGACTGGTTCTGGAGAGGCATGCTTGACAAATCACCAGGCTTCTCCTTCTTAGGTAGTGTATGGAGAAGTAGACTTTCTGGGGAACTTGGACAAAAAGGGAAGTTGGGGAGATATGAAAGGTACTTCACTAGTTTCTTAAGGAATTTTGACTTCATCCTATGGGTCTATAGGAAGACAAGGAATATTCTTAAGGTGACATTATTAACTCTTGCTTTTGGAATTCTGAGAATAGAGTGGCAGAAAAACTGGGCATAGAGATTGCAGAGCAAAGAAATTGGCAGAGAAGCTGCTATTGTAGCTAAGAGAAACCCAGCCTGCATTCTACACATTCTATGTAAGAGCCTTGGATCTTTGTTCTGTTGCTGTGATAAAACAGCTGTGGCCAAAACCAACCTGAGGAGACAGGGTTTGCTTGACTTACACTCCCAGGTCACAATCATTACTGAAGGAAGTCATGGCAGACACTGAACCAGAGACCGCATAGGAACACTGCTTTCTCACCATGGCTTGCTCATTTTGATTTCTTATATAATTCAGGACCACTTGCCCAGGGGTGGTACCACCTACTGGGCACTTCCATTTTAATCGTTGATCAAAAAATTCCCCGGAGGCCAATCTGATGGAGGCATTTTCTCAATTGAGGTTATGTCTTTCCAGATGACTCTAGTTTACACCAAGCTGACAAAAACTAAGAAGCAGAGATCCTAGGAGAAAGGTCATCTTATTGTAAATAATTCATACCTCCCAAAGAGAGATTTTTTTTATTTGCCCTTACACACAGTAGGACATTAACTTACATATTCAAATGCTAATACGATACAATGTTAACTTAAATATTCAGGTGTTGCTACAGTAAAAGGAGGGAAGGAGAGAAAGAAAGGATGGAGGCATAGGGGAAAGTAAGACTCTTCACCAAGATAGGGTGAAATGAATCTGCCACCATGAACTCAGTGCCAGCATCCAGCTGCAGAAATTCAGATTGGCCTCACGAGCCCGTCTCCTGCAGCCTCACAGGTCTGCTGCTGTCATTTCACTAGACTATGATATACCCCTCTCTAGGAACTTCCAGAGGTACGGCCAAGTTGACACTCCTGCAAAAGAAAACTGAGAAAATGAAAGACTCCTCGTTCTTACTGTAGGTTTCCCTCAGCAGGAATATACGTTCCTACGATTAGCTGCTTACTTAAAGGCCAGAAAGCTCTTCACTTGAGAAACTCTTCAGAACTTAGGCTTACGTCCCAGGAAATAGGTTTATTCATACTCTGTGGATATGGGTTTTGCTTTCTTAGAGTTCCAGTTATTGGTCTTTGCATGGAGCCTTGGAGAGCAAAATTCAGAATGAACCAAGAATATGATGCAAATGGTTCAGGGGATGGTGATAGTGAGGTTTTCTAGAAAGGTCCAGCTGTATGTTCAGAAATAAAAACTGCTTACTGGAGAAGATCTTTCTCATAGTAAATAAAGATTCTTCAAATCCTTAATGTATATATTCCTGGGGTTCATTGTCACATAAAGCTGCTTGTAAATCTCCCATCCTGATGAGTGATTCTGTCCTTCTTAAAGCTTCAATGTGTTTTCAGGGTCTCCTGTCAAGGACTAATACAGAGGACCAGAGATCATGAGTTATACACCACACACAGGAATGTCAGTCTGCCTTGAGAGAGTGAGAGGCCTCAAAACATACTAAATAGAGAAGAAAAAATATACAGTTGCCCTGAATCTTGTCAATTTTGAGTTCCTTGAACCAGGAGAGTTAAGATTTAAGGCCTCTGATTCCAAGAGTGCAGTAGACTTGGCTTGACCAACGTGATGACCATCAGAATGTATGGAAAATGAGCCATCTGACTTTTTCTGCAGTCTTCCACACACAACAAATACATCACTTTCCAAGTTGAAGCCTAGAGTACAATACTCTAAATTCTCATACAATCTTTCAAACTTAAGATATTCAAAGACAAGATTTTATTTTTGATTAGTGGTAATAATCTCCAAAATGTGTCAAACGAATGCTTTCTTTAAAGAGGAATTGTCAATGAATTGTATACGTGCTCAAAATATTGATTCTTTGTTTGTTTGAAACAGGAATTGACATATAGCATAGACTGGCTTCAAAGTGCTGGCCCTCTTTCCTTAATCTCTCCCAAGTACTGGGATTTTCTGCATGTATCACTCTGCCTAAACAGAATAAAATGTTTCATTTGAAGATTTATTTCATTAAATTTAAATTATGTATATGTGGGGGAAAGTTTGTGTTCATGTAAGTACATGTGCCCTCAGAGTCCAGAGGAAGGCATGAGATCCCTGTAACTGGAGTTAGAGATGGTTATGAGGTACCATGCATACACAGAGAACTGAACTCTGTGAGAGCAATGAGGGTTCTTAACAGCTGAACCAACTTTTCAACTCCCAGAACTAATTCTTAATGATATTAAGACTTTACTAGTGATTTGTCTGACTGGGTTGAAACAGTGAAAGTAAATTGGGCCTAGAAAAATTGCTCAGAGGGTAAAGGTAGTTGCCACCAAACAGAAAACCTAGGTTACATCCCCAGGACCCACAAAGTAGAAGGAGAAAATCGACTCCCAAAAGTTCTTCTCTTACCTCCACATTCATGTCAAAACTTGTTCATAGTCACATGTGTATCACACACAGACTAGCTAGATAGATGGATAGATAGATAGTTAGATACATAGATAAATTTTTAGGTATATTGAAAATGTAAGAGTTTAGAAGTTCACATCAATTACTAATTTCTCTCTTGTGGCAAACACAAATGAAAATGTTTCCTGTACAAAAAGGCCGTGGGACTGGAAGCCCCCCAGGCTGACTCCAGGCTTGTTATTATCATGTTTTCCCTTTGAATGCTATGATAAACACTTCATTCTCTTTTTAATATAACTCATTGCTTACATTAAACTATTTCCTAAAAGTGACTGTTCTGTCTTCAGGTGCTCTTTGGAATTTTCTAGGGACCTTGAGAATATACTAATGCCAGAGTCCCTTCCTTAGAAATTCTGAATGACATGGTCTTGCATTTGAGCTCTTAAATTCTCCTTAGGTGGTTTTCATGGGCCACAAACACTGGGAATCAATATTCCAAAATAACCCAAATCAGCAATAGACATTCTTACCAGACCATCAAGCATTACTGTCAGTATTGCCCCCGATATCCTAGTGGTGGTAGGGTTTAGGACTACTGTGGTGCCAACCTCGGCAGCCTCTCATCCACTCTCACTTGAAATGTACATAAGACCATGCTAGCTACTAGCCCCTGATCCCCCTGTTTATATCTTCTGGATTCTGAGGACACAGTATTTAGCAACACATCTGGCTTTAGAGCATCTAAAATTATGCAAACATATTATAAAGGAAAATAGACACAACATTTTGCCACATGGCAGACTCTTCGTGGATACCCATGAATGAGGAGCTGTGCTCACAATCTGTACTGTGTCCACTCAGTTCCTCCTGAACGAAGTGGACATCTTTGACCGATGTAGAGCTAGAAGAACAGGGCTGTTAATCTCTGTTTCGTGATGCAAAGCTCTGCCAGCCTGCAAACGAGGCAGAAATCACTCTCATAATACTGAAACTAGTTCCTCAGATGACAAGAACTAAGTTTTACCTCCCTTCAACATGAGTGACTGTCGTTCTCCATCCTCTCAAAGACCGTTATGTGGCTTTGTAAAGAAGGTCAATGACCTGGGGAAAAAAATCCCTAAGCAGAATGAGAAACGGTGTGTGCTCAGAATCTGCACTGTCCACTCTTATAGCCTGGAGTCACGTGTCACTTCTTGATTTAAGTTAGTTAAAATGAGAATTTCTTCCCCTGTCACACTAGCCTTATTTGTCACACACAGTAAGTAGCATCTGTGGTGGACACTACAGATGACAGGTCATTTCTGCTTCCAGCAAAAGCCCCATTGGTGTGATGGTTAGTGTTAATTAACCATCCCACAGAATCTAGAACCCATCAAGAGTAGTTTAAAAATGTGTGGTGGAGAAAGGCTAGTGTTGGCTTCTCCAGGCCAAACAGGCATCATTTGGAATTCTATTGCTCTGCTAATTGCTGACACTACACACATGGCCACTGCTGAAGGGCCAGTAGATCTTTATCTGGTGGTCTCCCTAAAGTAGCTGATTGCCTGGTTGATTGTCATATGGAAGATGACTGGATGGCAGGCAACGGAAGCTGCTCATATGCTTCAGTGAGAAATGTGAACATCTCTTGCTAACTTTTCACATATTAAAGCAAAGTAGGTTGGATGATAGTAGAATTCTATATTGAGGTGTCACACAAAATTAACTTGCAAGTACTTAGCCAATAATTATTCTAGGAAGAGCTTATTTTTGGATAAATCTCCTAGCTTTTGATAAATCAAAAAAATGTGTATTATCAAAGTCATCAAGTGACATTTTATATTTAAACTAGGAGACAAAAATCTTCACACTATTGCTGCATCTACATAAGTATGCCATCTTAACATCAAGAATGTATAATAATTGATATGCATGTTTAGTAATACATTTTATTTAGACATAAAATCAACACAGAAATGATGAACTTTTCTTGGATTTTGTAAGTTTTTTTTTAATTATTCTGCCAGGTTGGTACCACATAGTTGTAGTCTAGTTACCCAAGAGACCCCTGTGCCCAAGACTTCTGGGGTATACTGGGTAATATAGTAAGACTCCAGTTCACATATAAATGTAAATATTTATGGGTAGGTATGTATATGTGAATTCTAAAAGCTTTCACAAATAATGATATTGATTTCATCAGAATTTTTAAAATAACAAACAATTTTGTTGATTTATTTAAGTCCTAGCGTCCAAACCAGTGCTTTGGACTTTTCCTGCAAGCCGCCCTGCAAAAATATACTGATTGCTTTCATCCTTTCCTTTCATTAAATAAAGAAGCAAAATGTTGTTATATGTGTGCATTTAATGAACCCAAAGATAGGTCGGCAGTCATAAACATAGTAAACAACCATAAAGACTTTTATTCTAAATGTTGTGTCTAAATTTGACAAAGACAAAATTAAGGGTTTCCACTGGAGACTACATATACTTAAGGAAAAAATCTAGAAGCACACTTCAAAAATACTTTATTAGTTGAGAATGTTGCCCAATTTGTTTTGATTATATATTCACCCCCCCCCAGCTCCCTCCAGATATACTCCCTTCCCTTCCAACCCAACCTCATGTCCTCTCTTTTAAGTTTTCCTCCATCCAGTCCAGTTTATGCTGATTATATATTCTCAGATGTTTGACCTTCCACCCACAGCAGACAATCTTTAAAGCAGCAATTAATAAAGGCCATCATTATGTAGTTTAATTTTTCAAAAAGTAAAAACCTTTTAACATTATTTTGAAGCATGTTAGTGATAGAGTAATTGCATTTGGAAACAAAATAACTTATGCATTGAATTCCTTAGTATGGCAAACTGTCTCCTTAGTGCATTGTTGCTCATGCTCACACTCCCTGCTCACATCCCCATTGCACCCTCAGCTTATTTGCTGTTTGCTGTTTTGTTTTCTATTGCTTTGTCTTGAGATGGGGGTCACCACTGTTTGTTTGGGAAGATTCCCACCCTGGGTCAGGAGCTTTTGCTAAAACCACTGGAAGTTGTTGAACTCCCCAAGACTCTGGAGGCCTTCCCAAGTCAAATTCAGTTCCTCTTCTTGGTCCTCAGCTTCCTCTAAGGCAGCAGTGAGGTGATGGGATGGGAATATTGCTAGGGATTGTGTTGAATCTCTAAGTTGTGCTGGGTAACACAACATTCCAATACATTGATTCTGCATACTCCTTAGTATGGCAGATCTTAATGTTTCCTGTTGTTTCTTTCAATTTCTTTAGTATCCTACAGTTTTCATTGTATAGATCTTTCCTCTCCTTAATTTCATCCTTAGGTATTTTATTTTTATTGAAACTATTTCCAGTGGGATCTTCTCCACCCTCTCCCAGATTTCATTGTCAGCATGTTTGTTATTGGTATATAGAAAATGTTTTGTTTTGCTTTGCTTTGGTTTTTATGTCTATTTAGTTGTTTAGTTGGGGAGGCAGGCGCAGACGTGCTGTGATGAATTCGTGAAGGTCAGAGGGCAACTTATGGGAAACAGTTCTCTCCTTGCACCATGTAAGTACTTGGGACCAAACTCAAAATTATCAGGCAGGGAGCAGGCATTTTCACCTCCTGAGCTACCTCACCACTCCCAGAGAAAACTTTTACATTCTGATTTGAAAGCTGCTACTCTGATTAAAGTATTTATTGAATCTAAGATTTCTAGTTGTTTGGCTTGGTTTTGGTTTTGTTGTTATTTACGGTTTTCTCTTTGTCTCGTTGTTGTTGTTGTTGCTGATTTCTTTTGTTCTGTTTCTTTTCATCTTTCTTCATAACTCTGACCATCCTGGAAAGTACTACACAGTCCAAGCTGTCCTCAGACTCACAGAAACCATCTGCCTCTGCCTCGTGAGTGCTTCTGGGATTTAAGGCATGTGCCACAAACCCAGGAAAAGTGTGTTGTTCAATCTCCTTGTATTTATATAGTTTCTGTGGATTCTCTTACCATTAATTTCTCATTTTATTCTACTATGGTCTAATAATGTACAAGAAAGTGTGATTTATTATGAAGAATGGCCCATAGGCTACTAAGAAGAATATATATTTTATAGCTATTGGTTGAAATAATCTGAAGATAGCTATTAAGTCTATTTGATTTATGTTGCACTTTAACCTGGAAGTTTGTTTGTTTGTTTGTTGTTATTTTTTCCAAACAATCTATCTACCTATTGTTGATAGGGAGAGATGGAATCACATGATATTACTGATATTTCTCTACCTGACTCTATCAATCTTTATGTCCAGTAGTGGCTTTTGGTTTAAGGGGTTAAGTTCACCAATGTTTGCTGCATACATATTTACAACTGTTGTGCTATTTTAATGGCTTATTTTCTTTACTAATATGTAATGCGATTCTTCATGTCTTCTATCTGATTTGGCATGGATCCTGTGCCATCAAATGTATAAATGCAGCCAACATTTCTTTGGGGGATTGCGTCTGATTGACCTCACTCCCCATCTCTGCCTCTGTGATGTGTTTTTCCATAGTCAACACATAGTTGGATTTTGTTCTTTAATCTAATCAGCTAGTCGTCATTTTAAAATAGGATAATTAAGACTATTTACATTTAGTGTTTTTAAAACTTAACCGAAGTTTGCTGGTTTTCATAACTTTGTTAGTTGTTTTTCAGTTGGCTGGAATGTTGTTTATGCTTTTCTTTCTTATCTATTTGTATTAGCGGTTTGCTGGTTTACTGAACTACACACAATTGTTTCTCCCCCTAGTTCTCCTTCGTCGGTCTATCTTCTCATGACGTGTAGTCTTCACTGTGCTCACATGGTAACAGTCCCCTTGCTTCCTCCTTTTTTGTGATTAGAATCTCATTCATGTCATCTCCAGCTCTAGCTTGGTAGTCATGGATTGCTTAAGTCTAAGCTTGTCTTAAAATGTCTATATCTCCATTACTTTTTTAAATAAAATCTACGTTGGATATAGTAATCTTGATTGGAAGTTGTTTCTAGTTTAACATATCATTGCGTGTCTTCCTAGATTTTAGAAATTTCTAGTGAGAGAATGGATGCTATTTTAATATGTTTGCCTTTGTAAGAGAGTTGTCATTTTGCATCTTTTAGTATCTCTCTTAGCTTAGACATTTGAATATAATGTGTCCTTGGTCATATTTTGGAGTTATATATGCCTCTTATATTCAGGTGTACATCTCTTTCCCTAGATTGAGGAAAGTTTTGCTGTGATTCTATAGCATGGAACTCACACATCTTTAGTTTTTAACGTCAGCTCCCTCTTCTGACTCCTGGACTCTTGGGTTTCATTTCTTGATCATGTCCCTGAGTTCTTAGATACAGAGTTTGTGCCTTTGTTTATTTGTTTGTTCACTTGTTTTTTCTTTGTTTTCTTCTGCTGCTGTCTGTCAATAATACTTTTGACCTTGTCTTCCATACCTCACATTCTTTTTTATTCTGTTTGAGTCTGTTTGCTGCCATGCTTTCTGTTGTTTTTATTTGAACGAGTTTAGTAGCCCCAACATTTCTGTTTGTGTATTTGTGTCTTCTCAAGATTTTCATTTTCTTCACATTTTTGTTCATGTTAGGACTTTCTCATCTGTGCGGAGGACTTTGCCCCCAGAGTCCTAAAGTGCTTTTTTGTTTGTTTGTAGAGGTGAGGGTTGTATTGTTTGTTGTTGTAGCTCTGGCTGTCCTGGAACTCACTCTGTAGACCAGGGTGGCCTTGAACTCACAGAGATCCACCTGCCACTGTCTCCTGAGTGCTGGGATTAAAAGTGTGTGCCACCATGCCTGGTCTGAATTGATATTTTTAGTTCATTCATTTGCTTAATTTTTTTTTGCTCTTTAAAGTCACCCATTATTTTCTGAAGTAGAATTTTTAATTCATTGGCATTTCAACAGTTCTGTCATCTTTGGATTTGGAAGTGGAGTGACTATGATATCTTGGAGGCATCATGTCTTGCCTTTACATGTTTGTTGTTTTTATGTTATGATTTGCACATCTGTTAGTTTGGATATCTCTTCTGAATTTATTTGGGGATGTTATTAGTGAACAGCTGACTCTTGAGAGCTCAATTCCTAACACTGCTCTAAGTAAAGCCAAACTGCTGTAACAGCAGCAACAACAACCACATCAAACAAGATACAGAATTATACTCAAAATCAAGTATGCCAAGAAATAGATCACCAATTGCCATACAGAAGAAGTAATAGAAATGGCCTGGAGAGATGGCATGATGGTTAAGAACACATGTGCTGCTCTCTTGCAGAAGATCTAGATCTAGTTCCTCACACCCGCACCTTACAACCTCCTGTAACTCCAGCTCCAAGCAGTCTGCTAACTCTGAGGACGTAGGCACATAACCACACTCAAACATACGTGCACACACACAATTTAGAAATAAAATAAATCTGAAAAACAGTGTGGAGTGTGACATGAAGTTAAAATTACTTAGAGTACGTGCAGAAAGAATAAATGAGATAATGTAAGGGGGCAGAAGAAGATGAAAAGAAGGAAGGGGCTAATTAAGAGAGAAGGAATGGAGAAGAATGTGTGTTTTACCTAGAAAGCAAGAAATTTTAAAAATTTTGTTTTCCTGAAATTAAAACAATATAGCAACCAAGGTAGGTAGTTGAAGCCAGGGTCAATGACTCATGACTCTAATCTTGGGAGGCTGAGGCAGGAGGATGGCTGAGAGTTTGAAGACATTTTGTTTTATTTAGTGAGTCTAGGCCAACCAGAAAAAAAAAGACCCTTAACAGAGAAAGGTAAATAAAAATTAACACCAGAAACATCTTTTCAATATACAATAAAAAGAAAATTTAAATACTACTAAGATGACAGTGCAGAGATAAAAGGAGAAACACATAGGGTGACAAATTTTAGAGAGTCGAGGAGTTAGCGTGATACACTGCTTACCTTATATGCAGGTTTAGCAGAATTTAGCTCCAGAATCCATATTCTAAAACGCTGGGTGTGCTGATGCATGTATAAATCCCAGGGAGGGAGGCAGAGATGGGCATCAACTAGCCTACCTAACACTTCATGTGTTCCAGGAGCTGAGTGTAACCTGAGCCATGGTGTGGTGTCCTCTGGTCCCTGGATATAAAAAATACATGGGACATGAATATACCCATACACACTTGCAGACACACAAACATGCAATGTAATATACCCATACACACTTGCACATACACAAACCTGCAGTGTAAATATACCCATACACGCTTGCACACACACAAACATGCAAAGTGAATATACCCATATATACTTGCACACACATAAATATGTGATGTGAATATACCCATACACATTTGCACACACACAAACATGCGATGTTGAAGCAGCTTCATCAAGTGAAATGGGGTGTAGTAAGAAGATAGGGGTGCCAGCTAAACTAGGAGACTCTTATTTCCCTACCACATAGAGTCCTGAGGCCTAGACTGGTCAAGTCAGATGTACTACACAGTGATCTTCATCTCTCTTTCTTGCCTATCAGGAACCTTTGTAGACTACAATTAGTTTTGATGTCTATAAGTCAGGTAGATTCTCCCATAGTTTGTAGCACCTCTGGTGGCTAAATAGCTAACCATTGGGTGTCCCCCAAGGGTGTGCGGATGCAAATCAGTACCAAGTGTGCACCCCCACTTCAGTCTCTGTACTGATCACACCAAAGGCTCTTGCTTTATCTTCAGGTGATTTGGTCAGCGTATAGTCACCAAATGAAGGCTATTCATGTTGTTGGCACTGCCCAATCTGAGCCCATTGTCTGAACTTAGCTTGACCTCCCCTTGCTCTGCATTCCACAGCCTCAGGGGCAGATTGAGTCTACATTTCTGGGGGTGGGGGTATTACTTTTTTTTAAATTTGTGAGTGGATGGGATGGGGTGGTACGTCAGGGGATAATTGACAGGAATCTTCTTCCCTTTCACCATGTAGATCTCAGGGATCTGACAGATAATGTCTCAGACACACCAGAAGAGAATATCAGATCTCATTACGGATGGGTGTGAGCCACCATGTGGTTGCTGGGATTTGAACTCAGGACCTTTGGAAGACCAGTCAGTACTCTTATCCACTGAGCCATCTCGCCAGCCCCGTTTGCTTAGTTTTAAATGACAGTTTTCTCTCAAAATGGTGCCTGGCCAGAGCTGTTTGAGCCAGGGAATTGCTTCCCACTGCTGGCCTATCAACTCCTATCTTTAGAAACCTGCAACTACATAGAAGGCCCAAGAGCCGCAGGCGAGACCTGTGGGTCTGACTCCTTGTCTCTCTCACCAAGAACTCCAGTGTTTGGAATGAGGTTTCTGCTTCTCCTCCCACACTATGGAGTCTGCTGCTGGAGCAGCCCTTCAGCTGATTCTCCTCACTTCCCTGACCTATTACACTCTCTGTGGCTTCCAAGCCTGCTCACTCTTTCTATCTTTGGAATACGCCTGTTTTGTTGTCTAGACTCTTCAGGTTCACTGTTCAACCTGGATGCATCTTCTAATTAACAGCCTTCTTGATTAACTTTTTAAAAACTCCGAAAGAGATGGGGGGAAATGAAATGAGAAGAAGGAAGGCAGCTAAGGGCAAAAGTGAAATTACAGATTGGGTGAACCACCCCAGACACTTAAACAATCTTCCTAATGTTCAAATATAGGCACACTGAGGCAACTGCAGTGCTTGGACCTGTTCAAATGGTTTGCAGACAATTCTCTTTACTGATCTACAAGCCTTGAAAGCTGGGTGTTGTGGTCTACCTGAAGCCCCTCTGTGTCAGTCTCCCTTTCCCTACTTCTCCTGCTTCTTCTGTTCCATCTCTCTTGTTAAGGGAGGTCCATCATAAGTCTACCTTTTAATTTTTTTCTTTAAAAATTCTAGCTACTGACAAATCTTTTGGGGAGGTAAATTTAGAATTCAAACTACATAGGGAAGTTTTCTGTTATCAATTTAAAACTAAAGAGCAATGGCTAAACTCTGTTTCTCTTTTTTCTGTTGTTAAAACTTCTCCAAATGGTCATTATACTCTCAAATGGTTCTTGATTAAGTTATAATATTTTTGAGATATGTACATGAGTTAAAATACCAAAACCAGTATGAAATCAGATGTTTGTTTCAGAGACATGGTAGAGTCTTGTATTGAAACTGTTCCAGGACATTTGCAAAGGTCTACCAGAATGGTGTTTCTGTAGTTGGGTTACTAGAAAAATGCATAATGAATAGCCACCACCACTAAACAAAACAAAACTAAGGGACAGAAAGATAAGATTTAATAAGTCCTTTCAGCACTTTAGAATTTAATTCATAATGATATTTGTCATATAAATAAATAAATAAATAATGCTAACTTCTGAACTCCTCAACTTGCCGATCGTCTTGGGTATTCACTGAGCCTGCGTCTATGGTGGTTGCTGTTTTTCTTTCCCCAATTATAATAAGTCAAATCAAAGATTTCTTCCCCACCCCACCTCCAATCGTTAGAGAAAAAAATCATTCTGGGAACTGCAAAGACCAAATATAAAATTTCCACTTAGACTGATGTTGAAAATTGACCCCTTGGGTTTATACAGTAACCTATATTTGACTTATAGGGAGACAGAGGAGAATCAAATCTAAATGAGGAATTCTGTCCTCAAAGGCAGGTGAAAGTCAGGATCTCCAAGTTTTGCTCTAGTGTGAACAGTAGTTGGTATGTCCTCCTGGCTTCACTTTGAAACTCAAGTCTTATGAAAGTCACTGAGTTTAACACTCAAGGGAAAATAAGAGCTGGGAGGATCACAGAGTATCTGTGAAGCAATCACTCCTCGAAACTGAGTGCTGGGGTAGCTGGTGCTGTGCCTGCAGTCTACCTGGATTCTGGACCATGTTGCTTACCCTGTGGTTCATGGGTTGGATCCATGTCTTACCTGTGACAGGTGATCAACACTGTCTCTACACTGCTGCACTAAAGACCTTGTTGAAGTATTTCTTCCTCATGCCCTGTTATCTTAAAGTTCTAAAGGATAAAGAAAATAACCATCTCTTTTTATTAAGCTCTCCTACCCTGACACACTGTGTAGTTCTCAGAATCCTAATGTATAGACCAATTATACATTTCATATTTGGGAATGTTTATTTAGAAGAATGGGACCAGCTTGCTAAATAGCTAAACTTTTTTGCAAAAGTACATATTAAAGACAATTCTTTAGCAACTGATATCTCACTTCCACAGAAGTTCTGAAGATCAAAGAAGTAGAGGTGTCAAAGAGACGAAAAATTAAATCTCCCCAGAGGCTCAAGTATGACGGTATGAAGACCTTGACTGGAAGTTAGCAATAGCTACTTTGATCCACAGCATGGTGGAGAGATTATAGTATTGTCATGGTGAATGAGTGGTGAGCTCTAGACTTGATGACCTTAAGGTCCCCTTAATTATTTTCTTCTCTAGATGTTTAGATGGAGTATTTGTTCTCTACTTGTTTATCATTAAAATGATTATTAAATGTTAGCAAGCTCACATTTTTATTCTGAAAGCTTAATAAAGACATTCTTATTTCGATCCCTTGCATATAGAGAATGTGTTGAAGTCCCAGCTGACATCCTCAACACTGCCCTAATATTGACATTTGTTGTTGGTTGGGGCATCTCTACCTGAGAGTTTAGTAGTTCGATAGGACTCATAAAAGCTCTAAGCTTCAGAATTACAGTTTATCAGAGCAAAAAACTATAGATTCTAAGAAGAAATGCACATTGAACAGGATCTTGGCAAGTTTACTGGGAACCTTCTGTTTTCCTCACACAGAGGGTTTGTGTACTTCATTCAGTCTTCTAAGGACTATGTGTGGTAACAGCATCAGCCAGGGACCTTTGTCCAGTGGTTTTATTAAGACTCAGCCACATCCACATGGTTGACTGGATGTAATACTGACCTCAGCCTTCAACCCCTCTAAAGATCAAGCTAATAATGCTTGGCTGAAGAATGGCTTCTCCCACCATCAATCATTTCACTAACATAGACTTGGCATGGCACAGGGTCCCAGGTAAACAAACAAACAAACAAAAAAATCTTGTCAGGAAAGACATTTCAGGAGTTTAAAGGTTGCCTCTGAGGAGACAAGGGTAAAGGCCAACCTCTTAGGGGAACGTTAACCCTTTACTGAACATTAGTAATAAGCAACCACTTTTTTCTCTTTTCTATTAACTAGTAAAATAGATTTTAGAACCCTAATCTGTTACTAATTAGCTCTTCTGTTACTTGTGCTTTGAGCACTTGCTGTGATTCATACATTCTGCCAGGAAGTGAAAATGAAAATCTCGGTAAGCCAATGCTTCAGGTTAAGTAAGAGACAAAATATTTAGACAAATAATTATAGTAACATGAATTAAAATATTCTTAGAACACAATGGGGTAAAGCTTTAATTTTGTTTGCAATTATGGGGGTATAATAACTTCCTTGACTCAGGAAAAAAATGTCATGCTATTATTTTAAGAGCTAGCTATTTCAATCTTGAACAAATGGCCTAGATAGGAATTACATTACTGATTTATGAATGGGAACTGATAGTAGTACCTTGTTGATTGATGAAGATAGTCCAGATGTTTCAAAGCTCACCTTGTTACCCATTCAAAACTACCTTCTTCACTAATCCCCGTGCTTAACTCCCATTGTGTTTATCAAGCCCTTCAAAGTTTTATGTACCTTTGCTTAGACAAGTCTCAAATATAAAGTGAAAAAATAATGAACTTGCTACATGTTTAGAAGTGACCCTCATGATAGTCTGTGGAGATTGGCTCAGTGCTTAAGAGCACTGGCTGCTCTTCCAGAGGACCCAGGTTCTATTCCCAGCACACATATGGCAGCTTACAACTGTCTATAATTCAAGTTCCAAGGGATCCAACACGTTCACATAGACAAACATGCAGACAAAACACCAATGCACGTGAAACAAAAATAAATAAATCATTTAAAAAGAGAAGTGATCCTCCCATCTTTAGATCACAGACCAGAAAATAGGTATTTTGGGTCTTGTAGAACAGTCTTACCCAACTCTGTCTCTCATGTGTTAAAGAAGCCAGAAATGCATGAAGCAATGGATATAACTTTGTTTTGAGAAAAACAATTACTTGCAAAACTGCATATGGACTCTAGCTGGTTTGCCATTAGTCTGTCTCTCAATCATTTATTTTTGAATTAATGTTGTTGAATTACCTGCTGCAGAAACACTAAGGGATGAGGCATTTTCTAATTTAATGCAGATATCTAATTAGCTCAGTACCATAGTTTGAATGTGTAATGTCCTCCATGTATTAAATACTAACCCCCCAAATCCTGTTATTTTGAAAGGTAAAATAGTTATTCTTTCTTAGCAACTTAACTAAATTAGGAATCACCTAGAAGCTTCCTTCCGGTCTGAGCCAGTGCCCAGAGCAGACCTTGGGCTCAAACTCCACAGCCAGTCCCACAACACCCTAAGGAAGATCCACTCCCAGGAGCTCTAACAGACCCAGAACCACAGGATTCCAGGATCCCAGGATCCCAGGATCCCAGGATCTTGGTCACACCAGGACCTCAGGGTCCTAGAGGCAGTTTACACCAGAGCTCTATTACTGCCAGAGCTCTATTACACCCAGGATCTCAGGATCACAGGATCCCAGAATCACAGCATCACAGAGACAGCTGGACTCTGAGGAATTCTGACACAACCAGGATCTTAGAAAGGAGAGGCTATATCCAATCAGATGTAGAGAGGGCAGGTAGCACTAGAGATAATCAGATGGTGGGAGACAAGCACAAAAACATAAGCAACAGAAACCAAGGTTACTTGGCATCATCAGAACCTAACTCTTCCCACCATAGCAAGTCCTGGATACACCATCACAACGGAAATGCAAGATTCAGATCTAAAATCACTTCTCATGATGGTGATAGAGGACTTAAGAAAGACATAAATAACTCCCTTAAAGAAATATGGGAGTACACAGGTAAACAGCCAGAATCCCTTAAAGAGAAAACACAAAAGTCTCTTAAAGAGTTAAGAGACTCTTAACTCTAAGAAAATACAATCAAACAAGCGAAGGAAATGAACAAAACCATCCCAGATCTAAAAATGGAAATAGAAACAATAAAGAAACCACAAAGAGAGACAACTCCGGAGTTAGAAAACCTAGGAAAGGGATAGGAGTCATAGATGCAAGCATCACCATCAGAATATAAGAGATAGAGGAGACAATCTCAGGAGCAGAAGATAGCATAGAAAACATTGACACAACAGTCAAAGAAAATGCAAAAAGCAAAAAAGCTCCTAACCTAAAACATTCAGGAAATCCAGAATACACTAAGAAGACCAACTCTAAGGATAGTAGGTATAGAAAATAGTGAAGATTCCCAACTTAAAGGTCCAGTAAATATCTTCAAGAAAATTATAGAAGAAAATGTCCCTAACCTAAAGAAAGAGATTCCCATGAATATACAAGAAGCCTACAAAACTCCAAATAGACTTGACCAGAAAAGAAATTCCTCTGGTCACATAATAATCAAAACACCAAATGCACTAATCAAAGAATATTAAAAGCAGTAAAGGAAAAAGGTCAAGTAACATATAAAGGCAGACCTATCAGAATTACACCAGACTTCTCATCAGAGACTATGAAAGTTGGAAGATTCTGGGCAGATGTCATACAGATCCTAAGAGAACACAAATGATAGCCCAAGCTACTATACCCAGCAAAATGCCCAACTACCATATATGGAGAAACCAAAGTATTCCATAACAACACCAAATTCACACAATATCTTTCCACAAATCCAGCCCTTCAAAGGATAATAAAGGGAAAACACCAATACAAGGAGGGAAACTACATTCTAGAAACAGTAAAAAATAATCTTTCAACAACCCCAAAAGAAGATAGCCCCACAAACATAATTCCACCTCTAACAACAAAAACAACAGGAAGTAACAATCACTTTTCCTTAATATCTCTTAACATCAATGGACTCAGTTCCCCCAAAAAAGACTGGATACATAACAGGACCCAGTATTTTGCTGCATACAGGAAACACACCTCAGTGACAAAGACAGACACTACCTCAGAGTAAAAGGTTGGAAAACCTTTTTCCAAGCAAATGGTCCCAAGAGAAAAGCTGGAATAGCCATTCTAATACCGAATAAAATCAGCTTTCAACCAAAAGTTATCAAAAAAGGAAGGACACTTCATACTGGTCAAAGGAAAAATCTACCAAGATGAACTCTCAGTTCTGAACAACTATGCTCCAAATGCAAGGGCACCCACATTCTTTTTTTTTTTTTAAGATATTTTCTTTATTTACACTCCAAATGATGTTCCCTTTCCTATTTTCCCCTCTGAAAACCCCTTATCCCCTCCCTCCACCCCCTGCTCACCAACTTACCCACTCCCACTTCCTGGCCCTGGTATTCCCCTATACTGGGGCATATAACCTTCACAGGACCAAGGGCCTCTTCTCCCATTGATGACCAACTAGGCCAACCTCTGCTACATATGCAGCTAGAGCCATGAGTCCCACCATGTGTTTTCTTTGGATCATGGTTTAGTCCCAGGGAGCTCTGCAGGGCGGGGGGTGGGAGGGGGTGGGGAGGCACTGACATTCATAAAAGAAACTTTACTAAAGCTCAAAGCACACATTGTACCCCACACAATAATAGTGGAAGACTTCAACACCCCACTCTCAGCAATGGATAGATCCTGGAAACAGAAACTAAACAGAGACAAAGTGAAACTAACAGAAGTTATGAACCAAATGGATGAACCAAATATTTATAGAACATTTTTCATCCTAAAGCAAAAGAATATACCTTCTTCTTAGCACCTCATGTACCTTCTCCAAAACTGACCATATAATTGGTCACAAAACAGGCCTCAACAGATACAAGAAGATTGAAATAATCCCATGCACTCTATCAGATCACCACGGACTAAGGCTGGTCTTAAATACCAACAAAAACAATGAAAAGCACACATACACATGGAAGCTGAACAACGTTCTACTCAATCATAACTTAAAGAAAGAAATTAAAGACGTTTTAGAATTTAATGAAAATGAAGACACATCATATCCAAACTTATGGGACACAAAGAAAGCATTAATAAGAGGAAAACACATAGCTCTAACTACCTCCAAAAAGAAACTGAGCTTACACTAGCACACCTGAAAGCTCTAGAACAAAAAGAAGCAAATACAGCCAAGAAGAGTAGAGAGAAGGAAATAATCAAACTCAGGGCTGAAATCAACCAAATAGAAACAAAAAGAACTATACAAAGAATCAACAAAACTTGGAGCTGGCTCTTTGAGAATGTCAACAAGACAGATAAACGCTTAGCCAGACTAACCAGAGGGCACAGAAGATACAGTATCTAAATTAATAAAATCAGAAATGAAAAAGGAGACATAACAACAACATGTATCTTAAAATAATTATTCTGTTTGTTGAATATTAACAGTTGAAAATCTTAAAATCATGTCCTACAAAAGAAAAAGAAAAAGAAAAAGAAAAAGAAAAGGAAAAGGAAAAAGTAAAAGAAAAAGAAAAAGAAAAGGAAAAGGAAAAGGAAAAAGAAAAAGAAAAAGAAAAGGAAAAAGAAAAAGAAAAAGAAAAAAAAAAGAAAAAAAAGAAAAGGATTCACCTAGGAGACATAAGATGTGTCTCTGAGGTTGTTCTGGAAAGGACTAAAAGGAGAAGAAAAAGATGTACCCTGAACATGGGTGGTAACACCCCATGGGTTGAGAACCCAGGATGAAAAAAAAGAGAGAAAAATAGAAATCCAGATGAGGGCCATCAATCCTCTCCCTCCCCCTCCCCCTCCCCCTCCCCCTCTCCCTGTGCCTCCCCCCCCCCCCCCCCCCCCCCCAGTCTCTGCCTGCTGACAGCAAACACAATGAGACTAGCTGCTTATTGCTTCTGCCAACAGGGCTTCCCACTGTGTGTGCTGTATCCTTCTTTTGTTAAGTCACTTCTCATTGGGTATTTGGCCACAGCAATGATAAAAGGAATTCCCACAGGTAGGAAACCTTTAAGAGGTCTGAGGTCATTAAGCCATTGGGGGCAAGTCTGGAGGGGGAGGGGAAAGGGGGAGGGGATGGGGACAGGGACAGAGAGACTCCACCCATTTCCTCTTTCTCTTGTTCACTTCCTGGCCAGAAAGCAGAGAGTTTGGTATGCTCCACACTCCACATGATATTACCATGTTTTATGGACTGATAAATCTAAAACTGGATGTCAAAATAAATGTTCTCTCACTTGAAGTTGATATTCTTAGATGGTTGACATAGTAAGAGAAATCTAAGACAGAGCCTATGAATAGGTGGTTTTCAGCATTGAAATCTTTGTGCCAATGTGAGGTGGGGCTGTGTCATAACTAAATTCGATGGATGTATCATTGTTGTGACTAACTGCACCACACTGAGAATATTTAGAAATCTCTGAAGCTCTGTATAGACCTGTGGGAAAGAAGGTAAGATTAAATGAAGGTTTTCTTGTGATAAGAACTATTTAGATCTGCTATCACAAGAGAACACAACTACGGACATCAGCATATCTTGAAATAAAATAGAATGGAGATTGTTTACTGGGCCAACAAAACCAGCCAATAGTCTGCTATGAAGGCCACTCTGATCTCAACCCTTGCTTTCTTTCTCAGTGGAAGTCTGATTTTATGGAGCTAAGCAAAATGTACAAACAAAAAGTTTGCAGTTTCTCAGAATAATCTTCCAAGTAGAAATAGCCCACATGAACTAATTCTGGTCAATGAGATATAAATAGAAGTCTACTAGTTATTCAAAACAAAGAAGGCATGTGCCGTGTCAAATCCCAGCATTCAGGAGGCAGAGGCAGGTGGATTTCTATGAGTACAAGGCCAAGTACTCTATGGTCTATGTAGTAAATTCTAGTCCAGCCAGAGTTAACGTGATAAGACTCTGCCTCAAAAGTAAATAAACGGGTTAGAGAGATCTTGTAGTAGCATTATTTTAGTAAATCCCAGTGCAGGGTTGCTACCTGCCTCAATGCTTTATGTTCCCAAATTTAGCACACACACACACACACTCCTTTATGCTTTAATATGCCTTATGCAGCACAAAAGCTAGTTAGCTGTCTAACCTCCATGCTTTTGGAATCTACCTCCCACCAATAATTCTGAGTTACGACTTACTAATTTCTATGTTCCATCTTGGCTGCTCTGAACTCCAATTAGTCAGCCTTCTGGGATGTTTTATGGCCCAGAGCCCAGGGTGTTCTCTTCGCTTCTCTACTGCTTGGTGGCCTCTGTGTCTCTCCTCTCTCCACACTCTCCCCACATGCCAGATCTCCTCTTCCTCCTACTCCCAGTCCTAAGTCCAGGAATCCTAAAATCCCATATCTGTCCTCCCCAGATATTGGCTGCTGGTATCTTTATTTACCAGTCAGAACCAACTGAGGGCAGGTTCTCAGAAGCTATGTGCAGACCCTCTGATACAAACAGGTTTTGGGGGGAACCCAAATAGCATTTGAAAACAAGCAGCTACAAGATCTTTCAGAGGTTCTGAGTTCAATTCCCAGCAACTACATGGTGGTTCACAACCATCTGTATTGGGATTCAATGCCCACTTCTGTTATGTCTGAAGACAGTAACAGTACTCATATACATAAAATAAATAAAGAAATCTTTAACCAAAAAAGTATATATATATATATATATATATATATATATGTGTGTGTGTGTGTGTGTGTGTGTGTGTGTGTATACATATATATATATATATGTATATATATATATATAAATTTTTCTTTAAAAAATCTGTTTTTCCCTTGTTGACAAAAGGCTAGAGTCAGCTGTCATGTGTGAGTCTTATTCACGTGTTTATTTTTCCAAAGTAAAACTATAGGTGTGGTGTTTAAAGGTGGAACATCCTTCTTGCAAGGATGAAAATCTAACATGGCATAATGTTGAACAGAAAACGGGGAGGAAGTACAATCCATGGTGATCACTCTAATGGCTACAGGGCTTTCTTTATTTGAAAAAACACAAGACTTTACTTAAGCCACTATTAGTGGCTTTCTATTAAATGAAGCTAAAAGCAACTCCAATGGAATCAAAAGCCACCAAAACTGGCTCATTGTCAGTACTGAAACGCTGTTAAGGGATAAATTATAACATCATGACTTTGCTGTGTGTGCTTGGGCAGTAGAGTTGATGGCAAAGCAGTGCTGCGGGTCTGGCCTCGTTACTCTTCCTCCTCTCATTAGCTCGCGTTCCTGGATGCTGAGTGGTTACTGAGAAAGGCATTAACGATCACAGAGTGTGGACCCATTAAGGATTCTGGGTGGCTGAATACAGATCTCCTTCGGGGTCTACACACTTACCATAAGAAGTCTGACCAGAACTCAGCAAGCAGCAAGCAAGCAGTCAAACAAACAAGCCAAAACCAACCAACCAACCAACCAACCAAAAAAAATCCCTCTCAACTTTTGTTAATTAACTCATAACCCCCCCAAAGAGTGTACCCACATTTTTTCCTGTTATCTATGAAGTTTTTTGAGCTAATGATTTTATAGAAAAGGAAAAAATGTTGATTTTATTTTTTGTTTTAATTACCCACTCCTGGTTCCCTATGCAGCTTTATAAATAATTTTTTATTGAAACCATGTTTGTGATGAGTAACTCTTTAAAAATTTTTTCTCTTAAAAGCTTTTTGCCATTAATATTTCAGTTAATTAAAACTGCATTATGCCTTAATCCTTTGTAAATGCACAACAGAATAAATAGTGCACAATACTGGAGTCAGAAGGTTCTTTCGAATTGGATGACTAGGCTACAATTGGTGGCTTATTAATGTAAACCTGGTGGGGGGTAAGGCAGAGGACATTTTATGTTTGAATATTTGCAAAAGAGATCATATTTACAAGGGCATTATTTTTTTTCCTACTGAATTTCTAAATGTTACTATTAAAAGACAGAATATGTGCAGCACAAACATGTGTGTCCCAAGGGACAGTTCAAAAAGATTTCTAAGCGTGGAGTTTATGGAGGAATCTGAAGTCAAATTAATATCCCAGAGCCTGGTTAAAAACTCAGATTTGGAAATGCTTTCCCAGATTAAAAAGGAGTTTTGGTGTGGGGCTCCATATGGAAAACATGCATAATTTATTTAAAAGACCAAAGTAAAAGTGAATTCACAGTTCAAAATCTGGATAATTATGCTATAATTAAAGGACTAGTTTGTTTTGTTTTAAAATTATTGTCTTCAAAGTTTCCGCCCAGCACCCATTGCTATTCAAGGATCCCAAAGCCTGCTGTATTTTAAGCTTACTTTTCACAGTCCTGTGAATCTTGTGTCTCACTCTCAAATGCAGTCAGACTCAATGAAGTGTTTCGTGTCCTCTTTCCTCTATAACCCAACAGTAGAAACATTCCTATCCTTTTTCTTATTATGATTCTGCACTTTGAGATTATAACTTAATAAGGGAAAAGAAAAGAAATTGACAGAGTTGACAGGTTTGATCAGCTACATAAACATCTGAGGCAGAGATAGGACACTATGCATAATCATTTATTCAATATATATTTACTGGGCCACTTTCATATGTTGAATGTGATGGTTATGCACTTCAAAGATTTACAGCCACAGGTTCCAAAATATTTCATTAATTATTCTTCCTATCATAAGACACATACTGTCTTCAGCAGAGTAGATCTTCAACTCACCCCCCCACATTTTATTAAATCATAGTCAAACAAAAACTTGAGACTATTATACAAAGAAGAAATATAATTTTTTCACAACAGCTAAAAATTCTGTGTAGTAGATTCCAAGAAATAAATATATATCGAATTCTTCCAAGACCATAATTATATATTCAAATTCAAAAACTGATTTTGAGGATAAAATACCCAAGATGCAAGAAAGCAAAAAAATGTTTAAATTGTGGTAGCAACTAAATCTTTGTTTCCACATACCTATCTCTTTTTTATATATTTATATGTATTATATTTCATATAATATAAATTATTTTATATAATATAAATAATATATTATTTAATTACAAGTTCTGGAATTACATAGCATTTCTTATATGTGATACAAAGCTATTCTACTAGATGTGCACTCAAATAAACTATATCTTGAAGGGACAATGTATACATTTTTGCTTTTGGCATAAATCCAATAGTTTCTTTTCAGAAAAATAAACCAAGGATGTATCTATTATTATGTGATTACATTCAATGAGATCTTATTTGACTAAAACACTAGAGACTATTGCCTCCACCAACTGTCGAACTTGAGTACAGAAGTTTACTACTTAAGCAAAATCTTGTATGAACATACTTGAAAGATCTGATCAAATACAACTTGCTAATAATGTCAGTCTCACATGTGTTTAATGACATGCATGATCATTCTGATGCCAGGTAAACAAAACACAATACAAACTTAGTTCAGAAACAATGGTAACTCAATCGCTGGGCGTAACAACCAAACTTCTAATTTTGTAAGCCTTATTAAATCTAAATCCTCTAGTGGCGACGCCATTGAAACTAGGAGACATTTGTAATTACATTTTGTCCTCATGTGATCCCCATCCAAAAAGACCCTCTCTCTCTCCTGCTTCCTCTCTTCCCTATCCAACCCAGAAGTCCCACCTACTCAGCAGTGATTGGCTCCTTTATTCACTAGGAGCTGGTTCACAAGATGTCACCTCAGTGTGTGGCTCATTCCTTATTCACAACCCTTCCCAGGAGAGAGGAATTAGCATCAAAATACAAGCAACCCCAGGGCTATCCATAACAACTATTAAGTTTTATTTCCAAAACGATTCAATTTCATTCCCATCAGGTTTTGTAATTCTAATTTTTCGCAGTCTGTTATTAAAAATGTTCAATAGTCTTCATTTATATTTATCTGTAACTACACAATTAAATACTTTCATCATTCATTGTTTTTGTTTTAAAGGTTTATGTTATTATATATGTCTGAGTGCCTTACCTGCATGTTTGCATGTGCACCATGTGTGTGCTTAGTGCCTGTGAAAGTTAGCAGATGGTGTCAGGTCCCCTGGAGCCACCATGTGGGTGCTGGGAACTGAGCCCAAGTCCTCTTCAAGAGTGCTCTAACCACTGACCCATCTCCCCAGACCCTGATTCTCTTTCTAGTCAACTACTTGTTCATACACTTTCCTTCTGGATTTTTAATTTAACTTTCAAGACACAGGTTAACAGAATTGTTTCTACATTGTAATTCTTTCTCTTTTTTTTATCACCCATTAATCTTAAAGTGCGACATGGCAACAATGCTTCCTAGTTACAAGGAATCTTAGAAATGAATATTGTGAGGTCAGAGAGGTGTGAGAGAGGGATATGGGTTTGGATGAACATTAATTCTATCAAGATGTGCAGAGGAAGAAAGTGAGCAAGCACAGAGGACAATAGAGACAATATTAGCCTATTGAATTTTTAAGGAACGTGTATTCACTTTTAATGTTTTGTATGTATGTGTGTGTGTGACAGAATGGTGTGTGTGCCATAGCATGTATAAGGTACACACAGGACACCTCTATAGAGTTTTCTCCTCCCACCTTTCTGTGCATTTCAAGGATCAAACTCAGGTCACGAGTCTTGAGCAGCAAGTGGTTTTGCTGACTGTGTCACCATGCTGGTCCAAATTTAGTATTTGATGTTGTTAGAGTTTTCTAAGAGCCATTCCAAGAATGTGTGGTCATTTAGCCAACTCATTTCTAATTTGCAACTTCAACATTTAGTTTTAAAATGTAATATACTAGACTCCTCCAGTTCCCCGCCCCCCTTTGGTTGGAATTTCAGTTAATGCAGAAATTTGTTTTAAGTACACAGATCTTAACATCTATAGCTTTAAATACACATGGCATTTGATGTTTGTGGATTTTTTTTTCTGATTTTGTCTTATTTATTCTCTTAAAATTTGGAAATGTGTACCTTCGTTTGGTTTGAGCAGCATTTCCTTTTGAAGGTTGTGAGAAGTGACTGCTGTCACTGGAGGGAATGGGTTATCTATGTGTTCTGCAGCCATTACCAAACAAAAACAAACAAACAAACAAACAAACAAGAAACAAACGTGAGATATGAGCTGATTCCTCTTAAGCAAAATGCTAACAGTTTAAATCTAGCAAAATGTAAAAAGGATGGAATATCATGGTCAAATAAATTTTAAAGAATGCAAGGATGACTTCATGCTTTAAAATTTCAATCAACAGGAGCTGAAGAGATGGCTCAGTATTTAGGAGTGTCAGGTTTGATTCCCAGCACCCACATGGTGAGCACTGTATACATACATGTGGTACATGAACATACATTCAGGCAATGAGACATATGGACATAAGTTCTGGCGAAGATTGATACTCATAAAATAAAAAGAAATAAAATCTCAAAAGAAATTGAAAATATCAACTAACAGATTTCACTGTTTGCAGAATTAAAGGGAATGTCCAAAGGATTGTTTCAACTGATATCAAAATCTTATTTGACAAAAATTAATTTTAATGTATGATAAAAATTTCAGCCAACTACAGATGAGAGAAAATAACCGGCTCCACTAGTGTCTTGCTTGCAATAAAAGTGTGGACATGGGGCTGGAGATATGGTTCAGTGGTTAAGAGCACTGACTGCTCTTCTGAAGGTCCTGAGTTCAAATCCCAGCAACCACATGGTGGCTCACAACCATCCATAATGAGATCTGATGCCCTCTTCTGGTGTGTCTGAAGGCAGCTACAGTGTACTTACATATAATAAATAAATAATACTAAAAAAAAAAAAGAAAGAAAGAAAGAAAGAAAGAAAAGATAAAAGGAACAAAGCTTTTTAGCCAGGCCTGGTGGCGCACGACTTTAATCCTAGCACTTGGGAGGCAGAGGCCAGCCTGGTCTACAAAGTGAGTTCCAGGACAGCCAGGGCTACAGAGAAACCCTGTCTTGAAAAACAAACAAACAAACAAACAAAACAAAAAAGTGTGGACACAGTGATCAAAACGTACATTTACAATTCAAAAAAGTGTTGTGGCACCGACAGGACAATTCACTTGTGTCTAATGCAGCAGAGATAAATGGTCTCTGTCCCAATATCACTTTCCTCAATCATTTGATTTAAAGACCAACATTATCAAACCCTTAATCCTCTGTAATCTGGGTAATATTGGACCTTCCTATCACATTAATCTCTGTCTCATGAGTCATCATTGATTACTAATATAAGCTAACCACAAAAACTCTTCCTTGTTCCAAAAGCGCTGAAGAGCACATTGGGCTTTAGCGGATGCTGGCAAAGGCATTAGACATCTCCTCGTGCTCTGAAAACTGGCCAGTTCTTTCTAAGCCTCTTTCCCTCTTCTCAACGCTTTATTTGAGTATCTCAAACTTAGGTCCCAAACTGCAGTTCTAGGTGGCTTCTCAGCTCCGCCCCATCATGGCCGTCCTTGTACAGCTTTTTCCCAGTCCTTTTCTGAAGCTTGGTGCTGCTGAAAGACAGGGCGTCCAACTGACAGCTGGCTCCTGACCTGTGGAGCAGCTCCCTGGAGCTCAGGCATAGGTGTAACTTCCGGTTCTTTTCCACCCCTGCGCAGTCTCTGCACCACTTCTATGGCTGAGATTTCTGGATGGTTTGCTTATTGATCAATAGACTGATTGAGTGAGAACTCGAACTCACTATGTGACCAAAGAAGAAATTTGAACTTCAGATCGTCCTGCTTTCATTCCCCACATTACAGATGTTTGCCGCCATGTCAAGGTTTATGGTGTTCCGGGGACTAAAGCCAGGGCTTCATACTTGCTGGGCGGGCTCTCTACAACTCCACCTCCCACGGTACTCTACCATCAGTAAGCGATGATTCCTTTTCATTTTTCTTTATTTTCTTGGTCATTTTTTTGTTTTAGATGAAGTCGTGGGTAATTGTTTTTCAACTTCTATCTTATGTGTTGTTTTCAACTAACACTGTAAATGTACTGATTATTTCAAACAACAACTTTTTAGACATTACCTTCCAGTCTAGAAACAGGTACAATATAGAGGCAACAAGTCCTTTTGTCTTTAAATGGCTTAAAATACAGTGAGGAGTGCAGACACATAAACTGATGAGCAAAATACTAGATAATATAATTTGTCTGAGTTGTTGGAATGTCTAAAATATCTTAAATATGGTGAAATACAGTTTTGTTGTTGTTTGGCTTCATTTAGGGTATGCATACATACATACATACATACATACATACATACAGTAGAAGGAAGAAAAAAACTTTCATAATTTCTATTTGTGATGATGGCAGGCACCCCTTGTTCTAAGATAGAAGAGAACTTTCTCCTTGTGAGGATAATACTCCACACAGACACAGCTATCAAGGCTGTCACATCACACTCAGTTTTGACTATGAGTAGCTTCAGGTAGTCAACAATCTCACCCACTTTTCTGAATATAAAAAGGATTGAAAGTGTGATTAGTAAAGCCTATTAATTCAAGAAACTTGGAGGTTGTGTAAGTGTCCAGACCTTGGGGTTCAAAATACATATGGCAGTTTTGTTTCTATTGAATTTCTGTGCTTAAATATTTCTGGGTTCCTTCCTTCCTTCCTTCCTTCCTCCCTTCCTCCCTTCCTCCATCCCTTCCTTCCTTCCTCCCTCCCTTCTTCCCTTCCTTCCTTCCCTCCTTCCATCCTTCCTTCTTCTTTGTTCTTCCCCTCTTTTTTTCTCCCTCTTTCATAATTTTGTCATGTATATTCATTGCACATGTACTGCATCACTAAGGGCATTTTCACACAAGTATACCTTGTAAGTTACAAATATCCATATATATATATATATATATATATATATATATATATACTCAGTATTTTAGAGAACACTTAGATATGAATTTTTGCAGCTAAAGAAGAAAATGATTTTACACACTGAACTCAGTAATTCCTTGAAAGGGTGTTATTCCCACTCAAGACAAACAATGCTTTTTATAACAATACAGGATACTTAATGAATTTTTTATTGGAATGATATTTGGATTACACTATTGATTTGCCACATGTGTGACTGTTAAGATTGTTTTGTTTGGTGTTTTATTTTTAAAATCAAATATTAAAGTTCATAATTATAATAATTATGATTATATCATTTCTTCCTTCTCCTTCCTTTAACTCTCCTGTGTCCCCATTTCAAATCCATTCCTATTTTCTTTAATTGTCAGTTTTATGTATATGAACATAGAGAACTACAGCCAGCTGCCTTCAACTGCTGTTGCTCTCTTGTGCATAGTTTCAGGGCTGGGCACTTGGTACTAGGTAACAGATTAGAGGCTTGTCCGTGAGAAAAAGTAATTCTTTGTCTCTCAGCACTCATTAATTGCCTGTCCATCTAGTCTCAAGTGAAGCACTATGAGATCTCTTCCTTCCAGTTAGCATGTCCTTTAGTGTTATCTTTGTCGGGTGTTAGTTAGGTAGCCATTCTGTTGACGTTTGACAGATGTGGCTTCCCAGTCATTTCTAGGAGATACAATCTCACTGCAGACTTTTTCATCCTCTGGTTCTTGCAATCTTTCTGCCTCCTCTTCCCCAGCCATGTTCCCTGGATGTTGGCCATGCCATAGGCAGGGTTAAATCAGGAGGGCATACAGGGGGGTGGGCTGATGCAGAGGCTCTGCAGCCTGGCCCAAGCCTGGAGGTTGGAAGCCCAGCAGCAGATCTGTGGGACAGGCCTAGATCTGAGGGTTGGTGAGGGTATGGGCAGAGTAGAAGCAGGAGACATACCAGACTGGGCGAGAATGAATGGGCATCTTCCAAGCATCCAGGCCATCCTTGGAAGTCCGACATGGCATGGGTAGAGGTGAAGTCAGTGGTAGTTTGACAGTTTCTGATCCATTTTCTAAACTTTGATGTTTGACAGCCTGTAAAGGAAAAACTCTTAGTATAGTTTTGATTTGTAGTTTGCATCTTATAGCATCGTCAGAGTTTTTGTCAACTTGACACAAATCTAGATACCACTGAGAAGAGGAAATCTCATCTGAGGAATCGCCTCCATCAATTTACCTATAGGAAAATCTGTGTGAGCGATTTTGTATCGTTATTTTTATTTTTGATGGATGTAGGAAATGTTTTGGGGGGGTTTGGGGGGTTGGTTTGGTTTTGGGTGTTTTTTTTTTTTAAGAGAGAGAGAGAACATAAAGGTGGCTAAATGGAGAAATATGGAGTAAACAGGAGGACTTGGGGGAAGGGAAATAATCAACATCTATTTATTTAAAAAATTTTAATAAATTACAGCAGATCAAAATGAGCAAACCAGGGAAAACAAGCCAGTAAGCAGAGCTTAGCTAGGGTTGTAACTGCTGTGATGAAATACTCTGACCAAAAGCAACCTGGGGAGGAAAGGGCTTATTTCACTACACAGTTCATAGTTCATCATCAAGAGCACTGTGGGTAGGAACTCAAGCAGGGCAGGAGCTGATACTGAGGCCACGGAGGATACTACTTACTGGCTTGCTCCTCCTGGCTTGCTCAGCCTGCTTTCTTAAAGATTCCAGGACCAGCAGCCCAGGGATGGCTCCACCGACAACAGGTGGATCCTTCTACATTGATCCCTAATTAAGAAAATACCTTACAGCTGGATCTTAAGGAGGTGTTTTATTTAAAAAAAAAAAAAAGATTTTTATTTTATGTGTATGAGTACACGGTAGCTGTCTACCAGAAGAGGGCATCAGATCCCATTACAGGTGGTTGTCCCGTGAAGTTGCTGGGAATTGAACTCAGCACCTCTGAAAGCACAGCCCTTGTTCTCAACTGTTGAGCCATCAACTCTCTAGCCCCTGGAGACATTTTCTTAATTGAAGCTTTCTTCTCTCTGATGACTCTAGCTTGTGTAGAGCTGACAGGAAGCTCGCCAATACAGCAGGGTTTCCCTGGTAGTCTGTTTTATTCCAGCCGTTAGGTTTCTGTCTTGGCTTCCCTAGATGATAAACTTAAGTCCTTTCCTTTCCTCCTTAGGTTACTTTAGGTCTGTATTTATCACAGCAACAGAAAACAACTGCTTTCCTATTTTTAAGTATTTACATTTTCTATAGAATATCTTGTATTTTTAAAGATTTGCTTATTTTTGTTTTATATGTTTGACTGAATGTACGTACGCATACCAAGTGTGTGTCTGGTGACTGCAGAGACCAAAAAGAGCATTGAATCTCCTGAGATGGAGTTAGAAACGGCTGTGAGTTGCCATATGTGTGGTGGGAACTAAACTCAGGTACTCTGCCAAAGCAACCAGTGCTTTTAACCTCTGAGCCATCTCTCAACCTTTGTGGGATGTCTCTGTCTTAGGATTTCTATTGCTGTGAAGAGACACCATGACTATAGGAACTCTTCTAAAAGAGAATATTTAATTATGTCCAGCTCACAGTTTCAGAGGTGTAGTCCATTGTCATGGTGTCAAGAAGTGTGGCAGCATGCAGGCAGACATGGTGCAGGAGGAGCTGAGAGTTCTCCATATAGATTGTCAGGCAGCAGGAGGAGAGAGTTGACTTGAGCTTCTGAGACCTCAGAGCTTACCCCTGTAGAGAGAATATCTTGTGTACTGTATGGATGAATCACTTGTCAATTAAAAAGTCTATGCCCTGTATGGATTAGGCTAGAAATAAAAGGTAGAACATCTGGGAAGCAGAAAGAATTCTGGGATAGAGCCAGGCAGAAAATTCACCCAGGTAGATGTAAGGAAACAGATGCATGGTACCTGAGTATAGGTAACCAGCCATGTACAGAATGTAGATTAAAATAATTAGGTTACCTTTGTTATGATTTAGTAAGAGAAGAGCCTAGCCATACGGCTAAGGTATTTGTAAATATGTTTTGAGTCTGAGCCTTACTTCTGGGAGAACAGGAAATAACTTCTACACACCCCCCAGTGAAACACTTTCTCCAACAAGGCCACACCTCCTAATAGTGCCTCTCCCTATATGAGTCTCTGGGCACCATTTTCATTCAAATCACTCCAGTCTCTCATCATTTTCTCCTGGGTGATTGACAGTCTTCTCACTGCTTCATAAGACTTGTAATTATGACGAATATTTCTTTTCTCTGCAGATAAGTTCTATGTGTGGGTTCAGGAAGTAGACTGTGATAGGTGATGCTGCAGAAGGGAAGGGTTTATAGGAACAGAAGGGACAAAGCAGCACAGATCCCTCTGCTCCCTTATTTTTGTCCCTGTGTTCTTGGGGAAATGTGAAGTGGAGCAAATCCACACTCTGTGGAGCTCATTCAGCCCTGGGAAGACAGTTCAGTATTTGAAATTCATTTTGGAGGCACAACAGAGGTGTGTTTTTCATTATGCCACAAGGATTTTCACATTCAAGAGTATAATGACCAAACTTAGCCTTCAAACCACTGCAGAAACATCACATGTTTCTTATACGTATCCCCCGGGCTCCCCCCCCCCACACTTCTCTCTGGTTCCCATGTACCCATCAATGGACCTGTTCATAGAAGGGTAGCTTTAAAAATCTTTTAAAACACAACTGTAGCATGACTCTTACCCACAAAGCAAGTATGACCACTCTCGAATCGTAGAATTTTTCTAGCACCGCAGATAAGGAGGCGCTGAGTGTTAATAGTATAAGATGGGTCTCCTTGTATGTGCAGTGCTCTTCCAAGCCCAGCTCTCAGCTCTCTGTACCTGTCAGGCCTCGAGTAAAGAGCTATGGACTTGAAGTTTAGGAGGGTAATTAAATGCAAAGTTCTTCTGTGTCACTTTAAGTTGAGAGTGAGTGCTAAGTCAATGAAGACTGCCTTGCTCTGTTTCTTCGAGGAGGGTTCCACTGTGTCAGTGAGGGCATGCAAGATGGCTGGCAATTCTCCACTCCCTGCCCTCAGACTGAGCGTGGTAACTCTAAGGCTTCCACAGATTTCCCAGCCTGGAGAGGGATTGTTGCTAAATGAATTTAACTCTATCAGCTAACGGCTACATGAATGCAACTTGTCTTTTAGAAAACAAAGATGAAATAGGGTCTCTGTGTTCAGGCTGTCCTGGAATTTGTTATGTATCTCAAGCTAGGTGGTGATTCATGATCCTCCTGCTTCTGACCCCCAAATTCTCAGGTAATAATCAGGTAGCAAAGTAGGGAGGGATAGTGTGTGTGTGTGTGTGTGCACATATGTATGTGTGTTTGTGTATGTATATGAAGAAGCATGTGTGTGTGTGTACATGTGCATGTGTGATGAACAAGTGTGTGTGAGTGTGTGTGTATATACCTGGCTGAGATTTCCAGCCAAGAGCTCTTCTGAATTCTTTCCACACCTCCTAATATTCTCATTACCCATTTCTCAGATAGTTTTAAAAACAGAAGAATAGGGCCCTGGAGATATGGCTTAGCAGTTAAGAATACTTTCTACTTTTTCAGAAGATCCAGATTCAATTTACATCACCCACATGGAGGCTTACAACCATCTCTAACTCCAGTCTAGGAAATCTACTGCCCTCTTCTGGCCTCTGTGGGTAGCAGTGCCACATGTGGTACACAGACAAGCATGTAGACAAAACTACCTTGTGGTGTTTAAAATAAGATTGGCATCCATAGGCTCATATGTTTGAATGTGTAGTCCTCAATGGAACTGTTTAGGAAGAATTAGGAGGTGTGGCCTTGTTAGAGGTAGTATGTCATTGGCGATGATCTAATGCCATACTCTGCCATGATGATCGTGGACTAACCCTCTGAAACTGTAAGCAAACCACCAATTAGCCACTTTCTTTTATTTTTTTTAAATTTTTATTAGGTATTTTCCTCATTTACATTTCCAATGCTATACAAAAAGTCCCCAATACACTCCCCCAACACACACACTCCCCTACCCACCCACTCCCACTTTTTGGTCCTGGCATTCCCCTGTACTGGGGCATATAAAGTTTGCAAGTCCAATGGGCCTCTCTTTCCAGTGATGGCCAACTAGGCCATCTTTTGATACATATGCAGCTAGAGTCAAGAGCTCTGGGGTACTGGTTAGTTCATAATGTTGTTCCACCTGTAGGGTTGCAGATCCCTTTAGCTCCTTGGGTACTTTCTCTAGCTCCTCCATTGGGGGCCCCGTGATCCATCCAATAGCTGACTGTGAGCATCCACTTCTGTGTTTGCTAGGCCCTGGCATTGTCTCACAAAAGACAACTATATCTGGGTCCTTTCAGCAAAATCTTGCTAGTGTATGCAATGGTGTCAGCATTTGGACGCTGATTATGGGATGGATCCCTGGATATGGCAGTCTTTAGATGGCCCATCCTTTCTTCACAGCGCCAAACTTTATCTCTGTAACTCTTTCCATGGGTGTTTTGTTCCCAATTCTAAGAAGGGGCAAAGTGTCCACACTTTGGTCTTCGTTCTTCTTGAGTTTCATGCATTTAACAAATTGTATCTTATATATTGGGTATCCTAAGTTTTTGGGCTAATATCCACTTATCAGTGAGTACATATTGTGTGAGTTCCTTTGTGATTGGGTTACCTCACTCAGGATGATGCCCTCCAGGTCCATCCATTTGCCTAGTGTAGTGGCTATTCCTGGTTGTCAACTTGACTATATTTGGAATGAACTACAATCCAGAATTGGAAGGCTCACCAGTGACCCTTATCTGGAGGCTTGGAGATCCTTATCTGGATCTTGGTATGGAGATCTTGAGCCATAGTGGCTATGGATTCCAGAAGATTAAATCTCCGAGTTTAAGGAACACACCTTTAATCTGGGCTACACCTTTTCATCTGGGATTAAGGGTGTGGTGGAACACACCTTTAATCTGGGCTACACCTTCTGCTGGAGACAATATAAGGACATTGGAAGAAGGGAGTCTAGCTCTTGCTCCTTCGCCTGCTTGCTGCGTGAGAACGAGTAACTGCTAGATCCTTGGACTTCCATTCACAGCTGCGACTGAACCATTGTTGGGAATTGGGCTGCCGACTGTAAGTCATCAATAAATTCCTTTACTATCTAGAGACTATCCATAAGTTCTGTGACTCTAGAGAACCCTGACTAATACACCTAGGAATTTCATAAATTCATTCCTTTTAATAGGTGAGTAGTACTCCACTGTGTAAATATACCACATTTTCTATATCCACTCCTCTGTTGAGGGGCATCTGGGTTCTTTCCAGCTTCTGGCTATTATAAATAAGGCTGCTATGAACATAGTGGAGCATGTGTCCTTCTTACCGGTTGGAACATCTTCTGGATATATGCCCAGGAGAGGTATTGCTGGATCCTCTGGTAGTATTATGTCCAATTTTCTGAGGAACCACCAAACTGATTTCCAGAGTGGTTGTACAAGCTTGCAATCCCACCAACAATGGAGGAGTGTTCCTCTTTCTCCACATCCTAGCCAGCATCTGCTGTCACCTGAATTTTTGATCTTAGCCATTCTGACTGGTGTGAGGTGGAATCTCAGGGTTGTTTTGATTTGCATTTCCCTGATGATTAAGGATGTTGAACATTTTTTCAGGTGCTTCTCTGCCATTCAGTATTCCTCAGGTGAGAATTCTTTGTTCAGCTCTGAGCCCCATTTTTTAATGGGGTTATTTGATTTTCTGGGGTCCACCTTCTTGAGTTCTTTGTATATATTGGATATTAGTCCCCTATCTGATTTAGGATAGGTAAAGTTCCTTTCCCAATCTGTTGGTGGTCTTTTTGTCTTATTGAAGGTGTCTTTTGCCTTGCAGAAGCTTTGCAACTTTATGAGGCCCCATTTATCAATTCTGGATCTTACAGCACAAGCCATTGCTGTTCTATTCAGGAATTTTTCCCCTGTACCCATATCTTCAACCACTTTCTTTTATAACTTGCCTTGGTCATTGTATCTCTTCACAGCAATAGAACAATAATTAATACAACTATATACATAAAAATTTAAATAAATAAACACTAAAATACTGTAAAGAACCCAAATACCAAGTACAACCAACATAGGGTGATGACTTTCCTTCCAGTCTCTGTACCAATAAAACAACAGATACATGTGTGCATGCACAGACACAACCTGGCACTCAACACTTGCACACCCCTAACATAGGGGATAAGCTAGCACCAGATTCCAGATTTAAGATCCTGTGTGCCGCCAGGCACAGTGGTACACTCTCTTAACTGCAGCTCTCCTGAAGCAGAGGTGGCCTGGTTTAAGACCAGCCTGGTTTAGATAGCTCCTTCCAGGTCATCCAGATTACATAGTGAGATCCTGTCTCATAAGCTAACAAAGAAACAGACAGACAGACAGACAGACAGACAGAAGTGTGAAGGGAAAAGCAGTCACGACACCGTCGTGAAGGTGGCACACTCGTGACCACACTGACAAGAAAGTCAGGAAACCTTACAGATCTTAACGAACATCACTTGAACAACTACCACGTGTTAAGCAGCATATGAAGAGGATGTGTATGAGAAGACATGTTAAGTCATTTTCTGTCACCCAGTTTCTTTGTCAGGTAAGCCATGCTACTCTTTGGCTTTTGCATTTGCCACAGTCTCAGCTGGACAATATACCACGCTAAATAAATAGCTCACATTTGTCAATACTCTTGAGTGTCACCAGGCCACCACCTTCTCTGGTGGGGATTGTAGAGGAGCCTTCTACCTGATTCTCCTTCTCTAGCACCCATCCCATGCTGCCTGTTTCAAACAGTAGCCAAGATGACCTTGCTGAACATTACATCTTTGTCTAATCACTCCATCAACTCTCAGAAGACAGCCCAGACTCCTACAGCCCACAGGCCCTGTCCCTCCCCTTCCTTACCCTTCAAATGCTCTTTGTGCACTTTTTGTGACTCCAGCCAGACTTACCTGCTACCTATGCTCTGGACATCCCAAGCACCAGCTGTTTCTTCTCCTCCTCCCCTACACCCATTCCTCCCTCTAGACACTCACTTGCTCTGGTTTCTAAAAACCACTTTCTCAGAGGGGCCCTTCTGAACCAAAACTAGCCTATGCAAATTAACATATGCAAAATTTCATATGCAAAAACTTTCTTTGTTTATTGTGCCTCCAGTTCTCTTATTTTTCTTTGTATTAAAATAAATCACCATAAGATAGATAGATAGATAGATAGATAGATAGATAGATAGATAGATAGATAGATAGATAGATAGATAATCTTCGGTTTTGTTTTTCTTCTCTTCTTAAAAGAACTACCAAGGGCTTAGGGCACAGTTCAGTTGGTAGAATGATTGCTTAGCACATATTGGGTCCTGGCTTCAACTCCTATCACCACATAAACAAAGTATGTGAAATCTAGAGTTTATAATCCTAGAACTCAAAAGGTCCCTGGGACAAAAGTGTTTCACAGGGGCTCTGTGTCTTTAACAAAAACAGATTCCAAGCAACTCATCCATATAAACATGCTCAGACTTGCCAAGTCCTAACGGAGAGTAAGACTTATGCTCACACCTGGAGCTACCCCAGTGACGTATGCCATGTGCTCCGGCTTTGGGTATTATTTGTATATAATTAAAAAAAAACACAACTAATACAAAAAATACAACTAATAAAAAGATACAGACAATACAAAACATATAAAGTACACTTGAATGGCTGCTTTCATGACCTCTCCTTGAATAATTAAGGTTCAGTTCTCCTTAAAACATAGGATACTACTGTTCAATTTTTTTATTCTATGCAATTGCATGTGTTATATGTGTTTATAGAGTATGTATAGTAATTTCATAGGAAACCAATATGAACCTTTTATGTGATTAACTTGGGTTCATATTGCTTTCAAAATTATGTCCACTCCACAGTTTTTCTTTCAAATGTTTTCACTCTAGTAAATACAAGTCTTTATTTTCTAGTGGCTGAATGGTGGTAGTATTGATGTGTTTGCCCTTAAGTCATCTGCTGCCTTCTGATGGTTACTCAGGTATTTCTGAGTTTTGGGGTCACTAATGGTGGACATCTCTGAGCATCTTTTTTGTATGTTATGAATGTTGGGCAATGGGTGGGCAGATTTTCAGGCGTTCCCTTTGATTTTGCCACAGGCTGTTAGTTTCCTCTCGCATCTCATTAAATCAATCTAGATGGTTGTCCTTCACACAGAAATTTCTGAAACTGTAAAGTAAGTTAATTCTTAACAGAACTCATACTTTAGTGACTCTCAGTCCAGCGATATGCCTGACAATCCCTCTGATGACTAGATCCTAGGAAGGAAGGGATTTGGGTCTCGGCCACTCATGCAGTTCTTCAGGCTTTTAAGCTATTTTGGAGTCTGCCCAAAGGTTTTAGATATGAAAATTGCTTTACTTCAGTCTGTGAAGACAAGGTGGGACTGTCAAAGTCAGTATTTATATTTATTTTCAAGTTTTTATTTTTATTTGTGTAAATTTGTCTCTATGTGAATGTATGTTATATGTGTGTGGGTGCCCTGGAGGCCAGAAGAGGACATTAGATTCACTGAGTGTGATGATATCATTCAACATGAGTGCTAGCTCTCAAACTAAGACCCTCTGCAGAATCTACGTGCTCCTAACCGCTGATTTCCCCTCTGGCTCTGTAGGTATTTATCAAGTCCTGCGAAGCAACATTATGCCAACATCCCTAAAGTTGGGTTTAGTTATCATGAATGTTTCATTTCTAAACAGCTCTGGCTTCTCCTTAAGTCTTTGTCTGGCCTGCTCTACTCTCCCAGTTTAGGGAGCATGCCTTGGGTTCTCTTTTCCACAGTCAGGGAAGCCATTCACCTAGGAAAGATGTGGAGGCTTTCCCTCTAATTTTATAGCTGGAGTGTCAGGAGGATTTTTTCTGCTCTTGCAAGGAGGAGGCCAGTTTCACTAGAACCTAGGTTGGAGGACTTGGCTCCTTTGCCCAGCAGGGTGCAGTACTGAGGGGAGAATTACCCTTGGCCAGTGGCAAACATTAGAGAGAAAACTTTACAGTCTCCGAGGAGAGTTCAGAAGGCAGGAAGGATTGTGAAGAAAACTGAGCAGACTGTTGATGAGAAGGAAGAGGAGGGCGGTAGAGGGGGTCTGGCCTTAGTGCCTCTGTTAAGTATGAGGGTCTTGTTCTGTCTTCAGGTTTCCTTCAATCAATCATAGGCTTGACTCCTAACAGGGAAGTAGCAACTTCCTGTTTGTTATGCTAGTACCATATTTCAGCAGTACTCTGGGTTAAACCATTATTGTATAATAAACTAGGAGCCTAATCAACACCATTGTTCATTTACTCATAATTCTAAAGTATTTTAATCGTTTATTCATTGAACGTGGTACTGGGTGACACAAAGATTTTAGTAAGTATTATGTTGTATACTGAGCATGCTCCTCCTCATGCCCCAATCTCTTCACCTTCCTTCCCTCTTCCTTCTCCTCTGGGTCCCCTGGGTCTCCCCATATAATTTCACTTCTACGTAATGTCACATATCCATACAAGGTTTCATGGAGCTTTAAAAAAATCTAGAACCATGTATGAGAGGAAATATCATATTTATCTTTCTGAGACTGGCTTCATCTGCTGAACATGATTCTTTCCAGTTGTAGCTATTTTTCTGAAAACTACACGGCTCCCTTCCTCTTTCTGGTAGAACCTCCCATTGTGTATACATGCCTCATTTTAAAACCCATTTTTCTGTAGTTGGACAACTAAGTTGGTTCCATAGCTTAGCAGTTGTCACTGCTGTGGTAAATATAGATGTCTCTGATGAGCCAACTTCAATATGAGCACATAGTTCTGCTTTTCAAAGAAGATCATAGCTCTCTGGGGAGTGTTCAGGAGCCCAGGCCAGGTTGCTGTGTTCCAGGCCTCTCTGTAATGAGAACGGTGTGGGGCAATTTATGATTGTGCTCATTGTGCTCATGTGGCAGTTATGGACGATCGTGACGTTGGCAGTATGATGACCTATGGAGTTTGGGAACATGTGTGGGCTGAGAGCCTGAGTACATTTCTCAGAGTGCAAAGGTCCTTTTGGCCATTTCGGCCACTCTATGTTTGAGCCTTGTTGGTGGTCTTCCATTTGTCCAGCTTGGAGCCTAGGCCCTTCATTTGACCACTTCCCACCCTTCTCCCAGGAAGACTACCTTACCTCACACACACATAAATATTTTTTATAGCTGTATTCAAGATTTGAAGACTCCGATTTTCTTCTCACTCAGTCAACAGTAGCCGAAATGTGGTTGTTGTCCTAGAGCATCCTACCATACATAGCTAGCATGTAGCACAATCAGCATAGCGCTCATGGATTTCTGTGTCTAAAACACCCCGAATGGCAAATGTTTACTTCTCTGAAATGAGACAGCATGAAAACAGGAAAACATCAAATATCTTTTGCTTTTGGATGAGATCATGTAAAGTCCCCAGTTGATACACTGGCCATAAAGAGGTGAGGAAGACATGGCTCCTAGCTTCAGGATTCTCATGTCTAGAACCATATGCAGTAAATGCTCATGCTTGCTGGACTTAATATTTGAGGTGATTGCCTGCAAACTCCATTTTTCACTCTGCCAGCCTCTCAGTGCTCACTGGGAAGGTTTTTTCCTCCTGAAGAGGAGGTGTAAGTATGTACTTACACCTTTGCCCTGAGGATTCTGGCAGGGTTCTCCTATCTATCTAGTGCATCAGACACTGTCTGCCCACCACTTGACATAAAACACTCACTTCAGTTCTGTGATTTTGGGTTTAAACCACTATTCCTATGTAAGTCCAGCTGCCTCTCAAATGGCTACAGGGCTGATAAACCCAAAGTTAAAAATAACCAGTCAAAAATGCATTTAGGAATCTGGAAAGATGGTTCAGCTAGTAAAAGCACTGGGATTCTCTTCCAGTGGTCCTTAGTCCAATTTCTAGCACCCGCATGGCAGCTTACAAGCATCTATAATTGTAGTCCCAGGAAATCCAATGCCCTTTTCTGGTGTGCAAATGTACAAAGAGACAAAACAGCCATATATATAAAATCTCTCTGTGTGTGTATGTGTGTATGTGTCTGTATATGTATATACATACATACATACATGAAAAAATCCATCAAGATGCATTTAGGGAGCCAGGGAATAGAGACAGTTCATCTATTCATCAGTAGAACATTCTTACAGAGGACCTGAATTCAGTCCCCAATACCCACATTAGAGGTGCTCACAACTGCTTTTAGCTCCAGCTACCAGGGGCTTGGATACCTATAGCCTCCAAAGGCGCTCACATGCACCCCTCTCTGCACACACATATACATACAAATAAATTTTAAAACAATAGAATAAAGTCTTTTTGAAAAAAAAAAAAAACAACTCAGTGTCCTTGCCTGTGGAGTAAGGATTGCTCTCCCCTGTGACTGAGTGTTCATCTGGCTGTTAGCCGCAGTTAACTATTGCTGCCCAGCTTCAGAATTGCATAGCATATTGCTGGTCAGGGGAAAGCTTACAGTTCACTGTGTGAGGTGTGGTTTCTATAGAATGCATATCATCCTTGCACCTACCCCATGGAAGTGAATCAAGGGTCAAGGCATGAAGAACTGGAGGCTGTCTAGATATCAGTTAGTAAAGGAAGGGGGTGAAGCGTTGTGTGTGTCAAGTGTGCAGGCAGGAAGTGTGCGCAGTGTTGAGTGGCTATGAACGGGAAGAGGAGAGGGGCTGTACTTCCCTTTATCACCAAAGACAGTCCATTTCTATCAGGCTATCTTGTCGGTGCTTTGGGAGCCTGGCTTTGAGGATAAAGGAAGCCAGATTGCCCTGGGCAATGGCTGGAGAACAGCAGTCACTCATTTTGGTGCCACGCTGTCAGATCTAGCAGCCTCTGGCCACAAGAGACTCTCCAACTCTAGAATTTGGCTAGTCCGTGATTCAAATGGGCTGAAAATATAAACTACATATATCATTTCTCAGAGAGCTGGTGAAAGAAAAAGAAAGAAAGAAAAGCTATGCCAATAACTTTTGTATTGATTATTATAGAATAAAGAAAATACATTCTAAAAATGTGTTTACCTCTCTCTCTGTTTTTCTATTTTGAGACTATACTGTATTCCAGTATAGTCGCAAACTCATTGCTGGTGTGAAAATGCACTTGAGCTTCTGATTCTCGTGTTTCCAACCCCTCGTTTGCTAAGATTACAGGTACATGCTACACCTGGTGTATGGGCTTTGTGCGTGTCAGGCAAGCACCCTACCAACTGGTCAACATCCCCAGTTTCATACCTGTCTATTTTTAAAAGGTGGTCCCTCAAGTTTTAAAATTATACATGTGGCACATTTATATTGGGCAACATGGTTGATGACTCAGAAGATATACCCCACCCTAGAGGGCGCTGAAGTCCAATGAATGGACAGAGGTGCCAAAGGAATGAGACCAAATGGAGAAAAGGAGGCCTTGTCACCAGGCCAGTAAGAGGACTGCCTTGTGTGAGCACACAGGGGGCTCGCTGTGCATCTCTTGATAGACTTTTCTTTTGTGGCTACCAGTCCTACAGTAAGGGAGCAGGGGTAATGGCTTACATCACGGCTCTCATTAGCTTTGGCTTAGCATTGACTCCTGCTCTTTCTGATCCCATGTGTGGAATCTACTTTGTCCATTCATAAGATGTTTGATGTAAGTTTGATGCTCTAGTCGAGCTGGGGGGGGGGGTGGGGAAGGGGCATCACTAATTCCATTATTTTGCTGACACAGAAATGTCAAACTCAGCATGGTGATAGATGCCCTCAATTTTATCACTTGGGAAATACAGACAGAAGGATCAGGAGTTCAAGGCCAGTCTGGGTTGCACAGTCAGTCTGAGACCAGACTAGGCTACATGAGATTGTTTCTCACACATACAGTTTTTTCAGCCAATACGTTTTATGTGTGAGAATTTGTTTTATTATTTTCCTAAACTGGCTGTGGATCGACACATAGATACTGGTATCGTGCAGGAATAAGTGAATTTTGCATAATAGTTTACAGTTTTCAATGTCCTTTTCAGCAAATTATCACTTCTAATTGTCACAACATCTTGTGAGGCACAAGGCATGTATAGATTTTCTTTTTCATCCATATGTTACAGCTAAGAAACCGAAAAAAGGTTGCCTTGACCAGCATTTGAAAGCTGTTAAGTGACAGAACCGGACGTGAATTGTAGAAAGTCTTATTGGATAGGTTGGCTTCTTGTCCTTGTATACACAGGGGTGCTGAAGTGGGGCTGGTGGTAAGTGGTTTGAAGCTTCCTGAATTCAAGCAATTCTGCCCTCTAAAAGATTAGGAAGGTAAGGGCCATGTACTTTGGAAAGGTACCATTTGAGAAACTGGGCAAAGCTCTGGTTGGAGCATTGCCTTCCACTTGGTAGGAAGACCTCTGAAGTTCTTGTCTCTGTTGATTCCTTCAATGACTGCCCTCGGAGCCTTTGGAAGGCAGGCTGGCTCTTTTCCAGTAGAAAGAGGTTCTGCTGACTCCAGCAGAGGATCCTGGGAATTAACTTCAGGATAAGCCAGGGCAAATGCTGTCAGCTTTTCAGAGATGGACCATTGGTGGAAGAGGAAGAGTTAAAAAGGAATGGCTATACAAGTCTAGGCACAGGGGCTTATGTCTATAATCCCAGCAGTCTGGAAAACTAAGGCAGGAGGATGATACAAATTTGAGAGTAACCTGAGGTACACAGTGAGTTCAAAAATCAGTCTGAGCTACACAGAAAGACTCTGGATTGTAAGAGTTTTCTATTGTGATTGATGGTGGTGGTGATGATGATGGTGACGGTGATGATGATGATGATGTGAACTAGAGATATTAGAGAAGCCAGAGAAAATTTCTACCATGTTTTTTAAAATTAAGGCTGTTAGTCTTCAGATGTCAGCCAAGTTAGGAGCATAAGGCAGGGCCTGGTCTTGACCACCATTGCCTGTGTTTGGAGTTTATCATGTACCATGTCTACTGGCACAAAGATGTTGGCAAAGTAGATTCAGCTACTTGTCATCTGATCAAAGCAAATCACTGCACAACCAAACTTAAAGCCAGCTGTCCAACAGAGTGACAGAGCTAACGGTGACTTGAGAGACAGTCATAGCAAAAATAAGACTCAGAAATGGTGAATATTTGCCTAAGATCAAATAGGTGGTAGTGACTTAAGAACTAAGAAGTAGCCCTAACATGATGGTCAAGAATACTAGCTCATGTGGGCCTAGTTGGTTAGGTCTATAATATCAGGAGGCTGAAGCAGGAAGACCAAAACTTCAAAGTTTACCCAAGTGAGAGAGTTAGGCAACTTAGTGAGACCCCATGTCAGAGAAGGGGCAGAAAGTATGTATGAGCAAGAGATGGTGGATAACATCAGTGTTTAAAACTGGACTCCTGCCTCAAAAAAAAAAAAAAAAAAAAACTGGACTCCTGGGGGCTGGAGAGATGGCTCAGTGGTTAAGAGTACTGCCTGCTCTTCCAGAGGTCCCAAGTTCAAATCCCGGCAACCACATGGTGGCTTACAACCATCCATCATGAGATCTGACTCTCTCTTTTGGGGTGTCTGAAGACAGCTACAGTGTACTTACATATAATAAAATAAATAAATAAATCTTTTTAAAAAATGGACTCCTGTCCTCATAAGAACAATGGGTGCTCTTAATCATTGAGACATCCCTTCACCCCCTACTGTGATGGTTTCACTAAAGATTGTGTGTTGTGGAAGGTGGCTAGTGCCTGGCAAATACAGAAGTGGATGCTCACAGTCATCTATAGGATAGAACACAGGGCCCCCAGTGAAGGAGCTAGAGAAAGTACCCAAGGAGCTGAAGGGGTCTGCAACCCTATAGGTGGAACAACAATATGAACTAATCAGTACCCCCCAGAGCTCGTATCTCTAGCTGCATATATAGCAGAAGATGGCCTAGTCGGCCATCATTGGGAAGAGAAGCCCCTTGGTCTTGCAAAAGACCATAAAGATTATATGCCCCAGTACAGGGGAATACCAGGGCCAGGAAGCAGGAGTGGGTTGGTTGGAGAACAGGGCAGGGGTAGGGTATAGGGGACTTTTAGGATAGCATTTGAAATGTAAATGAAGAAAACATCTAATTAAAAAAAATTTTAAAAGAATAGGGTAAAATGAGTGTGTATGAAATGGAGATGAATATGAGTGTGTGTGTGTGTGAGAGAGAGAGAGAGAGAGAGAGAGAGAGAGAGAGAGAGAGAGAGAGATGCTACTCTGGACTCTAGAGTCCTCTTTGATTTTATAGCTATCTAGTCACCTCGAGACCCTGAGAGGCCTTCGACCTGGAGTCTTCTCTGATGTCACAAGAGTATTTATTGGGAGAAAGCAATTGATTTGTGTTAGGTTTGTTGGAGTGAACTCAAAGCAAGCTCCTTGAAAATTTATTCTGTGAGTATTTTAAACTGGTGTAAATATCTAGACAGAGCTCACAGAGGATAAAATGTTGATCTGAAAAGAAAACCAGACTGAGGGATAAGTCGGGTGTCTCCCATCAGATGTCCCACTTTCCATCAAAGGCAGTGGTGGGCACAGTGTAGCAAGACACAATCCAGAGAGTAGACTCAGAAATCCTCAAAAAAAGAGATGTATGAAAGGAAGAGACTATGTGCACATGGAAAGCCTGGCCTTGCATCTATCTCTGTGTGCAAGTGGAACCCCTGCCCTTGCATTTGGTATGGCTCCCCTCCTCCTGTTCCTGGCCAGCTAGGCCTGCCCACCTCCTGGGTGATATCTGCCCATAGTGTGGCAAAAGAACTCAGGCAGGCAGAAATAGATCTAACCACGAGAGCAGAGAGATGTATAAACCATATGGGGAATATTACCCAGGCTGTTAAAGTATAGCTACTTTCTTTTCTAAAAACCAGATCACTCTAGAAGAGGGAAATGGTGTCATTTTATTTCTTTGTCTACATCACATAATATTGGGCACTGTGCACATTGGGCACATTGCAAGAAGATAGAGTCCATATAAAAGTTCCATATAAGCCCATGATGTGACCTATCTCCATGACATCCTGCTAACTATGGTAGAGCTAATGTTTAATTTCTTATTTAAATTCAGTAATTTTCAATGTGGGAAGGGGAGAATAAATTAAGTTAATAATCACTATATCTTTTATACACAAAGCAGGGAGCAGTTTTTACTATGTTCCAGGAACTGTCTAGGCACCTGACATACAGTGCATTGTTTAATTCCAATACTGTGCAATAACTATTTGTATATTGCTCATTTCACAAAGAAGGAAAGTGGGGCTCAGAGAGGTAAGCTTACTTCCCAATTTCACATTGCTAACAAGTGAGTTCATCTTTAGGTTTAAAATTTGAAAGCATATTTAGATGTTTCCTCTCAGTAGTTACAGAAATCATCATAGTCTTTAAGGACATTGCAAGAAGATGGATTCTATTGCTCAGCCAAACTCACCTCCTGCAGCTGCTGCAGAGGTTTTCTGCAGCAGCTCCCTGCCTGGGCCTCCCCATCACCTTGTGCCCTGTCCAGCACCATCAACACTGACTTCTCCTGGCTGAGAAAGAGGTGTAGACTAGATCCACACCATACCTAGCTAGCATCTAGCCTCAAGATGGGGACTGAGACCGAGGGAAAATGAGCTATACCAGAAACACATACACCTCTTCTCTGACGGAAATCCCTCAGTACACAGAAGGCAGAACTTTAAAGGGGTTTGGGGTTGCCCAGATGCTTTTAAATCTAGAGGATGACAGGAAACCTGGCAGACAGTGACATCCAATTTTGTCTTGTAGTGGGGCATGAGCAAGTACACACAGCAGCTAGCATGCAGTTGTGTTTAGAAGGTAATGAGATAAGTTCCTTAGTAAAGCCTGTCCATCCCTAGCGCTGAAGGAGAGGAACTCTGGTTTGCTTTTGTTCAGCTGTTTATAGTTTTCCTGCAGACACTAGCATGTGTGTTAATTCCTAAACAGATGTTACAATGTGGACTTTCTCTGGGAGTCAGTTTTAACAGGATATGATTCAAAGTGTTTCTCATCAGAAAACAGATCCAGTCAGCTCAGAAAGCTGTTAAAATCACTTCCTGCTTTTCTAGAGGACCTGAGTTCAGTTCCCAGTACTCCTGTCTGGGAGACTCACAACTGTCTACAACTCCAACTCCTGGGGATCTGGCACTCTCTTCTGGGCACCCACACACATAGATACACAGACAAACACATGAAAAAGTATTGAAGGTGGGCAAGAGGACCTTGGGAACCCTCTCCTATGGAGCTAAAGACCATCAGAGTTGTTTCTTTCTTGCCATGCCTGGAACCAGGACAGGTTTAGACCACAAGAAACTCTTATACCCACAAATGAGATGTCTGAACAGCCTTTGGAAGAGAGGGGGCCCTTTTGAAATCAGCCTCAAGTGTCAGGTTTTTCAGGGACACTATATAGGGTCTGGAATTTCCAGCCATATTTAACTTGAATGTTGGGAGGCAAGGACTTGTATCCAGTTCCTCTCCCTGGGGCTTTTCCTTCCTTCCTGCTGCCTGACTGGAAACTTAGTGGGCTTTGGCTTCTAAAAGGTTGACATTTGATGGGCAAGTGAGAGGAAGAGCATGTGGATGCTCTAAAGGATTTCAATGTCACCCCTTTATGAAGTTCAGCGATCAGACTTCTGAATTGTTGATTGTATCAGTCAAATGCCATTTTTCTGTGTAGTATAGTAAGTATTGCATATCTCAGCCAACCTGTGCTTTTCCCATCTTCTCTCTAATTCTCTAAGGACTTTGAAGAAGGGAAGTCAATAAATCAATTGGTACCTTGTCCAATATCCATTTCAATGACATCATAGCCCCATTTGCTAGAGATCAGACATTAGTTACGGAAAAAGATGCAGACATTTCCATTTGTAATGTGTCTCTGCCTTCGTGAACAAGAATACAAATAAGAACAGTGATGTGAAATCGTGAGTAATAGCATTTGTGTTGTCATTGCAAAAATTAAAAGAAGGCAATTATAGAGGGTGACTATGTCACCTACCTTTTATTTATAGAATTTATTACAATGATGATAAAAGTGTTCAATATGAACATAAGTGATAGCATTAAGTAGCATGCTTACTGAGCTATATGGAACCTAAGAGATCATACAGGGATATGATGCCCTGTCATCACAGCTGTGACAGACCCAATGTTATAGAGAAGATCTGCTGTCTGTGCTCTTCCCTGAAGAGTGGTTCTTGTCTTCTATCAGCTCCTGTCATCTGTGGACTGTTTGGGGTAGACCAGATGATCTTTAGGCATGCTTCCATGTGTGAAAACCTCAGGTTTTACGTTCTCCTGGAGAGACTTTCTATCAGGAGGGCAACTGCTCTACAGTTACCATTGCAGAACAGATTTGTTTTTAAAGAGAGAGTCTGGTACTGACCAGGAGGCAGTGCAGGTACACATCACCACACTGGGCATGTGGAATTTACAGTTTAGTTTATCACTTTCCTCTTGACCCTGGATTTCTGTTGTTTTTCTTCCATTATTACGATGTTTAGTTAGCATGCAGAATAGTTGATGTCTACACTTTCAGACACATCCATCACAGCACTTAGGGCACCTCCCTGCTCCCCCACACTGCTCCTCTCCCAATGCTGTTCCTATAACAGTAGTCAAAGCGTTCATGTTTCTGAATCCTCCCTGACCCATGAGGTCAGGAGAGGGGCTCTGATGTTGATCTTCTTGAGATAAAGCTTGCGGCTCTTATAGGCCAAGTGCTCCAATTTGTACGGAAGTTACATAAAGCCCCTGGAAATAAACGACTCGAGAAATCGAATGGGAAGAGATTAGATGCCATAAAATATTTGTAAACAAGGGTCAACATCTGTGGGGCCACGTTCTAGCACAGTATGCACGCTTGCACATACTGGTGTGCAGGAAACACAGTATATCTGTATCTGAACATAGGTTGTCTCCTTGCCAACTAACGCACTGAGCCCTGCCTGTTTCTCAGTGTTTCCCCTGTGCAACACCGGAAATGAGCAGCCATCTGGGCACCGGGTCTCCTCCTCTGCTCTAGGTTCAGGTATCCACAGAGTACCAGCAGAAGGTGACCCAGGAGGACTCTGGCAAGCCAGGTGACTCTAGGCCTGGACTTATAGGTGGCAGAGACCTAGGAGACACAGCTACTTCCCTAGCACTTTGGCTTTGAAGTTAGGGTTAGAAAGTTGTAAACAGTGTGGTTCACCTGTGTCTCTCAGAAGCACCTAGCCTTCTGGAGTAACAGCACAAGGAATTAGTAGTAAGGCCAGAAGCACCTGCTCTGAAATCGGTGGCTAATAGGTGTCCAGCTCACCTCAAACGCTAGGAGCAGCTGGAGTCAGGACCCCAGTGAGGCCTGGGAAGGCCCCGGTTGCTGATCAAGGTGGGGATGGGGTGTAGGGAGGTTACAACACAGGCTCCCTTCCGCGAGAGTGTGGAGGCTTTTCTTAAGTTGCCAGAAAGTCGGGGCCAAGCTCGGCTTGTGTGCCCCATATGCAGAGCCCTTCTTCCCTGCCTGGGATGCTTGCATGGTCTGCACACACCATCTTAACTCCGGTTGCCCTGCGAGGCCTAGGCCCGGTGCGTTCTTGCTTCCGTGCTTCCGCACCTTTTCAACGGAACCCCCCAGTCAAATTATCAGGTGAGCAGAGGAGACCCCAGCCCCTATTGTCCCTCCTCTTTCCTCCCTCGTCTCGGATGGGAATAACGTGCCAGAATGAAGTCATTTGGCGCTACGGACTAGGATTAAGGTTCCGATTAGTTCCGGAGCAGGATGCTAACCGGAGGTCGGGGCACCAGCTCCTTTAGGGGTGCACAGTGCGGAAGCTCCCGCGAAGGTACTCTCTGAATTCAGGTTAGTGCAGGGCGCGCTCTGCTGGGTCAAAGCAGTCATCAATTCCGTCAAAGGGCGCTCTGACTAAGGGTGAATAGGGAGCGGACTACTAAATTAGTCAAATAAGCGAAGTATAACCCAGTCCACGAGGCATTTCCTGGGGTGTGGGTTGGTAGCTGCCACACACCTTTCAAAATGGGGAGCGGTGATGGGAAATGAAGGAGTAAAGGTTTGATCCTCCTCTTGGCGGCTTGTACTCCGGGGCTCCCTGCAGGGGCCAGGCAGCTTCTTCGTCCTGCACAAGGCTTCTCGATTCTCACCTGTTCACTCCGGACCCTGCAGAGGGACCCAAGACCCCATAATGCTCTCCACAGAGGCAAGGCCCAGCCAGAGGATCTAAAGGTGGGGTTGGGGTTCAAACTAGGGATTTGGCTCCAAAGAAGGGAGTGAGAAAGCAGGTACAGATTGTGTCTCTGGTTGATATCTGGGAATGTTAATACTTCACTGCGGTAAAGTAGCCATCAGTGTAGGTTACTCATGGGTCAAGGGCGCCACCGAAAACTGTGAAGACCAAATTGAGCCACCCACACTTTATTACCGGAAGAGGCTAAGCCCAAAGGAGAAGACTCGGTGCCCTTCCAAACCTCACTTCAGGTTTCCCCAGGCAAGCGAGCGGTGGAGTGCAAGCCAGGTTTAAAGGACTCTAGAGAAGAGAGTAGCCAGCCTACTCTGACTTTTCAGAAAACGCTCCGGCAGTTTAGATTACAGAGACAGACTTCGTAAACTCCCAGCACTCCCTTTTCAGGTCAGGGCTGCAGGACCCTCCCCCCACCCCCAACACACCTTTCTCTAAGTTAACCTCCTTCCCGAAATTTTATCAGAATAAAATCTGAATAAGATAATAGGTATGAGAAGGGACCAACTTGGTTGTCTGTAGCTGAACCGAAATAACAGCATAGGGAAGGGCTTTTGAGACGTTTTTCCCCACAAGTTGCTGAAGTGCCGGGCTCTAAGGAGCTCAGCTTGTTGGCAGAAAAAGACTACAAGCCTGGAGCTCCCGGACTGTGTGTGCTGCCAGAGCTCCACCTAGTCTCGGGGCTCAAGGTCCTAAGACTCTGGCTCAGATTAGCCGCTTCTATAGGCCTGTACCTAAAGGCCTCCTGCCAGCATTTCCTCTCCTCTCCTCTCCTCTCCTCTCCTCTCCTCTCCTCTCCTCTCCTCTCCTCTCCTCTCCTCTCCTCTCCTCTCCTCTCCTCTCCTCTCCTCTCCTCCCCTCTCCATTCTTCCCCTCCACTCTCCACTCCTCCCTCTGCCATGTCCCTTTCCCTCCCTGTTGCGCACAGGTAGCCCTGAAAATGAGATGTAAGGGTGGTGAGTTATCTTCTGGATTTAGAAACCTCACCCCGAGGAGACAGGAGGAGGGTCAAAGTGATACCCGATTCTTTGAAAGGAGAGCATGGTTTACTTCCCAGGGGGCAGAGAGAGAACTTTTAAGCACGGGGGCTCTCCAGGATGGTTCTTTGAGCAAGTAAATTCAACCACAGGATCTAGAACTAGGGAGCGACACTTTCAGTGATGACCCAGGCTTGATAGTGCCCTTTATGTTTATCGAGAGGATTGACTCTGGAGGTTGGTCAGTGGTAGGATCGCCCCGGGCACTGCAGCCTCTTTCTGGAAATTAGTGTGTATTCTTTCAGAAGTGGACTCCAGGTTTCTGGCCTGAGCCCTTTCTAACCTTGGATGGGCCTTTATTTGTGGTGATGCTGAGGGGACAGTGGCAGCCATACAGACCTGTCGGTTCTCCACGCCCACCTCCGCTGCAGACCATTCTTCACCAGCTTGGTCCGATGGTTTCTAGGGTCACCCCTCCCCCCAACCACTTCTCTGAAATTTACCAGATTCAAACCTTAAGGCAAGAAAAAAAGTGTTTCATATACAAACCGATCAGGGTATTTGCAGATAATTGCGAATGTCAAATACTCGCGCATGATGACAAAGTGCAGAGATTGCCAGGGCCTGAACTGGGGCCTGAAGGGCTGGAGCTGCTGGGCTGGCCAGCCACCTCAATCTGTTCAGAGGCAGGAAGGGGTGGCATCCACCAGCATCTGCCCACACTACAATTAACTAAGACTTGCCTCTTAGAGCCAGCAGCACGGAGCTCATTCTTCTATCCATTCAGAGTCCTCTCCCCGGCTGGCTCAGCTAGGAAGTGCTAGGGTGAACACTAAGCCAGACAAGCCTGATCCCCTCCATTCTAAGTCCCAAGCATTAAGTAAACACACGCCAGCCTGTTCGCTGAACCTCAAAAGCAAAGGCCCTTCTACCTGCTCCCACCCCAACCCGATTGCCATTGCTCCCTCTTCCTAAGATGTGATATGCTGCACACAGGGAGGAGAGTCAGCAGCCACTCTGATAGCAACCACTTCATCTTTCTAGTGCTAGGGTTGCTTTTACACAGAAATATAGAATGGGGGGAGAGGAGAAGGAGGGAGGGAGGGAGGGAAGGAAGGAAGGAAGGAAGGAAGGAAGGAAGGAAGGAAGGAAGGAAGAAGGAAAGAATCAGAATTGCAGCCTTTTTGCTCCCACTCCCACTGCTGGAGGGGATCTACACTCAGCTTGCCAAAACGGACCATGTTAGGGTTTCAGCAAAAACCAAAGGAGCCTTTTTTTTTTTTTTTTTTTTTTTTTTTTTTTTTTTTTTTTTTTTTTTACACTGCTTCCTGGTCAAGCCTTCCCCAGTGTCCTCCTCCCTGACCCAGGCAAAAACAATCACAATGTTTGAGACTGCTCTAGTCCTCCTGGAAAGGGCCCAGAGTTGGGAATGGGAAGTGCTCTTGTTAGATTAAAAAAGTTAGTTTCTGGAGATGGGGTCTCTTGCTGATGGTATAGTGAAAGCTGGTGAAGACCTGTGGTTTCAGGAGGGAGGAGTCTGGAATCTCAAAGGTGATGAGGACTAAGTTGTTGGTCTGGTCTAAGCGAGATCTGGAGTGGAGGCTGGAGGTAGATGACAGAGAAATGGTAGAGGAGAGCTCAGCACTTATGAATTAACATCAATAACCTATTTGCCCCTGAGTCCAGGGGTTCCCGTTCAACATCGTCTGGGAGGGAGTTATCTCAGATCTTCACCCCACTGTCCCCTTTTCTTTCGGAGAGAGGAAGACTTCGGGCGGAAAGGGAGGGACTTAAAAATGGAAAGGTGTGGCCGACGCCCTAAAACTGTCGCACTCCAGTTTTTGTTGATTTTCAATGATAAACTGGAAAGCAGACAGGGCTGGAGCGGAGCTGAGGGGAAGGAAGGCATAACTTGGGGAAAGTAGAGAGGCACGAACCGAGATTCATTGTGAGGAGGATGGAAGCTGCCGGGTAAAAAGACCTTGGGGTACAGAACTCCCCAACATTTGGGAAGTCAAATCTGGTCCCGGAAGTCCGGTGCCAGCTTCTCAGCCACGGGCCACCAGGAACGCTCTGAGCATCGAGCCCTTCACGTTCCTAACCCGGAAGGTTTCGATCTGGCCCAAAAGTCCTGACTTGAGGTCTCTAGGAACTCAAAGAGCAGCTTGTCCTGCCGGGAATTGGAGCAAGTCCCCTGAAGGGGATGTAGGACGACAGCCAGTATTTTCAAGAGCCTGGGCGGCCAGCCGCGCTGCAACTGTAAGACGTGATTCTATTTGACTTTCCAAATCAAAGTGCATTGATTGGCGCCTAAAGAGTTCACGGCACATAACTGTCTTAATTAAACCTGCTATAAACAGACACATCACTTCTTGCACAGAAAACTTGGGGAAATGGCAGAGGGTCTGGCCGAAACCAGGCTAGAGCGATGCTCTTAAAAAAAAAAAAAAAAAAAAAAAAAAAAAAAAGCGCAAAGCAGGCAAAACCAGAAAAAAGAATAAAAGTGGATTTTCTGCATCCTCAGAAAACAGATGAACCGAAACCAAAACTCGGGATAACAGGGAGTTATGAAGGACAGCCAGGTTCTCAGTGCAGTACTGCTGGGACCCAAGTGCAGAGTAGGGGACCAGTAGTGGACAGCCTAGAGGGCAGGTTGAGGAGACAGAGGTGCCTAGCACTAAGGCTCCAGGTTGCCCTCATTAGGCCCTGTACTTTTCTTCTTAGTCCTTCCAACTTTGCCTGGCACTTCCTCAAAATCACACACCAGCAGGAGAATACTCCATTCCTTGACAATGGCCGGCCAATGCAGAGAGAACAAAGATGACTCACACTGAGATCCTTGGACACAGGCACTGCACTGTCCTGGTTGCTGGAGAAGAAGGTGATGAGTGTTTTCAGGAACCTGATGGAGAGCCAATGGAAAGGAAAGTTGTTTGCCAGTAACCCTCTTTGAAGGTAGGAAGAAGAGATACAGGTACACAAGATCTTTTCAAGATGTGCTAGTGTTGTTGAGTGTACCTGAGTATCAGTGTGGCTGGGGCAATCTTCAAAGAGTGTGAAGGGTCAGCCCCCCCCTCCCGCCACCTCCCCCATGTTGCTGGCCTCTGGAGAAGGAGGCTGAGCCCAGTAGGTCAGCTAGATACCTCTTTCCTCTTGGAAAGTGAAGAGGGGTAGTTCTAATCTCTGAACTCTGGACATTACTGGGCAGAGGCAACCCTCAGCCGGCTTCAGGTCTCCCGGTCTAAAACCACAGGAACAAGGAAAACCTGTCAATTTCCTAGCAAACAGTGAAAAGGAAAAGTTTCCGCAGGATAGTGAAAACGTGGGAGATATGCACACACAGGTTTGGGTATGCTTCTGGTAACTTCAGAAGCCAACACTTTGCCCCCTGGAAAACTCAATCTCATTTCTTTTTCTCTGACCACTTAGTATCCGCTCCTATTAATAATACTGAGGCAAAAATGTTCTTCATTTCGTTTAAATGACACCTGTATATACTAGCTGTGCTGCCTTTGAAACAGATTTTAACTTCAGGTAAATTTCAGTATAACACATTTTCAAGTTGTTTTTAAGTCCAGTCTTTAAGTTCCATGTGTAAAAGAAGAAAAACAAAGCAAACAAGAAGCCCACTTGCTTAGTGAAAACCACTCCAGTTGTTTTTACTTTCCAAGATTTTTGTATGGATTGAAACTACTGTAAAGACACTAATTAATTGACTATAAGCAATTCTTGTACACGGAACAATCTTCTCTATCCTAAAAATTAAACCTTAATACATGGACAGGAAAATATCTACTGTTGCAAAAAAAATGCTCGAAATAGAAGTAGAAATAAAATTTTAAATTGTATTATGGAGTAGACTTTTATTAAAACCAAATTATCACTAAAATCTACGATTCTGAACACAGTGAAAATTAGTTAAAAGGCAATATTAAGGAAACATTGCCGTTTTCTTAAACTGTGACACAAAAATGGTAAAGTGTTTCCTCTTCTATTTTTCTTGTGCTTTTTTTTTTTCTCTTCCGAAATAACCACTGTTCACCTCTCAAAACTCTCCACTCCTGAGCGCAAATCATGATTGTTCTGTATGCTAAGTGCTTTGAAAACGAACAAAACAAACACCTTCCTTACATTCACACTCACACTACACAAATGCACACCACGTAGCCACTCCGTTTTTGAAAACATGGAGAAGAGTGGGAGAGAGGGAGAGAGGGAGAGCGGGAGAGAGGGGAGGGAGGGAAGGAGAGAGAGAGAGAGAGAGAGAGAGAGAGAGAGAGAGAGAGAGAGAGAGAGAGAGAGAGAGAGAGAGAAGCATAGGTAACCAACAAACCCAATTACTAAGCTTTATTGATACTAAAAGGAAAAGTTCCCCTCGTAAAATTTCTCTGAGCTTATTAGTTATTTAAATCAGCCCCGGGGCTGGACCTGCGACGCCTAGGGCACCTTCCTTGGCTCTTGGAGGTGAGCGGCCAGCATCGGCGCCTCGTTGACCCACCACTTCTCACTAGGGACTGAGCAAGAGGGGCGAAGGCAAGCGCAGAGAGCTGAGGTGAGCCACTTGGCCGGGACTGTGAGGCTTGGCAGGGTAAGATTGTCACGGGTACCAGGTATCAGAAATGAACAGACCTCTGCTGCTGCTGAGGCTGTTGGAGAGCAGGCCAAGTTGTCGCGGAGAGCCGCAATTCAACCCTCCCGACTGCAGAGATATATTTTGGGTGGCACTGGTCACTGGTTCCAAAGACCCAGATCTGGCCCGGAGAGGAACTTGCACGTTCGGGTGTCCAGGGCATGCTCCTGTTATAATTAGGGTGGGCATTAGGTGAATTCACACCTTTCTGAGTAGGCTATTTATTCCCTTCAATTGCTGGCAGTTCCACTGTGTGCGAGTGAGGGGATGGGTAGAGGTGGGTAGAGAATTTAATTTATTAAACAACACCACCACCCTTCCTAGCAAAGCATTCTAAGCCACGTCTTAATGCGACTCCAGACCGGCGCCAGGAGACGCCAAGCTCTGCTGGGCTTGTCCTCAGGACGCGGAGGGAAGGCACCCACCGTGCATGAAGAGGACAGAGTCCCGGGATGCAGAGTCTCTGTCACCCGGACTTTAGTTCAGACTACAAGCCTAACTGGACTAAGCGAGTGCCTGGTGGGCTTCCTGTGACCCTGAAAAAAGTGAAAGCGCCATCCAAGGAAGTATTCTAAGCAGTCCCTGGGCAATTTGGTCCGCAGGATACACTGACTACGCGCCTTCTCTGTGGTTCCAGTAAGTGCCTAGACTTTGCGTCCTGGCTTGAACAACTCTGTGAAGTTCTAGCCTAGCAGCGAAGTCGCAGTGAGCTCCGGCGACTGCTCCGGTTAGGGCTGCCTGGCATCCGACGGCCTGAACTCCCCTGCCCGGGCTAGGGTGGTGTGGATCGGCCTGCCAAGAAGTTTGGGATGCTGGTGGAATGTCATGTCTTGCTCTTTTTAGGTGTAGTTTTCAACACAAGCGTCTGGGCGCAACTGCAGGCAAGGATGTTTTGCATACGCGGTCACAGTTTGGTGTTGAGTAGTCTGATGGTGTCCTGGACTGGGCACCGCACCCGCTCCACTCCTCTTTAACCTGAGGATTCCGGCGCTGCGGAAGGGTTCGCTCCAGCCAGCGCAGCCGGTTTCAGCCGCAGCCCACGCGGTGGCGCTGTAGGGAGGCATCGCCTCGACTCTGGGCGGGGACCCCTGGCAGTGACCTGGTCTTGGAGGTGGAGGGACCTTGGTCACTATTCTTGGCCTCTAGATCTTCGCTTTAGGCCTGAATTTCTCGGCCTCGCTAGGTGTTTCCCGGAGAAAAACAGCGCAGCCCCAAGATCGGGACGAAAGGCCGCGGCGGTTCCTTTGGCCTTTTCTCCCTCCTGCCTTGTTAATTTCCATCATTTGCTGTAGATTTCTACGCATAGACTACAATAACTAGGCAGTCATTTTCTCGTTGCTACGGAAGGAAATTACCCATTAAGGCATTGAAAAAAAAAATCCGTCGATCCCAGGAGCCCCGGCGTTGGGTATATTTATGCCATGCGTCGCCAGCGAAGTCCCCTGCCTTTCCCGGATTTCCCACATGGTGACCAGGAATCTGACAACCAAATGAGCCCAAGGACTCTCCCAGCTCTGAAACCTGTCTCCTCACTACTCTCTCTCTAGAAAGCAGAGCCACACCAGACGCCCATCTCTGTCGCCTAGGCTCTCTGACAGAAAGCTACAGGTTACAGGTCTTCCCTGGCACAATTGATGGAGTAACGCTTGGCACTCCCCCCACCCCTTGGGCTTTGGCCTCGGTGTGTTGTCCTGAACTCCAGCTCCCAGACACCTTGGTAGCTCTCGTGAACTAGTTGCCCACCACCCTACCAGTCTCATCTCTGACCAGGCCTCACAGGCACGTTCCTCTCCAGATTCTAGGAGAATCCCACCATGTCCTAGGCTGTCCTACCGCCCCCCCCCCCAGGACCCTAGAGCGGCCAGGGCAACTAACTGCGAGTCGTATTATCTTTGCCTGGTGCGGGTTGTGATGCCAACGAGGAAGCTGGGTAATAACGAAGCAGCCTGCTGCTGCGCTCTGGTCAGTCCCCAGAGCAGTCTGAGAAAGTTGGCTTAAACTCATTCTAGAGGAGCTGCCCCAAGGCCCGTCCGGGTTCCCCAGTCTCCTGGCCTCCAGCTCCTTGCCCACTTGACTCGCTGGATTTGCAATCTAAATGCAGAGGCAGTATGAGGTCTTTTAAAGTGTTAGTCGCCTAACTTTCCACGGGACAGTCCGAGACCAAAATTGGCATAGGCACCCTTAGTAAGAAATAAGTCCCTCTCGTTCCCCACTTCCCGCCCCTAGAGGGGCCAGCTCCAGGAGAAGCATTTGGCCCGTCTTGATTCCTAGAAACCGTCCCTTCGAAGGCTTTTAAGGTGGCGGTTTCCATGAAGTTTGAAATGAGTGCCCTGGGGTGGAGAGAGAGAGAGAGAGAGAGAGAGAGAGAGAGAGAGAGAGAGAGAGAGAGAGAGAGAGAGAGAGAGAGAAGCAGCACAAACTTTCAGCGCTCTAAAAGAGGCAGCGCACTTTTGGAAGTGCCTCTGAGAGCCAGAGAGGCTGGGGGTAAATGCTGGGCCTTCAGAGATCGTGGCCGAAAAGACGCAAAGCGGCGTCCTACCAGGGCTGGCGGGCCTAGGTGGTCTAAGGCTAGCACACAACCTAAGCCGACTTGGGCAGAGGACCCGCACAGCCAAAACCGCAGAGGCAACAGGAGAAATCAAACACCATTGTCATTAAAAGTGCAAAACAGGCCTTAAGAGGACAAAGGCCTGGGTAGAAAGAAAAGCAGTCTAGCAAGCGAGGGAAACTGTGGCACTTAACCCCAGCCTGCAAAGTCCCAGTGTTTTGTTGTTGTTGCTTAAAAATAATAATAACAGTGTGATTGTGAAAGACAGGCGGCCTTTGACTACCTAAGGTAAGGTGGGAATTTTAGGGCTAGGAGAATCCGAGAAAAGTTTGAGTAGATCTCCCTCAAAAAACGGAGGTCTGAAACAACCTACAACCCCCCCCCCCCACCACCACACGCACATACACACAACTTTATTTTCTGAGCACAGAGGTAGCTCATTCTCAATCTGGTGTGTGTGTGGGGTGAGGAGGAGTTTTGAATCAAAGTATTTTAAAAGGCAAATGTACTTATACCATTTAAAAAAGTATGATTGTTTCAAAAATTGTTTGGAAATAAACCGTCGTGGGAAATACAAAAATGAAACCAAACAGTTTTTTGAATCATCATCAAATATATTTATTCACTGTTTTTAAAAATGAAAATGACAAATGTTTTAAAAGTGTTATTTCAAATATAAATTACTGTAGCAATTAGAAGTGTTTGAAAATATTTGCTTTAGCTGAAATGAAGTTAACAAAACTGGATTGGGAAAAACATGTCACTTGAAACAGAAAAGGCCTTTATCCGGGTCAAAACTACAGGGAAAAATTCACACTGGGTATGCATGGCAAAACTTTCTAGAATTCTCCTTTTATGAAACGAGAGAAATTTGAAAATGCTCTACTAAAAATAAATCTGCCAACATTCAAAGTACACTTTTGGTAATGACATCAAATTACACATTGTCATGTATATTAAATGTAATTTGTTTAATTTTTAAAATGTAATTTTAAATAATTTAGAATTACTTGTTCCAAATGGTAGATTTTCTTTACATTATCAAAAATAGACAAAAGAAATAATGAATTTGAAAGGGTGTAGAATCTAGCCACAGTGCACATTTAATTGAACTTAATTGTATGCTTTATTTAAATAGACTTTCTCTTTTTAAAAATAACTTAGTATCAATAGTTCCCCTCAAAGCATAATAAAATATGTACACTTTATAAAATATTAACCGATTAAACAATACTGCCGTGTTGTTTATAAGAGTTGTAGCTGAAGTTCATAATTATACTGTTGACACACGCCAGTGAGGTTAGCGAAGAGATCCTTAGCAAAACGCAAATGACGATTTTCCGACAGTGATTTTTATAAAATAGCTAATTAATGACAGGATAGAATCGTTCCAACCATCGCATCATCAGATATAATAATAGTGACGAATCAGACAAAAAAGATCCCCACTAAACGATTTGCATTTTTTTCCAGAAGTCCTCAAGTCCTAATATCATCAATTCTTCTTAGTTCGTGGACATTGGGCCGGAGGTGGATTCTGTAGTTCCAACACCAAGGTAAGAAAGAAAACGGGGTGGGAGGGGGGGGTTTAATACAGTTAGTATATAAATAAAATATATGCATTTCCAATTTAAAAAGCAGGCTTAGTTTGACAGCGATAGCTAAGTTTTTGAAACACCCCTTTTCATTTCGATATGCTATAACATTGTTCTTTTTTAAAGTTTGTAAATCAAACTTACAGTTTCTTTCTTTCATTGCTTTAAAAAAAAAAAAAAAAAACCAAAAACCAAAAAACAACCTTTCAGCTACCTTCAAGGGCTGATTTTACTTGAGCCACTTTGCTTTCACGGGCTTGGAATTTTCTTTAGCCCCTTTGGCTGGGCATGTTCGTGGGAGCACGGAATTTGGGGGAAGAAAAAAACAGGGAAAAGAAAAAGGCTTCCTAAAACTGCGGTGGCTCTCTGGAGGATTACTACCCTGCCAGGCTCGACTCGGCTCGGCAGGGCTCCCCTTGCCGCCTGGGGCTTCTGGTGAAGTTGGTGGGCGGCTCCTTTGAGTGGGACTCACCGAGGTCTGGGCACCGAGATTTAGGCCAGGGACAGGTTTCGTTTCGGGGACCCTCTTTCTTTTAGAAGCCCTTAGGCTTCCCTGGCCGTGGGTTTGCGACTCTTGGGGCGTTGTGGGGTCAAGGGGGTAGGCTACCAAGCAAGTGGACAGCAGCCCAGTCTCCAGCGCTACTCTCAGATTCAATCTCCACTGGCCCAGCTCAAGGCCAGGATTTAGAGAATTGCCTCGAGCGCGTTTCCCGAAACCGAATTTAGTTTGGCCCTCTGGCGCCGCCGTACAGTCAATACTTCTTAAGGGGGACTAGTGGCTCAGGCAACCGGTGGAAGCCGAGTCCTTGGGGTCCTGGGGAACTGGAGGGAAAGCCCCGGTGCACAGAAGGGACAAGAGATGCCGCCGGCTCAAGGGGCATCTCTGGCCGGAAGGCCGGAGAGGACTGGTTCATATTTTCTCCTTTGAGGTTCCAGGGGCTGACAGAAGCCGGACGCGGCAGGCACCTCGCCGGGGCCGCGGCCCCTGCCCACGTGCTATTTTTTTTTTTTTTTTAAGGAGGTCCGCGCCCATGCCGAATGGCCAAGACAAAAGCGCGGCCGGCAGCGGGGTTTTGGCGGGCAGTCACCGCGCCACCTTAAACAAGTAAAGCTGCGCGAGCCGAAAGGCTAGGGCCGCGGGAGTCCGCAAAAGTTTGTGGCTCCTAAGCCTTAGAAGGACCAGCTAGGGACTCATCGGCGCGGCCTCGCTCGGGGCGGAGAGGCTAGGTCCCCACGGCTCAGCTCTGCTCGCGCCGAACTCGGTCCTCAGCCGCTGAGGGTCTTCGGGAGCCCCAGTGCTGCAACCCGAGGGGCGCGCAGCTTCAGCGCCCCGGCCGGCACAGTGTTCTGGCCTCCGGGCAGCTCGGGCTGCGCCGCTCGCAACGTAGCCCGCGTGGCGAGAGTGGCAGGGATGCAGCCTGCCTTGTGCCCACGGAGCAACCCTTTCTCCAGTGCCGGACCCACAGCCAGCCGGACGGGCGGAGTCTCGCTCCAGGCGTTCGGGACACCCGGGCTATTGTTCCGGACCCGCGGCCGCACGGGATTTGAGGGAGAAGTGGCCTTCCCCAAACGCGGCCGGGAGCGCTTCGGGCCGGGCCGGTCGGCTCCGAGCAGATGGGGAGCTCGCTCGCACCGAGAAAAGTTGCTCCGAGGGGCGGAGGCGGTGGGTGGTGGGCGGAGGCGGTGGGTGGGGGAGGCGATCGCCCTCCTATCTCCAAAGTCGAAAGTACTCGGCGGCGCAATTAACAGAGCCCGGAGACGAGGCAGCCTCTGCCGCCTCCCGAGCGCCAGCCTGCGCCTCTGCGGCGAGCCGCGACACGGAGCGCCCGCCTAGTCGCCGCAGCCTGCGCGCCGGGACGAGTGCGCCTAGGGGCTGGGCGAGGCGGCTGCGCCCTGGACTTGCTACAAGGAGGAGGACCAGACCCTGGGCCCTGGCGTTCGTCAGCGCTTAGACGCACCCATTCGTCGGCCGTGGCCACCGCCTCGCGCCACACTCAGTCCTCAGCCATCCGTCCTTCGTCGCCCGGTGCATGAGGTCCTTGCCACCCCGCTCCCACCTCCGACTCCCCCCTTCCTCCTTTTTCCCTGACTCCCACCCCCTCGCCTATCCCTGTGCCTCCTCCGCAGCCCGGCTCCTTGGGTCGCCGTGCTCACAGCGATTGATTGATTGATGTTTAATTTCCTGCCAGGCGGGGCCCCCCTCCCCCCGCAACCTCCCCAGCCCTCCTCCCCGCCCCCCACTCCCCTCCTTCATTGCGGTGGACCAGTCTGGCTTGGGTTTAGATCCGTCCCCCCCATTCCCATCCCGAAATAACCCAGAGACATCCCCTACCCCCACCCCAAATTATTATTTTGAAGGCGCTAGATCTGGGGACCGAAAGGGGGAGGGGGAGAAATCGGAAACCGAGGACAACCCAAAAGGACTCACTTTGCCTGATGACTCAACGCAACTAATAATCATCTCCCTCTCAGTGTCTTTCTCTCTGCGGCTTGTCAGTGAGTCCGGCTCTGGCTTCTGGCAGAGGCAGCCGCGAGGGGAGAGGTTGGAGGTGACAGCTTGTGCGGCCGCCGCGTTTTCTCTTGCGCGCGGTCCGGGGTCTCCGCACCTTCCCCGCTCTTGGTGGCAACGTCCCCGCGACTCTGGCCGCGCCTCCTCTGGAGCTAGCGGCTGTAGGAGCCAGCAGCCGCCGCAGCCTCCCAGTCCTCAGCCCTTTCTCTCCAGAACCGGTCTTCTACCCGAAGGTGTGAAAGGCTCTTTCAGCCCCCTCTCCCCCCCCCCTCCTCCGCCGTCCCCTCCCCCGCTCGCTCTGGTGCCCCTTTGGAGGAGTCCTCCTTTCCCTCTCCTCCTCCTCCCTCACTGCCCCCCGCCCCCATCATCATAACAACCATCTCCGAACCAGAAGAAGACACCCTGACCCAGGACCTTAAACGCTAGGACCGGGGAAGAGGAAAAGGAAAGGGGAAGGAGGAAAGAGAAAGGAAGACTAGGACAACACTACAATTCACCAAAAACTTTCCACCCTGGATTCTCTACTTTTGCTCCATGGACAGAGCCCCAGCCAGCCAAGTTTCAGACAGACCGTGAGCAGTAAGTACGCTGGGCGAGGGCTCCCACGCGGCGCCTGTAGTTCGGGAAGCCCTGGGCGCGCTAAGTTCCCCGGCTGTTCTGGGGCTCTGGCTCTCACGCGCGCTTAGGCGAAGCCGGGAAGTGCGGTGGAGCCTTCACTGGCAACCCCTCCGAGCACTCCCTACATCTTTCGCATTCTTCTTAACTCCTCTCTGTCCCCCACCACCACCTCGTCTGGACTCGTGGCGACTAGGCTTCTCCCGCGTCCAAAGCGCTCTTAGAGGATTCTCAGAGCCCCTGGTGTATTAGGGGTTCCTTTCATGGGTTTCAGTGACAATGTGGGCGCCGTTTCATCAGGTGTTTTCCCTTCTTCCGGGTCACTCCTCCAAAATTGAAGAGTATGGAGCACTGCTCGCCTAGGGACCTCGAGAAAAACTTTCCAGATTTAGAAATTAGGATTAATGAAGCCTGCTCCTGTACCTAAGAATCAAGATTTCTTTCTCTTATGTTGTACGCTTAATGGCTTAAAAAACAACAACCACATCCAGGATACGATGAAGATAAGAATGCTCCCAAATAATAATTGTGATCCTGGGATGGAGGGTAGCCTTTCCAAATCTCAGAGTGTTTTGGGATGCTCGCTCACGTGAAATTATAGTTAATTTTTTTGTGTGCAAAGGTGTGTGTTTGTGTACACAAGTGTACTTGGTCCATAAAGGTAAAAGGTGGGGATTCCATGGATCCATTGATCCAGCTTGGCCATCCACAGCGCATTTATCAAGCAATTAATTTGCTTAAGGACCCGTGTAAGTCCTTGCTCCCTCCCTGGCCTGGTGGGACCTCTCGCCCATAAGTACGCTCCTTTCAAAACCCTGACACCCCAAGTGGGGCTTATGGTGGTGGTGGCTCTTTATCAAAGAGAGGATAATGCCAGCGCTGCCCGCAATGAATGGGGTACTGCTTAAAGGCTTCGAGGTCCGACTCTGTCCACACAACTGAGGGCTAACTCTTGGGACCTGAGACAGAGCAGGTCTTAGTACCTCAAGTTCTGGGCAGCTTTGGGACCTCCAGTGTTTGTTTGGTTGGGACTTGCTTTCCCGGGACCCTTCGGTACCCTTCTGCAGCGTGGGAGGAAGTTTGTGTGGCTGCGGTGCAGTGCTCTGCCACTGGCCTGATCGTCTATCACGTGTGTGAGCGGTTTTCCCTCTTTTTTTTTTCCCTCCCCCTTTCCTCCCCTCCGCCCCCTCCCTAGGTCCCTGCGCGTTTTATTGCGACCTGCCGGTGGGAACTTTGTCTCCAAATCGGAGCAGCATGGAGCGGCGGAGCGAGAGCCCGTGTCTTCGGGACAGCCCCGACCGAAGAAGCGGCAGCCCCGACGTCAAGGGGCCTCCCCCGGTGAAGGTGGCCCGGCTGGAGCAGAACGGCAGCCCCATGGGAGCCCGCGGGAGGCCCAACGGCGCCGTGGCCAAGGCCGTGGGAGGTAACAGCCCGGAGCTGGGAGGTGCGCGCAGCGGAGGCCCAGTGATAATGGCCTGGGTGTCAGGGTTCAGGTTGATTAGGCGCTGTTTCGGTGTAGGATTACAGGAAGTCAAATCCAGGTTGCCAAATAGTGCCCTAGTTGCCTCTCCGCAACTGGTAGTAGCTTCATCTCGAGTTAAAACAAGAAAGTGGTTTACCCAGAGGGTGGCATTTTTTGGGCACTTTGCCACTCTGTGCTGAGGTGTTGGCAGGTCTGTGTCACAGCCAGCTAACTGTTTCTAGATTTTCCTAGAGAGCTCTTTAGTGTTTTAACTCCTTTGCCTTGCCTCGGATCTGTTTTAGGGCTGAAGCTTGTATGCCTTGGTTGTAGTGGGACAGAGACCTAGGATCTGGCTAGAGTCGAAGCAGTGACTCTGGTGTTCTTCTGTAGCTGGGACAGGGTTGAGACAAATGAGTGACAGCTAGGACTGTGTCCTGCAGAAGTTCTAGGGGAAAAAACCGAAGGATCACCGTGAATCCATTATGTCCTTAGAGGATTTGATGCTGTTTTGCCTGCAGAGTTTAGACGGAGCCGGTTATAACTTTGATAGGAATTAGAGAATTGGGTGAAAAACAGCAAGCAACTCTATATGCTGCCTGCTGCTTCCCTACCCAAGAATTAAATATTATTTTAAAGGAAGACTTTTATGTTTCAGTACATCTACACATAACTTTCTTCAATAGTGTTTAGTAATCTTACAAAATAAGACCAGAGAGGAATTTAAATACTGTATTTTGGGTTTGCAGGGCAGTCAACTAGCTGTTTCGTACATATGAAATGTACAACTTTACACAGCATTCAGACTGTTTTGTTTGGGATAAATTATTCCTTTAATTGTACTATGCCTGAGATACCCCCTCACCCCAGTGGCTTTCAACAGCAGTAAGTTTAATGTAATTCTTAAACTTGGTGATAAAGTCCCACCTCCCATTCCCCCATCCCTTATGTCCCTGTTTGTGGTGACCATCAAATTTTGGAATACATGCTTAGTTTGAAATGTCTCCACACACCTAAGAAGATGACACTTTTCTGTTTTTAATGTTATTACTATTTTTCTTGGTGGTAGTCATTAAACACAGCTTAGCTTGCCTCAATCCTTTAAATTGGCCATTTGTCCCGAGAAGCAGCCTTCCTCTCAATTTTTCAAGTTTTGAAAACATGTTTTGGCTTCTGTATAGTCCCATTTAGAGATGTGAAAACATACTTTTAATGAGACAAAAAGAAATGAAAAAGAAACGAGCATGCAAACAAATCTGGCAACTGCATGGCTAACTTTTCAAGAGTGGGGTTCATGAGTATATTGCCCCAAGACCAGAACAATGACCCGAGCCTCACTTTATGGACACCTCTATGCACACAATGGAGGGAAATCCATCAGAGATATGGTAAAACCAAGCTTCGATCCTGACTGTACAGGCTGCTAATGTCTGGTGAGGACATTTTTGGAAATCCTTGGAAAACACATATTCTGGAAGTCACCTTTTATATAAGAAAAATCGTGGACTTAGTAATTTTTGTTTCCCTTTGTTAATACAGTGCAGTTCAGCTGCACGCTCTAAGTTCGCTGAGTTCTTTAGACAGTTTAGAGTGTAACTATCAAGAATCCTTCAACAAAGCTGGCTTCTTTTTCTTTCATGTCATATTGAACTAGGAAAGAAGTTGCCTCAGTCTGTTGATTCTGGGTCCCTTTAGTATGGAACCCAGAATCTGCTCCTTTGCAGATTTTCTGAAATTACAATTTGCTTTTGACCACTGATTCTAAATTTGCTACAGATAAAATTAATGCCTTTCTGAAGAATAATAGATTTCAGTAAACTTCTCTAGTCAGCACCTTGGAGGCTTAATTTAATTTGGAAACAGTGGGTCCTATTAGATGCCTCCCAAGCTGGAAGTAAGATAACAGCATTTGCCTTAATGCACAACATTTGTAGTGCTTAATAGTAAAGGGTATATGGTGGATTTGTATATGGTGGGTTTATAAATATTCTTTTTAAAAAGCTTTAATTCTCTTATATTTTTAGTGGTAAGCCTAGCCTTTAATGGCTGAGCCATCATCTCTCCAGCATAAAGCTTTAATTCTCTACAGCATAATAGATTCTTTGGAATCTATCTACTTTAAATAAACTAATTTAGAAACCTTCAAAATATAACTTAGAATATCAAATTTTGCAGTGCAATGCTTTTTTGTATTGACTGTTAATAATTATTTTGTTGGCTTCAGTCTATAAAGTTCCCAAGTGTAAGATGTTAATAATTTTATTTCTTTATAACTTCTAATCATGTATGTAGACTGGAAGAAAGCCAAGCCTTTTAAAAATGTATATTTTAAATTAAAAAAAATGTTCAAAGTATATTTCTAGTTAGAAATTCTTGTAATTGAAATGTTTTCTTTTAACATAGGATAAGTATAAAGTAGGTTGTATTTCCACCATTGTACATCTCTTGTTGAATATTCTTTGTAAAACAAACATAGATAGTCACAAAAATGTGTACTGCTGAGCCATTTGTTTTCATCTTCGGGCTATTGCATTGTGTCCATGCTGTGGACATGGACTGTGGACACAGAGTAGTGGGGAGCACAGGCTTGTTTCTCTTGTGTTCCTCCTGAAAATTGTCCTCCTCACAGAGCTAGGGAAAATCATTACGTTAATTGGTTGCTCCGTAAAATAGCAATTTATCCCACCGCTTTTGATAAGCAGGAAGAGATAAATGTTTTTGGTTGGCTGAGAGACCATGTTCTGCTGCTGTGCTCCTTTTTAAAGAGTGGGAACTTGTTAGGATTTTTTGATGAGCTTTAGATATTCATAAAAGGGGGGGTTAGCATTCTTGTAGTAGAGTCTGGTTTGAACCAGTTACGTGGTGAATGTCCCATCGCAGTCTAAGGTGTTTTAAGAATCAACTTAGCGTTAAGTCAGTGCCCTATGTACAATATGGTCAGCCTTAGATGCCCAATAGCAGCTACACTGGTTTTGCTCTGTCTTTTCTAACACCTCTACCCCCCCCCCCCCGGGGATGTTTCTGTTCTTTGTGTTATATTTTCCAAAGCATGGATATAGTGAATTGGAAGGGCTCGGATATATGTAAAAGTCAGCTTTTTTAGAAGGTCTTCATGGGGAAAAAAGGCTAATATCTCTTTAAAAAACATATGAAGGCTGGGAGAGAGTTTAGACAGGCAAGAGCCTTGTGGTGTTGACAGCTTTATATCCCTGCTGGGTGACATTCACTTACTAGAATTGGCGTTCCCTCTCAGCTAGTAATTCACTCCATAAGGATTTGGGAAAAGGATGATTAATGGTGGGGGAATTTATATTTGCAGGATTGTTGATTAAAACTTATAGATCTATTTGAAGACTTAGAAGAAGAAGAGATTATTAAGGATGAGTTAACTAAGCATCAGACTCACTCTTTTCTCCACCCTTATCATGAGCCCCTAAGACCGGCTGTGCTGTGTGGAATCCTCTCAGCCAGGCAACCCACAGCCTAAAATGAAAGTGGGGCCAGGGAAGACTGAGAGGAGCCCAGGCTTCTGCCTTTCCTCCTGGACTGCTGCAAGGGGCCAGCCAGCTGTGCTTTACCAGCAGTAAGTCATTGTGCCTCATTCATTGTTAACACAAGCATTTTCACTTTTTAGTGTTTGGCTTCAAGAGGAACTTTCAGACAGCTTTATTTAAACTGAATGAACAGCACTTGGCTATACCAGATGGTGTATTTGCTGATAGGAAGCATTAAACATCAGAAATCTTTTTGGTATTTTTCTTTATCCTAGGATTTTTTTAAATGCTTTCAAAAAGTGTGTAGTGTGTGTGTGTGTGTGTGTGTGTGTGTGTGTGTGTGTGTGTGTTAAATGTTCTAGTTTGGGGTTTGGAATTTAAACCTTGAGAATGTCTTATTGAAATACCTGTTCATTTTGTTAAAAAAATTGCTTATTTTTGAAAAACATTTTGCTTTAAAAATAATTGGGTTTATTGGCGAACTCCTGGCTGAAGTTACGTCCTAAGAGAACTCCCTGAAGTAGGTGGCTCCCTTGCTTCCAGGTCTCTTTAAGAGCATAGCTGTCTTTTTGCAAGGGGAAGGAATCATTATGCAGTGCACACTTGCTGCATTCAAACAGAGAACAAATGTGATCAAGATTGTTAGGCAGGGCCTCATTTAGAGCGGAACATCATCTACTACAACAACAGTTAGCTTAATTGTCTACATGTGGGACATTGCCTTCTCCATTAAGAGCCAAAGAAATGCGGATCAGGTCAGGTGGAGACACAACATTAGCTGTGGGCCAGCAATAATTTTACTTCTGGGAAGTAGTGCTAATAGGAAAGAATATATATATATATATATATTGTAATATTGAAATATGTAAAAATACTTAGAAATATCATTGTCAACCCAGGGAAGTGGAGAGAACTCTGTGTCCCAGGATAACTATCATAAGGTCAGTGGCAGTTGGAGCATACGCTGATAGGAAGGACTCAGGGTTGCAGAGGGAAGACTTCCCTACCCATCCACACTGTTATTACTGCTTTAAATGGAAAGGTTTAAGGTCTTTTAAGAAGAGTATGAACTTAGGCTTGGGGGTCATCTACTCGTCTAACATGTCCTCTGTAGTTTTGCTGAAGTAGAAAAATAGCTCTTCCCTAAAGTGTTTTTAGCCCTTGGCCTGTTATTAAAATAAAGACATACTTGGTTAAAAAAAAATATATGCAATGGAACGTACACATTAAACAGAACACAGGGTATCCGCCCCTCAAAGTCCTGAATGTAATTTGGTGTTTCAAGTAATCTTGGAAGTTTCATGTTCCATCAGCAGAAACCCGCTGACCATTATATAGTGAAGTTCTGCTGCAGTGGTGTGCACTGTGTGCATGCTTGTGTGTGTGTGTGTGTGTGTGTGTGCTTGTGTGTGTGTATGTGCGCTCACCCACCCACGCACGCATGCTTAAAACTACAAAGAAGTCCCTTAAGCATCTGTTTTTTAACTGGTGCAGAAAATAAGCAATACCTTCATTTCCTGAAGGCCGTGTGACTAGCCGAGGTAATTTGTTCATCCTAGATATCCTGTATTGACTCTTTCTCTCTAATTCCTCTCTCTCTATAGGAAGAGAAAACAGATTAATCATTATTTATAAGATATCAGAGAATACGAATTTGGGTAATTTTAAGGACAAGGGAATCAGTTATTTCAGTCAAGACTATAGTAATTTTTTGGGGTGCCGCTTGGCAAGAGAGCAATTATGAGGCTTGATGGTTTTACTTTGGTGAATTGAAACACTGTTGCTGCTTCCCCCTCCTCTCCTCCTCCTTCTCCTCCTCCTCCTGTTCTTTCTCCTCTTCTGCTAAGCAGCGATTCATTGTAGCAGCAGTGCTGTATGTGAATATACTTAAAAGCTGTGCTACACTAACAGAGTTAGATACATTCCATATTATAGCATTTCCTTTGGATACATATATCATTTGTTGTCTTTTGGCTTCTATTGAGATAAAATTGATTCCATTTCTTAGCATTAAAACTAATAATCCCACATTTGGTATTATTGTTTTATTTCAGCTTGCCAAAAGCTGTTCTTCATAGCAGGAAACATATAACTCACTAAGATATTTATATATTTTTATTTAATAAGTACACTTTAAAAAACTCTCTAAGAAATGTATAGTAACATAGTAACTTGTGCTATCTTTCTTACACTGAGACTGAGGTACAATGGCATTTTGGAACATATTTAAAGACAGAGCATTTGACAAAAGTTGTATGTGTAACAGTTTGTCAGTAGAAAGTGACAAGCGGGAAATGACAAATGAAATGTTGGCATCATCCCTCTTTATTTTGATAAAAATGTCTCAATTTGCAATGATATAATACTGTTTCATAGTATTTCGTGAGTTGTGGGAGATGCATAAGGAGAATTTAGATTTTGTGAACGGGAAATTAGCAGCCCAAACTCTCTTTTCAGAAGCTTTGGCAGCATGGCCCTTTCCCCCTGCTCCCCGAGAACAGGAACAGCAGTGAAATGTTGGATTGAACCCATACAGTTTAACTCATTATTTTTTGAAAAAAAAAAGGGGGGGGGCGGTGGCTGGGTAACTGAAAGTGGTTTCCAGTAGGAGACCTTTATACTTAGCTGAGGAAGTGCAGAAGAGTTTGCCTTTTCGCTTCCTTATTTTCTTTATGGCAATTTGAGAAGGAGCGATTCCCTGCTCTTGGCTTTGATTGTACAGGTCTCCTCTCCTTCCAATCATCACAGCTCTTCAGCAGTCATTTAGCAAGCCAGTCAGGTGAGCTGTGAATTTCTCTTGTTTTAAAGTACAGGAAAGGTTTTGAAACTGTCAGAGCATTAGAAACAGATCTCTAAATACAAAGGATTCATCAGCCTGCTGCTTATGGATGAGTGATTGCCATTTCCAGAGCCAAAGTCAATGTCTGAATGCAATTGAGGCTGAGCTAAGACAGGTCAGTTGAGGGCTTCCAGAGGGTTTATTTTTTCATTTTATTTTATTCCATTTTTTATTTTTCTACTTTTGACACAGGTGTAACTTCTACATTGTATTGTTCTCTCTTTTCTGAAGAAACATTTCTTCCAGTCTTGCTATCCAGCAATTGAGCTTTTATTTCTTTCCTTTATATGGACGTATATTTGATGAGCCTGACATACCATGGCATTTCTGTAAAAATGTTTCGCGGTATTGGTCATGGTGGCTTATGCCTGACATAGCAGCACTTGAGAGACTGAGGCAGGAGAATTCTGAGTTTGAGGCTAGTCTGGGCTAAATATTGAGTTCCTATTCAGCTTGAGCCACATAGCAAGACGTTGTCTCAAAAATCCACAACCACTAACACCAAAAATATCCTATGATAAAGTTTTCAAAGTCATGGAAGAATATATATATATATATATATATATATATATATATATATATATATATATATTTCAAATAGTAGATTTTTTATTAATTGCAAATGATAAATTGTGATGAAAACAAGGATAATTAGGTGACACAAGGTATTAGAAATGTCACCTACTCTGTCTTTTCTTGTTATTTGTGAAGCTTTGGTTAATTGCAGATTAACAACAGGCCAGATAAAAAGCTGTAAATGTCTAAATCTGTTTAGATATGCAGTTATGGCAACTGAATTTAGGGCATGTATTTTAAAATTATTATCTATAACCTCTCAAGCCAAAATAAGAAAGTCCCGGAATGAGTGAAGTATAATGAGACATGTGTGTAAAGATCCTAGGATGAAACCCAGTAATTTTTTGCTAACCTAAAATCATGATAATAATAAAAAGGCAAATCAGGTCCATATTATACTTACCAGAGCAATGCATAAAATAACAGCAGAGCAGAGAAATCAAACCAAAGTCCATAAAGAACAGTGTCAACAGTTTAAACCCTGAAATCCAGTTATTAGAGAGTCAAATCAGTGTACAGCAGGCACTTGCGGGACTGTTGGTCTGATACAGTGGGATAATAAAACTTCTCTGAGAAGTTTTCCATTTAACTTCTTCCTGATGCTGTTACTTACTGTATGAGGTGAAGTGATTTCTCCTCTTAACTTCTTGCCTTATTATCACAATGGAGTTCTGTCCTAGCACAGTTGGTTATTAAACTGTGGTATTAAGAAAATACTTTTTAACAAAAGTAAAGGAAGAGGCTAGCACTGTTTATTAAAGTACATGCATTCCCCAGCTGTGTTTGATACCCACTGATGGTTTCACAGAGCTCCGTGCCCATCTCCGTTTGCATGAAGACTTGTACAGATGTGGGGAGAGATAGATTCCAGATAAGAGAGTGTTTTCTAAAACACTGAAGTGTGATAGGCAATTTACAAGACGTACCTGGGAATAACTGGAGCTACAGCATAGGAATGGTCACTTACCCTTTTCTTCCTTGAAGGTCTTTGCTTGATTTAGGTCCATAGCTGGAAGACAAGTATATCAGTACTGTCATAACTAATTGTTTTATTTTACACAAGAAAAAATCTTTTCTTTCCAGAGAGAACCACACAACTGCAGAGAACTGACCAAAGGCAAAGAGTAAAATAAGAAACCGTATTTTGATATTTTTCTGATTGTGTCAGCACATGAAAATCAAGCCTTTGACTGCTCTATTACTTACACATATAAAGAAATCCAAAATTGATACTTCTGATAGCTTATTAGAAAAATGCATTCATATAAAACTCTTAAAATTGCTGTGTTTTTGAAGCATTATTTTTTTGTTTAATAGAACAAAACTTTCTTTTGTCATAATCCAAAGATGGTAACAGAGCCTCATGATAAATGTCTCTTTAAGTGTCGTAGTAAAAGAAAATGACTTGCCTTCTGAGGCAGTAGAGGGTTTATGTTGTTTTGGACCCATTTCCAAGCAGTGATCGAAAACAGATTACAATAACAATTATACAGTCAGAAGATGCAATATCCATTTCTGCTTTAATTGAGTGAAGGAATAATAAAAACATCATTAAGAAAAATGAGGTGGACCTGTCACACAGTGTACAAATTTTTAGACTTGAAGACGATGCAGAATAACCAGAGTGCTTCTTGTTTTCTGTGGTGTTTATTAGCTGTGATCTGCATTGGCTGTCCTTCCCTGAGAGGTTCACAAAAACTCCTGTGGGAGTGTGTGCCCTGGCACCACAAAGGTGCACTTTTGCCTTAGGGTCTGACATGTTCTTGAGTTATACCTGAGGTGTGACCCCCTCAGCCTCTTTCTAACCTGTGGGGATATATATATCTACAGAATTGGCAGCTTGTCAGTAGTGCGTAAGAGCTAAGTGAGGTACCAGCCAGCAAGTCTTTACAAAGTCCTCAGGAGGCTAAACTGGAAAGAGAAGGTTGAGGCCCACCCATACCTGTCTTCTCCCCTGCACATACGAGAACCTGAACTTCCTCGTTTTCATGTTATCACCTTGTCACTTTGGTAGAAGTAGAGAGTTAAGACTGTCACTTGAATACAGAGCATCTGACTTTCATTCTGAGTTCTGTAAACTATTGCATATATCCATTTGTCTTTTTTTTTTTTTTTTAAATTTGAGGTGGGTTCTCAGTGTGTAGCCCTGGCTAGCCTCAAACATCCCCCTGTCTCTGGGATTAAAGGAGCACACACCAAGTCCCACATTTCCATAATTGTTAACCTTGTTGGGCTGGGCTAACAGCAGCCATTCCGCAGTCCACACTTCTCTGTGGGACAGCAGCAGACAGCAGCCAAGATCACTGGCTAAGTTTTCATGCTGAGTTGCTCTTCTTACTGGAAAACTTCACAGTTCCTGAACACCTGGCCATGACAGTGGAGTCAGGCCCCAGCGGCCTCTCGCAGAGAAGCACTGAGGCTCAAGCACCGGATGTCCCTAGCACTTACAGCCCAAATTTGCACTCAGTTGAGACCCTCAGAAGGGACCTTTTAAAAAAAATCAGTTGTTAAAACATTTTCTTGGTGCCATTACTTGAAAAGATCTTTCTGTGAGCTGCAACATAAAGGATGGAATGGGTGTTATATCCTGTGGTGGAGGGCCCAGAGACCCTGGTCAGCCCAGAGATCATTCTTTCAGAAGGGAATTCCTATTGAATAATCCAAAAGAGCTTAACATGTGTATGCCATAAAGAGCGTTTAGTTAATAACACCTTCATTAAATAGCACCTCAATTAAACCTTTGTCAGCAAAGGTTCTTTTACCTTCATATTCACATAACCTAACAGGGCTGAGCTTTAAGGATCTATTAGTGGTTCTGTTTTTTCTGGGCTTTACAGTTTGAGCCTAAACATTAATTCTGGGTGGAACTTGGCATCTTGTCTCTTTGCCTCAGAGGGAATTTTTGTTGTACAGTAAAAAGTGGTATTTCTTTCACGCAACCACCTTCTCTGAGTTTCCCCCCTTTTCTCCTGAGCAAAAAGCAATTAAGTAGTCAAGGTTTTAAGAGTGTATCTTTAATTTTAAAAACAGAATGATTATTTTAGGTGAATTAAGCAATTTTTCCATTAGTTCACATTGTAAAAAAGAATAGAAAAGGGACGCGGAGTCAATAACGCAAAGAAAGTATTTTCCTTCTCTTCTTCTCAACACGAAACCCATGAATTAGTGGCTACTGTTTTAGATGCTGAGAGTTAAGACATTTTGTTTTATTTGTGTTACCTGCTATTTTAACACTGACTGAAAGAAAGGAAAATCGATTCTCTGTCTGAAACAACTGGGCTTCCCAACCTTATCTTGGAAAACATACTTCCACTCAGTTGTTCTGCGATGGTCTTTTCTGTCGCTTGTTGATACTGTGTTAGGATTGGGTTGTTACAGGCATCTGATCACATAGAAATGGAAAGGGAAGGATGTAGGTTATCTTGGTAGGAAAACTAGCAAGTTCCCAGAGTGTCAGTGGCTGTGTGGTCCATGGCAGAGCAGTCCCTCTGGAGACAGAGGTGGGCTGAGTCGGCTGTGTTGGACAGCTGGCCTCCTCAGGTCAAAAGGCATCTTCAGACAAGGTTCTGTCTTTTGGATCTGGCGGTATTGGTATCAGGAGCCCTTTGTTGAGGGAGCCTGAGGAGAACAGGTTGTCCTCGAGATGGGAGTTATTCCATGTTGAAGACCAGGTGAAGTCACTTTTCAAAAGTAAATAAGGTGATTCTGATTTTTTTCCTGCCCCTCTCAAATGAATGTCTAGGTAATTTTCAGCACAACTAACTCCGTTTATGAGCTCATTCATCCAGCAAGTTTGTGCCTTAAGCACATTTTTATGGTTAACTTATACCTCCCACCCCAAATGGGAGCTTACTATTGAAAGTCTGCCAGTGATCATTAGTTCCCAAGAGATTTGGGAGAGAAGAAGAATGACGGGGTCTCACCTAGAGTGAGACCGTTTGTGTTGACATTTTGCCACCATGGGAAGCCAGAGTCAACCTGAATGTTCAGGGTGACTGTGAACTGTCTGATAGAGATGTATGGGATTCCAATTAGAACAGGGTCAGGATACCAATGCCCCTCTCTTCATGCTGTTCCCGTGCTTAGTGGAAAACAAGCTGCAAAGTAAATCCCTTGGCCCTCCAATAAAAAGATTTATAGCAAAATAATTCTCAGCCCCATAATGGGCCCGTTGTAGGTTTGTGTTTGATATTTGTAAGACTGAAATACAGTCCATGTTCCCAAACTAAGCATTTATTGTAAACAAGTTAACTGCCAAGAGCTTCTATTCTGTCAAACATAATTATATTGAAGATTGATGTATAGCTTGAAAGCAAGGTTGAGAGAGACAATTCCTTTCCATGAAGGGAGGCCTCTGAGACTATGCTCTCTGGTTCTCTGATAGCACCACTTAGGAAAGCCCCCTTCCTCACAGGCAGCCTTATGTAGAATAAACACAGGCTTGGGCTTGAAAATAGACCTGTCTGTCTGTCCTTCTCTTAACCAGAGAGAGGAGCTAGCACTCACAGGAGCTGGTATGAGCAATTCTCGCTCATCATCCAGGTTTGGCAGCCGCGCGGTCCAGAGACAGACTGCGTGCTCTTCCCCAGGCTCTGCTTCAGTGTGCCCACAAGCCTGCACCGATGCTTATAAGCCAACCCCACAGGAAATCCTTCTTTCCTTAATCCTGGCCTTGCCTGTTGGCTATTTTGTGTTATTCTTGTGAGATTAGAATTCTTTGGAAACCATAGCCTCAAGGTGTGGCTTGCTAAAATACTTCAGCGTGAGGTTTAGGGTTGACTTCAGAAAAGAAAGAATTTATAAATCTAGTAGTCTAGGGGAAGTGAAATCTTTTTGAGGTGTACATATCTGGAATTATCCCCAGTTTAACATTCTTTGCTTGGAGGGAAATAGAATTTCATTATTTTGTTTAGGGCAAGGACATCTTACTTTTTAATCCAGGAAACATATCATCTTAGACTTTAGATATATTTCGGTTAAAACAAAAGAAATCACATTCCTCTTTTGATTGAGTGGCAGCCTTTGATTGACCATAGTAAGGGTGAAAATAGTATTTTCTAGCTGGATGTGGTAGCTTATGCTGTAATCCTAGAACTTGGAAGGCAGAGGCAGGAAGATTACTTAAGGTTTTTCTTTTTCAGGGAGGAGCACTGGGGGACTAGCCTGGTCTACCTAGTAAATACCAGGGCATCCAGGGTTAGAGGGTGAGAAACATATCTCAGAAAAACAAAGCAACAAGATTTTCAGTGGGTTTCATAGGTGGTGACTTTCACACAGTTGCCTAGTTTTAAAAATAATCAAATTTAATGTTTCCTTTTAGAAATATGTAGAGTATAAAGAGAATGTCTTAGAATCACAGAGAGAAATAATAGTATTCTATTTTTATTAAGTAATTGCTATAAATTACACTGGTGTGTATATAGTTAAAAGATTGTGTCAGGGAAGTATTTTATCAGACCCTGTTTCCCTGGTCTGTGTTTATTAACTTCGTCTCAGTCACAGTAATAATGACCTCCATATTGTAAGCCAGAGATCTCATTGTCCCTGGAGGGAGCTATCAGATGCCCACTATGATGCTGAGTTTTTGTAGTCTCTGGTCTCCCTCTTTCCCCCCTTTCCACCCTCCCCATGTCAGAGCTCTCTGGGACTTGCTCCCTTTCCCTGTCCACAGGCATTTGATGGATATGAGAGTGAGGGTTTGGGAACAGGGATGCTGGTTGCCTATCCACTGAGATGCAGCTGTGTGGAATCTGCACCCGTTCATTCAGTGATCACTTCTTTACATTTCTGTTAGATATCCATAAATGTTTTACTGTTTAAACCCTAAACATAGTATTTTCTTTTATGAGGGAGAAACCTTTTTTTTTTTTTAATATAAAAACTTTACTTTTCGGTTTTCATTCGATAAAAATCTTTCCACTCTCACATGATTTCCTTTGAGGCTTTGCACCAGTGTTTGATCTCAATTTTTAATAATTTTTTTTGAGTTAAACTCCCCAAAGGAAACATGCTTGTGCTATGAAATATTCCCACTAGAAATACAGGTAGTCCTACCTTATTGAGCACTTGATTCCTGTATTAATTCCTAGCTTGAAAAACCTCAACACAGTTAACCTTGCTCTAACACTACACTGGAGGAATTAATCAAAAAATATTTTTTTAAAAAAATTGTTTGAATTAGATAAAGTAATATTTAGGCAGAGCTCAAAACCTGAGATAATGAAGCAAATAGTATAGGGACAGTTTTTATGACCCCCTTCTTTTGAGGGGTGGGACTCTAGTGAACAGTTGCTGTAGACAGAGTATTGAGAAGGGGCTGAGACAAATGTGTATGCATCCTTGTAAACATGAACACGGCTTAAAATCTACCCTGTCAGAAACTTGCAGAATCAAATTGCTCTTTGTCAGGAGACAAGAATCCGGATACTATTGAAATTTGCTATAATCACTTTTAATACATCATTGACTCTTTTGATGGGCATACTTCAACAACTGTTTAATTTTAAACTTTTAATTGTTCAGTTTTGAAATAATTATCTTCCAGCAATACGCCATGGGCTTGAGCTTTTCTGTAATATCCAGATTGAAAGGAGGCGTTTTGCTGCAATGTAGGCCGTGGTCCTGCTGACCAATTGCCTCCCCAAACCTGAACCTGGCGATTGGTGTTTGTAGCCCGGGAGTCCCAAGTCATGCAGCCTTCCGGTCCTCAAACAGAACCCACAGCAGTGCCTTATGCTGATATGCCAGCAGTCTCTGCCCACTGTGGACACGCATCGCCGCGTGGTCTGGCGAGCTTCCTGTGCCCAAGGGAAAAGCAGCTCGTGAATCCACGTGTCTGTCTCTTTCCTAGAAAGCACTTCCTGTGACCTGATGCTCACTACCGTGTAGGGGGCCCACAGTGATGCTGAGCAGTCCACGCCACTTATTAAAGAAGATGATAAGTGTCTAAGTGGAATTAGCATTGTGTTAAACTGAACCAACGTTTGTTTTGGACATCCCATAGGCCAGGCTTTGAGGTGGGGTGTGGCGGGGGGGGGGGGGGGGATTGTCTAAAGGTGGGCCTCTCCCTGAGGCAGCCACAGGCTAGGTGTGGCTGACATCCGGGGATTTAGTTGCCAGGGTTCAGCTGGGCCTGCAGCGGTCCCTGGTGTCGCTCATTCTTTGTTATTTAGGTAAGTTACCAGAGCCGTGCCTCCTGGGCTCCTATGACACTGTGGTTTCAAACTGCCTTCAAACTGGAGCCTGCCACTGAATTTCCTAGCAGTTAAGCAGCCCTGATGTCAGATTGAGTTACGATTCCTAAACTTGAGGACAGGTCTGGCAGCGGATGAATGTAATGCTACAACCGGTCCTTCTTTCGGCTATTTTGAGGCTCCCATTGAATCTTTGAGAAATAGTGTTCACTCTCCATACTTCTGTCTAACCCTGCACTTCATTTCTAAGGATAGGATCTGCTTCCGGGCTGACAAAGCAACTACTTTTACCACAAAAATCTTGCCTCATTTTTAACCCCTTGTGTCCCCAGATGGTGAGAGGGCGAGAGATGCATTAAGAGATTTTATTGTTGAAACTTTACTTGGTGGCGGGGTGTGTGTGTTCAGTCTGAAGTCCTGGTGGAGAGGAAACCTTTAGGTTTGCGGCTTTGTTTGTCTTTGCCTGTTTCTTTAGAGCAGACAGTAACCTTCCCTCTGTGGCCCTCCACCTTCCTGCCATCACCTCTGTGTGAGGGTTAAATGAAATCAACAGCCAGGAAGAGATGCTGGTATGGAGGTATGTTTGAGGGAGTCTCAAGGCCCCCAGATTGACCTGTGAACTTTTGGGTGACTCCCTTATCCTCGAATGACACACTTCTTTTACACCTACAATTGATGAATTTTTTTTCTACTTTTTTTTTTTAATACTATCTGACATTTCCCCCCAATTAAGTTTATTTGGAAGGAAATATGAAGGTACAGCCCTACCATGAACAGTCCAGTCATCCACAGAGTGCATACAGTGGCCCCATAACGTTACAGCCTGCAGTGCTGAGGTAGCCATTTTAAATCTGTGTGAGTATATACCTGAGATTCACAGAAGGACCAGGAGTACTTTTTTATACTACATCTTCTCTGTTAAAGGAGGAGATGGAGGCCTTTCCATAGCAAAATGAACTGTCTTTGAAACAAATGTTGCTGGAGATTGAACTGCTGGCCTTGTGTTTGCTAAGCATTCTACCCTTGAGCTCTATCCCCACCCCAAAAGTGTCACCTCCTTTATCAATTAATCTCAGAAAATTTCCACATCATCCCCTGAGGACGGGGAGTATACGGCAGCTGGGTTTGGAATGTGGCTGTCTTAATCTCAGAAGGCTGGGCCTGAGAAAGTAGGGAGGCAAGGACAGGGCCAAGGCGAGCTACTACTCTAGGAAAGACACAACTTGGTTAATTTTGAAATTTTGTTTGTGGCCCCAACCAGGAGGTAAATGATGTGCACATTTGTTTTCTGTTTCCGGTTATGATTCTTGGCTCTCAAACTGCACTTTGCTGTTTTAGGGTAGGAGAAAAAGGATAGAAAGTAATGTTGCTCCTGCTCTCCCTCTCTGTCTCTGTATGTATGTGTGTCTGTCAGAGAGAGAGACAGAGAGACAGAGACAGAAGGAGATTATACAAATACTTTCATTTTTCTAGTAAATTGTAATAGGAAAAAGATAGCCTGCCCTTTCGCTCCAGTCTTTGGAGAATAGACTGTATTAAGTTGGCTTCCTGAATTTCTCCCGTCTTTCTTGGGCTTGGTGTAGAAGTTATTTATAATGGAGGTTGTGGAATGTGGTACTTTGCTTCAGGTTCAGTTTATGCAAAGAACGGATAGGGAGGCTCTGTGCACAGCCTTTGTATCTTCAGTTCTTCTGGAATCTTAGGTGACAGATAGTGCGAGATAAACTGAGGAGTGGTCCTGTGGCTGCCTTCATTCCTGAAATGGGTGGGTTTTAGGAGCCACAGGGAGGACAAAGGCAGGCCTGCTATGACCTCAAATAGCTACTGCCCTTCAGGTTGCTGTTCCAAGAATGAAGGTGGACTCAAAAGAGGACAAAGGGGGCCAGGACAAGGGTGGAGTCTGGCCCTTCAGAGTCTTTTCTCATTTTGTCTGTAGTGCCTGAAGAGCAGATCATTTCTGAAGTCATTCCAAGCCTCGCACTGCCCCCACAAATGGGGGTCCTCAAAAAATTCACTGATTCAGTAGCACCGCCCTCTTGGAGGTACAGCGAGTGGAAAGGGTTGCTAGCTAATAGGGCAAGTTGTTGGGTCCCTGTGGGTGGAGTCTGGGATATATTCTCAGAGGAGAATGTGGGGTTTAGATGGGCCGAGTTGTTGCTCTGCCTCAGCTGCATCATTTTCTGGTCCTTTCAGACGCTTCATTTATTAGCTGAGGTCAATGAGGACCTTCTCAGGTGGTAAATATGAGGAAAAAGTACAGGTGACTCGGTGGGTGGGGCGATTCCACCCAGCTGAGGTGGCAACCTCCAGCTGTGATGATCCTGTGCTTCAGGCCAATCTTCCATCTCTCCGGGCTGAGGTTAAAGCACTCAGAGAGCTGGAGAATATTCTAGTTCCTCTCCTTTTGCCCATGGGAGCATTCCTTGTAGCTCAGGACCAGGAAAAGGAAGTGGGAGAGCTTAGAAAAGACGTAGGACTCCCACTGTTAGCAATCAAGTAGCTGCCTAAGGTTTGCTAGGTGTAGAAGAGAGGCAAACACCTTTTACTATCTGAGATAAACAGAATAGCTTTTGTTCTTAAGTTACCTAAGATCTAGAATCCAAAGGAGAGATCCTCACGTATGAGGGGTGGGGTGAAGTGCTCAGGACGATCACGTACTTCCATGTCTTAGTATCATTTTTTAGTGAGTTTTTTCTGTGTGCAAAAAGCCATTGTGTGTGTTTGTAATTTGGCAGATTGCTTGTAGGGGCATATTATCTCACAGAAAATATAAGGCACATGTGTGATGTCTAACAGCCACACTTAAAACAAGCTAAAAAAAACCAAGTAACAATTTTAACAATGCATTTAATTCAGTTTGTTCAAATATTATTTCTACATGCAATTCATTTTCTAACAAATGTTTATAATACATTTACTTTTGTTGCTTTTTTTTTTTTTGGTAGTAAGTCATTAAAATCGAGTGTCTTTTATACTTAACACGGGTCTCAGTTGAAGAGGAGACACTTCAAGGCCATGCTTTTTGCTATAGAGCATGTTGAATGCTATTGGTTATTCTTGTTTGTATGATAAACCATACAGTGATTTCTAGTTTCATTAGGTTATTTGGTGATAGTTTATTCAGTCACTATTAGTGTTATTTTTATTTGAAGAAATACTTTCTTAGTGTCCTGAACATTGCTTACTGAAAAGTATTGAAGAAATGATTGTCTTTTTTCCATCTGTAAAATGGCATTGATACTCATATTTAAAAAAGAAGGCTAGATAACATTGTCTGAGAGCTGGCTGACCTAGATGTATTGCACGTGCACATGCACACCACACACACACACACACACTCACACACACACACACACACACACACACACATCATTTGCATGTTAGCTGGGAGAATTTGAGTCTTAGAGAACTCTACATACATTATGAACAGTCAGTGACTCAGGCAGAGTGACCGAAGCAGGATTGTTTGACTCCAGGGCCGACTGCCTGCCACCCCAGGGCTTTTCAGAACATCTAACTATCTTCCCACCGGTCTGTTCACATGGCCGAGGTGGCAGTACAGAGGCTGGAGCCATGGCTCTTTAGGATGCATGCCCTTCTTCAGAACTATGACAATGAACATGGCTGTTCCAGCCTTCTAACAGATGACAGCAGGGAAGCACGCTTCTCTAGGGGAGAGAGCCCCGTTTCCTGTCTGCAGTGACAGAGGACAGCATATGTCCTGCTTGCCTGAACTAGTCATGATTTTTAGTAAATGGCTGGGGCCCAAGTGCCTGTCTTCAGATTAAACTACCTGCCTACCTCCAGCAATTGTAAAAGGCTTAACAAGGCTTATGATCAAAAGGTCCAAAGTTCTCCACTTGATCATCTGGAAATGGGTCTGTGCCACAATAAAAGAAAAATAATGCCGTAAGCTCAAATACGGGGCTGGAGCCCGAGGCTTCCTTTATTCTCTCGTCTCCTTTAGAACTTGTAACTGTGTTTGGCTCTCTGCTGCTGCTTCTTTATTGAAGCTACTTTATTCTTGCCACTGTTACATTTATTTTTGAAGCATTTTGTAAATTCCCTCCCTGTCCTCTTCTCTATTCTTCCTTTGCCAGAGGACAGCAGTGAGACTGGGGAGGAGTCACTTCCTTGGGAGGTGCACATTTCTTCTTGCCCTGTGTAGGCTTCCCTGGGGTAGACCTGTTTTCAAAGGCTTTTGAGTCCTATGCCTTAATTTTCACGTCAATTATACCAGTTTGCTATTTTTCACTTATTTCACCATTTTCATTAGTAATTGCATCAGTTTTTCTTTTTTTTCTTTTCTTTTTTTTTTCCTTTTTTTTTTTTTTGGTAAAAACAGAATTGCATTATAAAGCCATAATTGTTGAATCAATCAAGTACTAGTAAAATGATTAATTTTTCCAACAATGGAATACAACCTATTACCATATCTGTGATCCTGTGTGTGTATGCCTGTGAGCCTGTGTGTATCCACTGTGTGTGTGTGTGCTTGAGTGTGCGTGCACTTGTTCGTGTGCATGCTAATAGAGATTTGAAGTTGATATCGGGTGTTTCCTCTGTCATTTCCCACCTTACTTTTTGAGGCGGAGTATCCCATCGAACCAGGAGCTTGTCATTTTGGCTAAGCTGGCTGGCTAGTAGTCCAGGATCCTCCTGTCTCTTGGCCCTCACTGCTGCAGTCACAGAACACATGAGTCACTGTGCATGGCTTTGCATTGTGCTGGGTATCTGAACTGTGGTCTTTGTTCTTACAACAAGCACTCATCCACTGAGCCATCTTATTTTTTAGGTAGGTGACCCAGGTAAGGGGATTGGTGGTTGCTTTTGACTAGAAGGAATTACTGCTGTTGTGCTAGCCAGCAGTTGTTCCCTCCAATCACAAACTAAAATGTTTAAGAAATATTTTTCCCAAACTGAGAGTTATAAAACATCAGTTTCTTACATGTTATAGACACCTGAGATTTTATGTTGTATTTTGTATTTAACTAGTTGTGCTGTTACTTTGAAATTAATAGGACCAGTCCCAGACTTACTTAGTCATGGGTGAATGCTAGTTTATAGAGTAGCTAGATTCATTTAAAGGCCTTATCTGTGGTCCCCAGATGTGTGACATGTACGTGTTGACATTAGGAACTGCACATGGATTTTCAGCACTGAAACCTCTGTAGACACAGGTATTAGCGATGAGGCAGCTTATGGCACTGCTGGCTACGTGGCTGTGTGTGAGCATATGCTTAAATCACTAGAGGTAGCAACGAGCCTGCTTCCTTTAACAAAGATTATATACCAGTATGTAAGAGTTAAAAGGTCTAAATGGGGCTATTCCCTGCCGGGAAGGGCTCTCCTGGATGGGTTGTATAAAATGCCATTATGCTTGCTTAGGAAGGTTTTACAATGCTTCCAGCTACAGTGCGGGCAGAAGCCATAGCAGACTTGTTCTTACCTGTATCTATGGAGTGATGGGTGATACCTGACACATAGTAGGTGCAATCAATAAGTGCTATACAAAATGAATGATGAAAAGATAATGTGAGAGACATCTGATTTGTACTCTTCGTTATGTATCTTAAATATATTTGGGAATAACCTCCCATAAACAAATAAATAATAAATACTTCACAGATGGTAACCAAGGAAAACAGCACTATAAAGCACTACACTAAATCATCTCCTTTGCCTAATGTTTGAGTCGTCTCACTGCCACCTTGCATTTTCCATGGTTCTGTACGATGGATGAGTTTTCTGTGGGGAGTAATGATGGAGTCAAGGGTTGTCCCAAGTGTGGTGTGGTGAGACGTGTTGGGCTGTTGCTCAGGCTTAATAATAATTACCAAGATCTTTAATGATAACAATTCTTAATGAGTATTATTATTGTTAATAATGATATTTAATAATTATACCCAATACTTATTATCTTTAATAATAATAATTAGCACATGGGAACCAGTTGTACCATTGTATTATCTTTAGAACAAAACCCTGAGTCTGTGGGCCAGGAGTCTGCAAAAGTGCCTGCTTTTCGCCTCTGCTTTCCAGATCTCAGTGAGTCAGGAGGCATCTGGGGTCAGAGCAGGGAGAGCTGCTGGAAGCCTTCTATACATCTGTGCCTTGGGCCTATCTATCCTCAGTCAGGTTATAGAGGCCTTGTTTTCATTATGGAGTGCCTGGACCAAGTGCTGTCACACTTCCCATCCTCCCTCTGCCCGCCTGTACATCCTTTATAACGTTTGTGTTTTGTTGCACAAAAAAAAAAAAAAAAAAAAAAATAGAGAATGACTCAGTGCAGATCCTCCTTCCATAATGTACTAATTTGTGTGACTTATGCAGGGCAGAGTCCATGTTTATTACATGTCCATTGGTAAATCTTTGATCTTCTTTTGTCTTGCTGTGTTTAGATTTACATGCCTGTATGACATTTTCTAAAAAAAAAGTTAAAAACTGTTTGGTGAATTAAACATTTTTTAAGCTTTTCACACTTTGATACAAAGCAGAGAAATATTTCAGTGACAACCGATTTCAACAGATTTTTGAAATAGACTAATTTGCTTTATTCTTTAGGGTAGTTTATTTATTTATTTTTTTATCTGCAAACATTGAAAAGTATTCTGTCCAGGGATAACTCGTGTTCATGTATAAAATAATTCCAAGGACATGAAGTTTGCATTTAGCTGTATGCTTTATATTAGTTCAACATTAGTTGAGATTTTTCTGATCTGTACTTTTTTCAAGCTAACTTGGGTTGTTTACTGAATCCTAGAAGAGGACTGCTCTTGAATTCCTGTTGACTTTCCTGTATACACTCACATAACTTCTCAGGCCTGGAACTATAACATGCCTCCCTACTGGGTGCTGTAGACTAGCAGCATCGAAATACATTTCTAGACAAAACCAGAGATGACCTGAAAATACTAGTGTTCGGCCAGCCTAAGACCGCAGACATTAAAGGTCCTAAGGTCACCTCGACCTGGGCCACATGCTAAGATACCTCCTTGTGTAGCTGACTTTTTAATCACTGTGGTTTGAGGTCTTTTGCCCCAGTCCTCAGCAATGCTGCTGCAACAGGACTGTCATTATAGAGAAGATCCATTCTCCTCTCCCGAAGCCTTGCATGGGGCCCATAACCATCAGGCTGCTCAACCTTAACTGTGTGTGATTCTAGCCTAGTAACTTTGAGAGCTGTCTCTTCCCTTCTTTTCCTATGGCTCCAACTGCCTTGTAACACCCCGTTCTGCTGTCTGATTGTGTCCTCCTAGGTTTGATGATTCCAGTTTTCTGTGTGGTGGAGCAGTTGGATGGCTCTCTTGAATACGACAACCGAGAAGAGCACGCTGAGTTCGTCTTGGTGCGGAAAGATGTGCTTTTTAGCCAGCTGGTGGAGACCGCGCTCCTGGCCCTGGGGTATTCCCACAGCTCTGCAGCGCAGGCCCAAGGTATTCCTTCTCTCTTTCCTTCTTAGCCTCCGTGTGACCCAGGGAAGTATTGGTTTTTCCAAAAGGGGCTGCAAAACAGTTGTTGGACGCTGCACCTGACACCAGGCCTCAGAAATGTTGGAGGATCTTGTTTTCTTGTTCTGTGAAGTATTTGTCCAGTGCCACAAAAACCAACCAGACTGACTTGTATTTTAAAGCAACCGTCATGATGTTTTTGCATTTGTAATTTTGTTATTTTGCACTAAGTCAGCAAATTGGTGTTTTCGGGTTCAGTGCTGAGATATTTGCCCCGCCCCCCCGCCCGACTTATCCCAACTTTAATATATGGTTTCTAAGCATAAGAAATTTATTTGTTTACTGCCTTGGGCTTATGGTTTCTGCAGTTTGGCATCAGGTTTTAATTAAACAGGAATCAAGTTGCATCTTATGCTTTTGTACCTTTGAAAACTGTTGTTCAGTCTTGATGTGGTCCATTCATTTTAAAAAATCAGTTTCTTTGTAGTCACTCATTTTTACCTATTCAATTAACTGCTAACGTTGCATTATTCTGTTGATAATCCCAGGGAGCTTATGTGCACTGCTCTTGTTTTTTTCTGAAGCATACTCTATTGTTCTGCTATGCCAAAGATGCAGCAAAACAAATAATAACAATATTCCTCAAACCTTGACTAATAGGAAAAGAAACTTGAGCCAGTAGAATTATTGTCCTTGTATTTCAGGTGAAGTGACTGAATCACATAGTTTTTGGTAATAGTTTTAAATAAAGGTGAGAAATTCATAACATCCCTGGCTCACTTTATATGCTAATTTCTTACCATCATTTGTATTAACATTGCTGTGGTTCCCAAGATTTCTTCGTATGCCTTGAGTCTGGCTTCATGTCATCATTAAGAGAGATCCTCCAGCTGGGCAGTGGTGGTGCACGCCTTTAATCCCAGCACTTGGGAGGCAGAAGCAGGCAGATTTCTGAGTTCGAGGCCAGCCTGGTTTACAGAGTGAGTTCCGGGACAGCCAGGACTATACACCCTGACTTGAGGAAAAAAAAAAAAAAAGATTACAAGGGGAGATCAGGTATTCATAGAGCTAGTCATGCAGAAGCCTATGATGTAGGACTTAGAATTTTAAGGTCTTCCCTTTGATTCTATATGCACATTGGTGCTTTTTAAAAGGTAGACTTTGTTTAAATTATAGAGTAGTTCTACCAGGGTGGTCAAGCATATTTTCCCAGGTGAGTGTACCCTACATCCATGTCCTGTCATCTTAGTGCAGAATCCTGCCCTTGGCCAGGCTGAGTGCAGAGACAGCAGCTGTACTGTGGAGTCCACCGCTTTCCCAGCAGCATAACAAAGGGTGGCTTCCTTCTTTTCCTTGAAAACTTTCTTCCTGTGTGAGGGATTCAGGATTTGATCTCCAATAAATTGTATATTGGACACCACTACTTTTATCTCACATGACATGCCCAAATGAATGAAAAGAACTGTTGCCCAGTCCCTGTAAACTTTGATGTCGGTTCAGGGATATTTTCCTTCGAATGTAAAGGTCATTGTATCCTACCGCTTGCATCCTGGCATGCTGGCTTCCTGTTTGACAGGGCTATCTATCTCAGTTAGCATGGCTGCTCGGTACATCATGAGATCACATGTGGAACACGAAGCACTAAGTGGCCAAGATTTGATTCTTGGCACGAGCTAAGGAAGAGACTCTCAGGGAAGCTACACTAGGGAGCCCCATTGACTCTCAGTGATGTGAACTGAGAGGCCCCACTCACAAAGATGAGCCTGGCAGGCAAGCAGTGACTGTTGTCTGTTGTGGAGCATAAGGAGGGGGTGAGCCAAAAGTAAAATAATACATATTACATATATTTATAGATACTTTTGGTTAAGTTGAATTAACTTATCAAAACTACTGTCTAGATTATGTTGTGGGAAAAAGAAGTTTTATTAACATAAACCCCACAGACTTACAAAAAATATTATACTTTGCTTGTTTTTTTCTTATGCTGATGACCTGTTTTGAATAAATGGGAAAACTTAGAATTGTTCATATTTTTTAAAAGATGTATTCTTATATTTACCATTCTGATGATTAGAAGGTTAAATACTCTATTATGGCTAGGTGGAAAATCTTGAATAACATTTTTGGAATAAGTATATTAGATCTTTCTTGTCATTCAGATGGTTGGAAGATGTTTAGGGTAGATGGAGAAACAGGGTTATCCGTTCCTCTGAAAGGCTGTATCGGGTCTCAGGAGTCACTGAGGTGAAGGGGAGCACAAACCCACTGCCTGCATAGCATAACTTGAGTGGCGTGCTGTAGGAGTCAGGTTATTCATGAATTGGACACACAGCACAGCCAGTTTATTCGACAAGGAGATAGCAGCAAATATGGTGTCATGTGACGTAGGCAGAAGGCTTTATGTACGTAGTTTCTATTTTCTTTGTTTTTTTTTTTTTGTTGTTTTTTGTTTTGTTTGTTTTTTTTGTTTTTTTCCCCATGCTTTTGTAATTTTCCCAAGGTAGGGAGTCAAGAGAACCTTCTGGCCAGGGCACCGACAAAGGAGCTGCTGCGGTTTCCCTGAGTTTTGTCTTCCCGTGCTGGAAGTGTGAGGGAGACTCGAGCTGTAAGGATAGTGGGTGTTTGTACCTTTTGGAAAAGGGTTTTTCATTTTGACATGACCAGAGAAGGTTCTCAGTGACTGACTTAGAAAAGCAGTATAAGTGCAAATATGTCTGCAATGTGATTTTGGAGTGCTGCTCCCAGGCAGGGCTGTACCCATCAAGTCCCAATCAGGGGCTTGCTTACCCATGCTCCTGTAAGCACGGGATTGTCAATTTCCTTCTCGGAGAGGGTATTCCCTCCAGGTGAGCTGCAAAGATTTTTACTTATTTGTTTCTAAAGGGTAATAGGAATTCTACTGAAAGAGAGTCCAGGGATTCCCCGGCCCACGTTTGCAAAATATTTATTTAAATGCTGAATATTGGCACTAGAGAAAAAGGCACCAGACACTGTCATAAATCATGGGAACAATGTTTCTAGCTGACTTATAGTTTCCATTTACCAAGACACCACTAACTATGTGACTCTCAATGAGATGCAGGGTTCATCTGATCTGCTATTGAACATATGTAAAAAGCTGAATTGGTAGAAGTAGGTCTATTGAGCAGTGCACACACCTGCATTGTCTGATACACTGTGAGCTCATGTCTCTGTCTCAGAGGTCTTAGAGTAATTGAAGAGAGAATGTGGAGGATGGTCAGAGTCCCCTTCCCCTCATCTTAAACTTGCCATTCTTTTTATTCTTTCTCTTTGAACCTTTTGATGTTGCCCTGTGAGGTTTTCTGTGACATCATGCAGCTCCTGCACTATCCAGAGATTCTTTAATCATTGGTCACCCAGCAGTCATGTTTGCCTACAGGATGGCTTTGGGAGGAGACAGCTGCTGTCCCACCGTGCTTGGGTGTCTTAATTTGCAAATGGTCATTTTATCTATAGTGCTCTTCCCTCAGTAATTTTCAAAATAAAATTAATTAAAATTTTATTTTATGCATGTGAGTGTCTTGCCTGCACAAACGTACATCCACCACCTGCACCTTAGTGCCTGTAGCAGTCCGAGGAATGAGATTCCCTGGACCTGGACTTATGGAAGCCACCATGTGGGTCCTGAGCACCGAACCCAGGTCCTGGAGTAGAGGAGCAGGTGCTCCTAACTGCTGAGCTCTCTCTCTAACCTCGAAATGTGTGCTTCTGTCTGGTAAATTTTATTTAAAAACACACTAAGCAATAAGTAAGCGACAGCCCCCCCCCAAACCGGTTGTCTTTGTTGTCAAGCTGCATGTTTCAAAAGGGGTGCACTAATCACCGTTTCTCATTTATCTTGCAATAATTACATTTGTGAAGTCATTTGAAATGATTTTTTAATGGCACAGAAAATTTTATTTAGTAAATGTTATGTGACTCAACCATGGTGCCACATAGCCTCGATTATATAAAATTTCACATATGTGCAGAGAAGAAAGACAAACAAAGAACATTATCTGTAAATGGTGTGGGTGTAGGATTATGTAGGATTCCTTTTCTTCTAATGAGATCGAAAGTAAGTATAAAATTCTACTTCCTTCTTAAATTCTCTGAACAAGTAGGAAGTTGTTACTTCCATACTCCCATGTTTTGTTAAGTAGTTCCTTTGTTCCTATCTGTAACTGGGACACTCAAGGCATCACAGAGTTACATCTCTGTTGCCTTTTCCTGTGGGAGATTAGGAAAGAACCAGCCTGCTATTTTCACCATTGGGAATGAGGTAAACAATTTCTCAGCATAATGATGCTCAGAGCAGTTGAGCAAGTGCTCTGTTAGACTCTGCTGAGAGATGCGGAGGGCTTGGGTCCTGGTTCAGTTAGGCAGCACAGCAGCCCTGTGAAGGAATGCAGTTACCCAGGGTTTTCCATTTTACTGAAGAGGAAGTTGAGGCAAAAAAAGAGTAGGCAGCCATTCTCGCTGGGGCCTAGGCTGATAGGTGGGGACCCGAGGTGGGAAGCCCTGCCGGCTCTGAACAGGGATGAACCTTAGCAGATGTAGAGTCAGGCTAGAGGTCACATCTCACTGATATCTTCCCTGCAGTGTTTGCCAGAAGCAGCTTTTGGGTAGTGTGCTTCCCAGATACACGATGAGTGCGCGTGTGCGCGTGTATGTGTGTATGTGTAGGCATGTGTGTGTTTTATGTACATGGTTATGCAAATTCAGATATAGGTCTTGCTTCCGTGAAAAAAAGAAAGAAACATGTAGAGATACTTTTTGAAAGCATTGGCTATACAGTTTATTTATTTTTTAACCACAGCATTATTTTTTGTTTTATTTAGACAAGCTCTCCCTCTATTCCAGGCTAGCCTTGAACTCCCAGCAGTCTTTCTGCCTGAGGTTTGGGGTGCTGGGATTATAGGTGTTCACCACCACATTCCACAGACTTCTAAAACTAAATAAAGGGCATCATTGTTTCAGATAAATAATTCCCTAAGGTCAAATTGAATCCTGATTTGTAAATAAAACATGTTTCTTAACAATTCTGGCCTACGTGTTAATAAATCTCTCTGTGTCTCTGTCTCTCTTTTGAGATAGGCTTTGTCTGTGTTGCCCTGGCTGTCCTGGTACTCACTCTGTAGAGTAGGCTGGCCAACCTTGAACTCCGATCTACCTGCCTCTCTAGTGATGGGATTAAGGGTATGTGCCACCATGCCCAGATAACTCCTTGTCTTTAATGCCTGTCTTGAGTTAGTGCCGTTTCAGCTTTTGGAAGTAAAGAGGTGGAGGGGAAATGCTATTTTCAATGAGTTTACATGTGCTTGATTATAGTAAGCAATGAAACATGTAGAACTACTCAGGTGATTTTTGACCCTCTGAGCTCAGAAATACACCACAGTAATATTGAGAGACTACAAATATATGTACAACTTATTTGTTAGTCTGGTGCTACTTTACTTAGTTTTAAATTCAGTTTAGTTATTAATATTATAATATTTATTTAATTTATTTATGTTTGGTGCTTAGTTCAGCGGTTACTCTTTAAAAATTTGCAAGAGTTCCTTCCAGTCTGTTGTTGGAAGTAGGTGGCAAAGTGGGACACAGGCCTTGAAATCTTTGCTCCAATGTCAGTTCCTTACCACGTTTTCAGGGTCTTCCTCTCTGGCTTTGTTTTTTAATGTGGTAGAGCTCTTCCTCTTTCAGGCAATAAGCTGGCTTGGGCTGACATCAGTCACCAGCAGTCATTTGGAAGAATAGACAGAAGAACCTGAGCTATTTACGAAGGAGCCTGGAGAAATGTGTATGCCCTAACGTGTGAGCTTGCTTTCTTCAGTGGGTAGATCTGGGGAAGCTGGAAACTCCTCCATTACCTCATAAACGACCTAAGGTTCACAGTACAGTGTGAGACTACAGTTCAGTGCATGTGCTAAATGGATGAAAGCAAGTTTTGTTTTCTTATTTAATTTTAATTTTTACATCTACTTATTTATTTTTCTGTGTGCATGCCATAGTGCATGGATGAAGGTAGAGGACAAGTTTCAGGAATTGATTTTTTTCCTTCTACCTTGGGGGATCTGGGAATAGAATTCAGGCGATCTGACTTGGTGGCAGTGATTTTTCCTGCTCAGCCACCTCACTGGCCTCAAACATGGTTTTTGAATTCTATACTTTACTAAATTTTATCCACAAAGGATTTTTTTTCTCTCCTGTATCATGAAGTCCATTTCATTCATGATTTAGCTGTTAAAGTCAGAAATGGAATGTAGTTAGGCTCTTTGTTGATGAGCCTGTGCTGAGCTATTCAAATCATAAGTCATAGACATCTATAAATGATATATGCTGGATATTTTAACTAAGTCCTTTTGATTGTATGACTTTTGTTTACATTCACATTTAAGACATCCTAGGACTTTTATTTGTTGTCTTGATTCTCTCTCTCTCTCTTTCAGCTAAACTTAGGGCAAACTTTGATCCTAAAATTTCTTCAGATAGTATGATTTCAAAGGCACAGTCAGTGAGCTCATTTATAATCTCATAAAGAGTTCAGAAATTCACACCTTTTGAGGGAGAATCTGAAAGGACATGTGGTTTAGAGTAGAAAGGTCTCCCATGCCTTGAACTTTGACATTTCTTGGCTCCTTTTTTTTTCTCTCTTCCACTTTTGTTTCTTTAATTAAGCTCTTATGTTTGAGAGAACTTGACTGTTTACCCCTCTTATAATGGCATATTGAAAATGGTCCATATTTAGAAGATCTTGGAGCAAAATTTGAACAAATGAGCTTCTTAAATAAAATTTGTCCCCAAAATAACAGAGAAAGGTACCCCAAATTGCTATAGCCCCACCTTAGGTCTCCCCAAAGTGACGTTAGCTGGGATGTCATACATTTTTAACCCTGTTCCTGCTGTGTGGTCCTGTCCTGCTGTAGAACCTTGAGTTTTCACATATGTGTTCATCTGCATTCATATGCATATGACAAACTGTGAAACACTCCCTTTAAGTAAATGCCAAGAGGAAAATGACATTATCTTATTTTCTTGTCCACCATATAGTTAAGATTAAATATCTAATATAAATATTTATAGCTTTGTATCCCTATTTATTTTGTCATAATATGTGCTACCTTACATATGTAAGTATATAATTATGACTTGTGTGAAAGTCAACTGATAAAAATATTGTCTACATGTAAAGTAGGATAGGATGAGACTCTACCCAACTTGGATGCCTAGCAGTTTAGTAGATAATGCTTGGTAAAAACCACTGTGGGTGAGGACTAGGGATATAGCTCAGTTGGTAGAGTGTTTGCTTAGCATGCGCAAAGCCTTGGGTTCATTCCTTGCACCGCCTTAAGTAGAAGTGGTGGTACACACCTGTAACCCAGCACTTGGGAGTTAGTGTTGAAATGTTCAGAAGTTCAGGTCATCCATCTATAAAGAGAGATCAAGGCCAGCCCGGTATACATGACAGTCACTATAAGTGTCAAGCACTGAAAATGCAGGAGTGACTTGAGTTTTCCTCTGACCTTGCAATTTCCATTTGGGTACATATTTTTAAAAATCCAGCCATGTATGGCAGTCCAGTGCTTGTAATCCACACAGTTAGGAAGTGCAAGCAGGATTAGAGTTTAAGTCTAACTTGGCTCCATAGCAGGAGAGATCCATGTCCAGGAGGGGGGCTGATCACATGACTTCTGGGCTCTGTTGCTTGTGTGAAACAATTCAAATGATCCAGGTGAAACAAATTGACCTCAAAGACAGACAGCTTTTATTTAATAATTAAATAGCTGACCAGCTTCGTTTATTCTTCCTTTATAATTCTGTATATTATTCACTTCCTGTTGCATACTCTCCAGTGTTTCAGGAGTATAGCTAGCTGTAATGGATTATAAATGGGAAGCATATAGCTTGATATTGGTGATAATTCTAGTATGATTTATTCTATATTTGACTTTCATTCTATTGTAAAGCGTAACCTCTTCTTTACGTATATGGGTTTTAAGTACGAGATTGAGTCATTTGCTTAAGATGTACGTCTGTCTGTGCTTTAAGGTGCAGCACAGATTCCATCAAGGAACTCATCCATACACTTTCACAATGCTGCCTCCTCTTAGCTAAATCCTATAAGACTGTCCATCGATACAGGGCTCAGTCTTTGTTTGGACGCCATCGTTTTCCAGCTCTAAGTAAAGTGCATTTGATATTTACATTGGATTTTATAATCTTAAAATGTCTTTTTAAAACCTCCTCCATATTTTTTCTTCTCATGGAAAATGATTGTCGCGTTGAAAGCCCACAGTTTCAAGTAGTCTTTGTGAAATTGTGAGATTTCAGCATTCTGTGGTTTACGCTGGACATTTCTGTGTTCTTATGGGATCTCAGTTCCCTGTATGTTCACTCATTCATGTAGTATCAGAAAGGTGTGACTTGTCCCTTGCTTTGGGCAGCTCTACAGTGTGACAGAAAGGTTCATTAGTGGCTTTGCAGAGTAGGATGACACGTCTGTGTTGAACTGGCTGCTTGGTCACATGTGGGCACCTGACTGGGTTTCATAGGAACCCAACATAAGGGATGGTAGGGGGCATCTGAAACTAGGCACAGCAGTGGGCTTTCAGTTGTATCTGGAAAAATTCTAATGGGTCTGAAGTTGAGATTTTAGAACATGTGACACTTCTTCCCCGAGAACCTGTAATTGGCGAAACTATTTGAGTGTCAACATGAGGAAACACACAGGCTTTCCTCTGGTTTGATGAAATATCAGGCAAGACAAAACTGCTATTTTACAAGCTCTTTACCCAGGTTGGGAAAAGTTGCTGCAGCCTATATGCAAATGAGACAGTGCCAAAGTCCCCCTTGGCTCCCAGCTCCAGTTGGCGGAGAACTGCTTCTGACATATTCCTTATGTCGGTTTGGTAAAGCAGGGAATGGGATGTGGAAAGCTTATAGCACATTTCAGACCTATGCCCTTGATGGTTCTGCCACAGCTCCCATTTACAAATTCTGCCCAGTAATCTCCTATTTAAAAAAGCAGAAACAGAAACAACAAAAACAGACAAACAAAACATGCCAGCAAGTACACCCTTTGTAGAGGGAAGTCTGCTCCTGCTCCAGGTCGACCACCTTCCAGTTTTTGAGAATGTGTGCTCCAGAGCCTAGATGGTAAATAGCAATTCAGAATGTGCATGTCTTGGGAAGATATTTTGTAAGGGTGTAGAGAGACATCACTTCAAGGGGACTGGTTTTACATAATCTGGAAGGGAAGAGACATACCAGAATTATTTGGAAAGTAACATTGTATTGTAAGATCTTTAGCTTTTTAAGCACTGTTTAAGTTAGTGGAGAAAAAACTGATCAAGCCACCCTGGGAGGGCTTGTCCTGTCTGCTTCTCTGGCATGCCCTCACTTCACTCTTACACTAATTGTTATTCTTTGTTATGCACAAGATCCTGTTCTGAGTTAGCTAACAAAGGTCCTGAGATGTTAAGGTCCCTGTCTTTTTTTTTTTTTTTTTTTTTTTTTTTTGGTTTTTCGAGACAGGATTTCTCTGTACAGCCTGGCTGTCCTGGAACTCACTCTGTAGACCAAGCTGACCTCAAACTCAGTAATCCGCCTGCCTCTGCCTCCCGAGTGCTGGGATTAAAGGCATGCGCCACCATGCCCGGCAAGGTTCCTGTCTTGTGCTCTATATTGGGAAGATATTAAAGAATTCACTGTGTAGTAGACGGTTGGGGGAGTCCCCATGTTCCCCATCTGGTATTAAGGCTTTGGCTTCTGGAGACAAAGTACTTCACCAGTACAAAATTGAAAGTTTTAAGTAGGTTTTGAGGGCTAAAAATGAAATGATATGGACAACGCAAAGATTAAAGTTCTTTTTTCTGAATAAAATATGTTACCTTTGTGGGCTAACTTCTGTTGGAAATCAGATAAATGTTGCATTGTTAAAATTAGTTGATGTTAAGCTATGGCTTAGTTCTTATGAAAACATTAACATAATAAGGCTTGTTAGTAATATATGTATATTATACATACATATACATGCACGTAGGTATGTACATGTGTGCTTGTGTGTGTGTGTGTGTGTGTGTATGAATATGTTTTGGTCTTTCAGTGAGCCCAGAACTTGAATGGTAGCAGCCAGGCCCAGCACTCTTCCTGTCTCTGGGAATGGGTGCCATCTACTCTCATGGTCTTCCTGTAGTTACCTATTGTATCAGTTTATTTAGTTTTGGTTTTCTTTTGAGATAGAGTCCACTCTGTAGCCCAGGCCAGCCTCAAACCTACAATCTTGCTGCCTCAGCCTCCTGAGCTGGGTTTCCAACTGGATTCCACTTTATAGAAACCCATTTTATTTGTCTCTAGTTTTGTATATGTGTAAACACCTTGTAAAAGCATAAGATTTTAAAAATCCTTTTTTCTCTTATAAATTAGTGCTCATTAATTGTAGAAAAGTGAGAATTAAATAGTAGAAAGACAACACAAATCTCTGGACAAAATACCAAGGGATGCTTGGGTCTGCTTCTCCTTGGTTCTGTTTCTATATAATTTTCACCTGTTACTATTATACTATCACAGCTTCCATATTCCATCTTCTTTATTATTGTTTCTGGTATCACCTAACAGTGAAGCTCTGATCTAAGAAAACAGGGGACATTTGTTTCTTTTGACTTTTGTGTGTGTGTGTGTGGTTTGTTAAATAGGAACAATTTTAACTTCAGAGTCATAAGTTCAGAGCTGTGTATAGCCTGTGTCGGATAGTCAGATTTGCCCCAACATCTGTATAATAGAGTTGTTTCTTGAAAATGCACTTCAGTACTGGGGAACACCAGGGCCAAGAAGTGGGAGTGGGTGAGTGGGGGGAGGGTATGGGGGACTTTTGGGATAGCATTGGAAATGTAAATGAGGAAAATACCTAATAAAAAATTAAAAAAAAAGAGCTTTAATAGGTGGCAGGAAGTAAAAAGAAAAGAAAATGCATTTCATGTCATTTGAATTGTTGCAGGTGAAAGGCCAGTTATTCAACGCCATCCCCCTTTGAGGCTGCTTTCTTTTTACCCCTGCCTTACGGTATATAAAGAGTTAAATTTTGTGTTTGTGGGTTTTCTTTTCTTTTTTTTTCTTCCTTTTTTTTTATTTTCTGTTTTTTTTTTTAAACATGGAAGAAGGGTATAAAAACATTGTGCCATTCAAGAAACTTGAGCTAATTGCTTTCATATTTTGTTTTTGTAGCCGTCTTGCTGTTACCCGCATGTTGGGCTTTTTCCCCTTGAAAAAGCCCATACACATCACTGTGTGGGCTAGTGACTGAGTGCTTACGACTTTCACAATGACAGTCCTGTGTGAAGATGTCCCTTGGCCCAGGGATTAATAGCTGATGACAGTCTGTCTGTTAGCTTCTGGTTTTGTTGTGTGCAGTAGGGTGGAGATTTTCTGAAAGTGTCATGAGGAAGCTCTGAGGGAGCATTTTTTTATTTTTTTTTTTCTCTCTCATGTTTGGAGTGACTGCAGTCAGCCTGAGGTTGGAGGTGGGGAATTTGTCAGGCAAGTCAGGAATGCACCCTCGTTTGCTGGAGTCTGTTTGCAATCATTTCTGCTGGACCTTGGGGCCTAGTGGGCATGGAGATGAGATGGACATCTTGCTCAGTCTCTCCTCAGAATCTTATTGTTCTAACATGGGTCTGGCATCAACCCCACAGCATTAACAGGTTTGAAATGGGTCTGGGTACAATTCTGTGTACTGAAAGTTGAGCATGAAGCACATACTTATATCTCAACACTTAGGAGGCTGTGGCAGAAGTATTTTAAGTCAAGGGCAGCCTGGGCTACAGAGCGTTTTTTCCCATATCTTAAGTCTTTCCTAATGGTGTCCTAAGCTGCCATCCTACTGGTTACCCTGACCCTCTTTCCTGCAGTTATTCAGTTCACTGTGAGAGCTGACCTTGCAAGTAGAGAATAGTTTCTTTGTCTATGACTCTGCGGGTGGCTCCTGGAGAGATAGAGATTTAGTTGAGCTTTTTAATAGACATAGCAAGGGTTGGTCAGTCTTTTTATATAATTTAAATTATCCATTAAAATGGGTTCCATGTAGCCAAAAATATCAATTCATACAAAAGGAGTGTTAAACAAGCATTGTATCATAAATATGTAATCAGAGATTTCTGTGTAACATGATGTCTTAGTCAGGGTTTCTATTCCTGCACAAACATCATGAGCAAGAAGCAAGTTGGGGAGGAAAGGGTTTATTCGGCTTACACTTTCATACTGCTGTTCATCACCAAGGAAGTCAGGATTGGAACTCAAGCAGGTCAGGAAGCAGGAGCTGATGCAGAGGCCATGGAGGGATGCTCCTTACTGGCTTGCTTCCCCTGGCTTGCTCAGCCTGCTCTCTTATAGAACCAAGACTACCAGCCCAGAGATGGTCCCACCCACAAGGGGCCTTTCCCCCTTGATCACTAATTGAGAAAATGCCTTACAGTTGGATCTCATGGAGGCATTTCCTCAACTGAAGCTCCTTTCTCTGTGATAACTCCAGCCTGTGTCAAGTTGACACAAAACTAGCCAGTACACATGATAAGGTATGATTTGCCTCTCTGTCTCTTCTAACTCTGATAAGTATTTAAATGTACCTACTTGCAGTTTAAATTAGCACAGATGAAAAAAATTAACACATGCAGTTGAAATAAAAAAAAGTAGAAACTCTTCTCCAGTTCATGGAGGACATTTCCTGTGGTGACTGGTGACAAGACCATGAACTTGCTTTAAACCTTGGCAAATAACCCTTTAGCCAAGAAAAGTAAAAGATCAGACCAACTGCATAGTCCTTAGCTCACCAGGCTTCTGTGGAGGTGGCGTCCTCCCATTACAAATGAGAGACCCTCGCTGCAGAGTTGAGTTCAATAAGGATATTTTAATATAGGCTCAAGCATGAGGGCTAAAAACGACAGGTGCTCAGAAGGAAAGAGAGACAGACACCCCAAAAGCTTCTCAGGTCACGGAAAGGAAGCTGTACCCAAGTGTGAGCTTGGCTTCCTCAAGGAAGACTTGCCTGTATTGCTTCAAAGTCTACTTAAGTAACCAGCTTATCATTTAACCACTCGTCTTAAGTGTGTTTTCCTGTTCTATCGGCTACCTTCTGAGTAGCCATGAAGATACAGGTTTAGTGGGTTCTTGCGTATTATCTTATCCTTTGTGGTGTGGGTGCTGTTGCCAGGTAGGGTGCAAGCAAGAAAGCAGAGCTTGTTGTGCATTGAAGTGTGTCCATAGGTTAACTCATTTCATGCATACACATCTGGTGTGGTCTGCTTGTCCCCATCTTGTAGCTGAGACAACTGAGGCAGAAGGAGATTAAATGACAGGCCCCCGGGTACACTGCAAATAAGCAATGGAGCCAGGATCCAACCCAGTCTTTCTACCTCTTGAGGTAATGGCTAGATGCTGATACCCTTCCCCAACCGTGACACGATTAAGGCATTATTGTAATAGTGAATTACGATTAACAATATCAGCTGGGCATGAGGGTGCATGCTTGTAATCCCAGCACACAGGAAGTTGAGGCAGGAGAATAGCTGCAGTCTTGAGGCCATCCTGGGTTATATAATGTAAGAACCCATTTCCAGAAAGCAAACCAAAATAAAACCAATAAAAGCTGCTATAACGTCTCACATATAACTAGAGTCATTCATTAAAATGCTAAATATTTCTCCTCTTTTCCTTTATTCATTTTTTTCTTCAGTGTGTAGAATGGGAGGAAGGGAAACAGGAAGAGAATTTGAGAGACATTACGAATGCATTCTACTTAATCTGAAATATTTTGACGCTTCTGGAGAAGGAAGATGATTTAATTTCATATATAATTGCATGAAGAATCATAAATTATGTTTTCTAAAATACCTATGACACTAAAGCACAAAATGAACAGATAAAACTGATTTGTTCTCTGACAAATCAAGATATATGGCCGTGTTTTCATTACAAGTGCTGTTTGTGCAGAGGGAGCTGCCGAGTACGTTACCATAAGACACGAACTGTTTCCAGGCGGTGCTGCCTCTGCATGGACATCTTGAGGTGATTTATAACCACGCTCAATTATTTTCTTCTAAAACACGCTGGCAGGCGAAGCCCAGGTTGAACTTCTGAAGTCATAGCATGAGGATATGTCTTTCTAGTTGACCTTTGGCATAAACTTCCTACTCGGAAATAAGGTGTTTTTTTCTGCACAGTGAGGTGACTATTTTCAGGGTTTGGGGTACCAGATAGAACATTGTCTCTCAATGCTTTGGATAGTTTCCTGGGAGGTATGTGCTGACTTTCTTCTGAAGGAGAATTTATCCATAGTAAAAATGAGCAAAAGTATTTTTATTCTTCCCATTAGACTGAAAATACCATGTGTTCTAGTTCTCTGTGGTGGAGGAAAATAAAAATTGCAAAATGGAGGTATTATAAGTTACAGCAATTTTCAAAGGACCCGTGTCCTGAAGTTGACACAGACAATTTGTTTATCCTGAATTTTCAAAGTGCTGTGAATGGTTCCGTGTGTAGCATTAGCAGTTCTGGACAAACGAGAGAGCCATGTTGTGTGTGGAGAGATTGACAGGTGCTGTGGTTAGGGCAGTCCATCAGTGGGCTTGTCTGTGTACTGTGACAGACCGTCACTTCCTCCTCTTTGTGAGCCACCTGACAGGTAACAAATGTGCAGGCACGGGAGTAGAGACTCCATGATAAACCTGGACCTCTTTTGTACCCATATCTAGCATGACAGGATCAGACACACAGGAAACATTATTCCTACACTAAGAATCGCACCACGTGACTTGTTAACTCCTTTTTCTTCTATATACATTCCCTACTATGTGTCTGAAGGTTGGATAAAAGTGACTGATATTTAAAATATTAGGTTAAAGAAAATTTAAAAGGAAAGAAATACAAGATTACATAAAATAATGTGACTATAATAATGAATTAGGTCAAGATTTCAAAGTAAAGGTTTCCAAGCTGGGTGGTAGTGGCGCACGCCTTCAATCCTAGCACTTGGGAGGCAGAGGCAGGCGGATTTCTGAGTTCGAGGCCAGCCTGGTCTACAGAATGAGTTCCAGGATAGCCAGGGCTACACAGAGAAACCCTGTCTCAAAAAACCAAAAAAAAAAAAAAAAAAAAAAAGTAAAAGTTTTTAATACATTGACCACTATACATTAGTTTTGAAACATATTTAGCTTATAAGATAATGAGCAGGAATAAGTGGTTAACTAGATTTCTGTCTCTGAGAAATAAGATTTGCTCCCAAAAAGTGTGATGGCTCTGTCAATGTGCTGTTGCCTTGTGAGGTCACATGGGAGCTGACTGTGTGGCCTGGCTAGGGGTAGAGAGGGGAGTGTGTGTCTCTGATTCTCCCCTCTGCACACTGACCTAGGACAGTGGGCCCTGCAGGTCTGTTAGGTGCTGCTGGGTCCTCTACTTGTGACTGCTGTTCAATAATCATGGATTTCCTAATCTGTGACCCTACTTCAGTTTGTTTGTCTCTTAAAGAGTAATAATGGGCTGGAGAGTTGGCTCAGCAGTTAAGAGCACTGGCTGCTCTTCCAGAGACCCTGAGTTCAGTTCTACATGATGGCTCACAACCATCTATAATGGGATGTGGTGCCCTTTTCTGTCATGCAGACATACATGCAAGTGGAACACTCGTGTATATATAAACAACTAAATGATAAAATAAAATAATAGTAATAATGAGTGATGCTAACAAATCTTCATCCCTAAGGTTGTTCGGCTAAATGAACTAAGTAGTGTAAAGCACTTTACTAAGGCCTTGACCCATAGCAAGAGGTGGGTGGAGCTGCTGTGGAGATCCATGTTGCCAGTGGCCATGCTCAGAAGACTATGCAGCCCTAGTGACTTGAGTGTGATTCCTGGGACTCATGTAACGAGAGAACTGACGTGTGTCCACACGTGTACCTTAGTGTGTGCACCCACACACATCATATGTATACCCTCATAGTAATAATAATGATAAGATATCGTTACTGCTAGGGCTAGGGAAGTGACTTAGTTAGCAGAGTGGCTGCTGTATAAACATGTGGGCTTGAGTTTGAACCTCAGTAGCTGTATCAAAAACCTGGGGTCCCAGCACTGGGGAAGTGGAGACTGGAAGATCCTGGGGTTTGCTGGTCAGCATGGCTAGGCAAACTGGTGAACTTCAGAGTTATAAGAGACCCTGTCTCAAAAAACAAGATGTAAAGTGATACACACACACACACACACACACACACACACACACACACACATTATCTCTCTCTCTCTCTCTCACTTTATACCAAAAAATAGATTGTTATTGTTACTGTAGAGTACAAAAGCCAGATAAATCTATTCATTTCTTTTGTTTTCTCAGCTTCAATTCATGCAGTCCCTTAACCTGACGTACTGCATGTGAATTACCAATATTATTTTCTTGATCTGTTTGTTTTCTTGTGGTAGAAGAAGATAAGACATAGGGATACTTGTGTCTTTTAAAAAGCTGGTGGTATCCTATCCTAGGACTCCAATAACTCAAAAGAAGGTTTTCTGTTTTGTTTTGTGTGGAAGAACAGTTCTACGTCACATCGTTACGTACACTTAAAATATTTTATGTAGGCTGGCACTGGGCACTGTCCTAAAGCTTCCTCCTTGAGTCATCTACGTGTTAAGTGCAGGGAAGACATTTAAGCTGTGCATACCTTTTCTCAAATGGTTATGCTTAGATGACTCTGGGGCCATGTTGAACAGGGGAGATATCAAGAAACAGATTATGTGAATGTCTTCCTCTGGAACACATTGGCAGCAGGTGTGTGTACCCTGGAGAACTTGATTGAATGCCAGGAGAATGCCAATTCCACAGGCATCTGGGACTTTTGTCGTGAACTAAATGATCATGACTCAAAAAGAAAATGCTGAAGAGCTTAACTAGCCGAAGACTAGTGTTCAATTCAGCTGTGTCATAGCATAATGTATGTGATTAGCTTGTATATACAGAGGTCAGGAATCAAATGGTACCATGCTCAAAAGTAGTAGTTTTAATTTCCATTTATTGATTATCCTCTCCAGTCACCTTCTCTTACTACTATTTCCTCCCAACCCTATTTAAACTCTTCTTGTTGCTTCATTTCCCCCACCCCCACCTCTTGGGCCAAAATTCTCCTCTTAAAAACAACAACAACGACAACAACATCTAAGTATGATTTACCCATGGGAATCCAGCCTGAGAAATAGGACTGTCCCCTGCCAGTCAGTAGGTGTGTGGTTCCAACCTCTGTTTTGGTATGTGCTTATTCTAATGTTAGAATCATCATCTGGAAGCTAATAATACTTTAAGAAAAGTATAATTATGAAGGTAAATCTGTATCAAAAATTGCATGGTATACCTCAAAGTCAAATATAATTATTAGTGAATAGCTCTCATTTAACAATCATCCAGTTGTAGAATTGTACATAAAGTGGTGTTTCAGAATCCATGTACTTAGAAAATTGTTCAATTTCCCATAAAATATAATTCACCAGATCTTAGACAAAAATCATCTATTTTGGTATAGTAGAGCCATACCTATATGAAAATAACTGGAGTACATCGAAATAGAACACAATGTTCTTCTGTTAGGTCGTGTTGTGTGGTTTTGGGTCCAGTGGTTCTATTTTTACTTTTCTGAGTATTTTGCTCTCCTGGCCTTGGTCTTACCCAGCCATTTCTTTCCTCTGTGGCAGTGGGGGGCCAGGAATGCTCCTGTGCTGTAAGAGGCTGGACAGCTCTTGGTGTAGGGGGCGCGACTGGAGAGCTGGCAAGGAATGGTGTCAGACCTGCTTAATGCCCTTGGGGGGTCACAGAAAGCAAACTGGGGATTGTGCTCTAAGGAGGACAGTCTGGCTGAAGAGGTGATGGTGCTACAGGTCCAGTTCCTGTCCTAACAGGTTTATGTGTCTCTGGAAAACTGGTGAAGGGAGGTGGTAGCTGTGAGCCATTCAGCAAGCAGAACCTCACTGGAGGAATGAGGGGTTCATTCCTTCATTACTCCATTCATTCTCTGATGAATTAGCTGTGTACCCTTCCCTTCAGGGAAACCCTTAGCTACAGGACTGCAGGCAGCCTAGGTATCTATGTGTATTATATGCTATTTTAGTGTGCACTCAGTAGTGGTTTGTTTTTTGTTTTGTTTTGTTTTTTTTTTTGATTTTTGAGACAAGATCTTTCTACATAGCCCTGGCTGTCCTAAAACTCACTAGGTAGATCAGGCTGGCCTTGAACTCACAGAGATCCATGTGCCTCTGCCTTCAGAGTATTGGGACTAAAAGTGTGCACAATCATGCCCAGCTACGCTGAATACTTTTTAACTGGCACGCAGTATTGGTATTAGTGCCTGTTATTACAGTACCATTTTAATTGTACTATGAGTGGTAGTTAAAACAATGTTATAGAGTACTTTAAATGAGTATGTAGGTGGTGGTGGATATATATAGTGCATTTGTGACCTAATTTTCATTTCCATTAATTGTATATGGCAGTCATTTCATTTTATTAGTATTATTTTCTTCTGGTGCAGGGAAGTTGAACCTAGGGTGTCATACATATTAAACACATGCTTTTTAAACAGTTTTACTTGTTTGAGGTTAAGGCCATTGGTGGACTAGAAAACAAAACTGTTCTTTTATTGGAGATAAGTATTGTAGTCTCATTCTTCTTCTTCTTCTTCTCGGAGCTGTTAGTTAGTTCACAGTGTCTGCCTGCTCAGTCTGCACAGTGGGCCTCCTCCCACGGCCCTCACTGTTTTGTATTCTGAGTACAACTGTCCTGACTATTGCCTGTGGAGTGGTCTTTCCTTCATCAGAAGACAATGTCTTTCTCCTATTGCAGCAAGCTGCTTGTCTACCTCTGTCTGACATGTGTGCCAAGGCTTACTACTGGAGGGGCAACTATATTTTGACAAGCTTGGTTGGTTTGCTCTGCTCCTGCTGTGGTCATCCTGTGCTGTGATTTTGGGATTGACCAGTAGGAGCTTTCCCAAGCAGCAGCAGCCAACTGGTATTCAAGAGGATAGGTTTGTGCAGACGGGGGCAGTGACAGCAGCGGGTGCTGGCACTGGAGCCTTGAGTGAGCGCTTTGACACACTGAGTCACAGCCCATTATCACTTGCACTAGTGTCAAAACAATACGGCAGCCTGAACTGCAGCTTGGCTTACGCCTGCTGTCACACATGCGCCTCCTAAGTCATTAGAGTGTTGGCGTGGACTCCTTCCGGGATCAGTCAGAGCTGCATCAGGAGAGAGGGAATCGGTTATTAATCATCTGTGGCTAATTGTGCCAGGGTGGGATGGGGTGTCCTGATAGCACTGTGACAAGGCCAGACTGAGGTCAGTGGCTTTGGCAAGAGCCACACTGGAGAAGGTCGAGTTCAGAAGAGGGAGAAGCCTCATCAGGTAGGGAGCTCTGTTCAGACTGAGACAGGCGGATGACTAGGAAGGCCTTGACAAGGCTGTAAGATTCTGATGGACAGAGATGAAGGGAGACAGTTGGCAGGAGGAAGCTCTCTTTGGCGTATCTGCATGATATACCGAGGGGGCTTTAGGACTCAGAGAAGAACTGTGCATGCCAAGCTGAAGAGTTCATGTTTGCTTAGCAGTCTCCTGTTTGGGACCACCCTTCCTTGAAAGGTGCTGAATCAGTGTGGTTATGGTGTGTAAGAAAAATGTGAAGTCTATTGAGATGTTAGCTGAGGTGATAATCAGCTAAGTTCACAAATAGCAGGAAGTCTACAATAGTGTAATAACCAAAAATTGTTTTGAGTTGTTATTTTTTGTTTTTTGTTTTTGGCTTGTTTCAGGTAGGTGGTTAATCTCATCTAACAGTTTCTTTGCCATAGCATCAAAGGCCCTGGCTTTGAGACTTTTAGAACTTTGGTTCTGATTTCAGAGACTTAGAAAAACGGAGGGCAAGAAGAGCCGAAGACAGGGCATGCCTCTCCATGCAGACCCCCTCTGATGTCAGAAGGAAGGCTTTCTTAGGAATCTGCTTTTTATTGCACTTAAGAGCTTGGGAAATCAAGTTTTCAACTGATACAATGCCTCTCAAAAAAAAAAAAAAAAAAAAAAGAAAAGAAAAAAACAAACAAAACCCACAAAACAATAACAACAACAAAACTCCCCAAAACTGGGATTCTCTGGGAAGGAAGAAGGAAAAGTGGATATTGGTCAGCCAATAGCAGCATTGGCCACCATGTGTTTGTGTCTATCGTGGGAAATCAAGAAAGACAGAGAGCAGAGGGGCAGAAAGCCAACAGAGCCAGCAAGGCATTGTGATTAGAGTCAGATAAAACAACCCCAGAGTTCAGTTTCAATTCTGGGTTTGCTTAACAAAAAAACCCAAACTGTATTGGACAATGGGTTAGGAAAATGAGGCTTTGAGCATGGCACTGCTGTTAGACTTGTGCAGAGGGCAGCACGGCTCTAAGGTTCATTCTTCTTATCTGTAAAACTAGGGACTTACTGGAACACACATACACACACACACACACACACACACACACACACACACACACACACACACACGGAAATGGGACCTTTAAAGCCTGAACCCAGGATGTATGATGCTAAGAAGAGATTGAACATGCATTTTGGAATACCACTTTCAGACTAAATGCTGAGTAAGTTATACAAGAAATAAGCATACATTTCTTAGGAAGCATACATTATGGGAAGATACACATCTTACTAAAAACTGTCTTTCCCTATTTTATGGATCTAATGAATAAGCAAAAGTATTTCATAGATTAGTGTAAAATACTGAATTTAAACAACCCTTTAATATTCCTTGGCATGGGTGTTTCTTTGTCAACCATCCCAGCATTCATATACTGTAAGGAATGGGGGACAAGGGATTATATACAATGTGATTGTTTAAAACAGTCTTTTCCGGATAAATGGTTTGGCTGCTTCCTCTATAGTTAGGCATGTTCTGGTGCTTGCTCCTGCCCATTTTAATCTGGAAAATTTTATGTCAAGGTACAAGTAAGATTGCTGTCTTAGGAGAGAGGGGCTCTTCCTCCCACTGCCCGCTGACAGGCAGATGGGTGGCTTTCTCTGCTCTTCTTGAAGCATTAGTCTGGGAGCAGAGGTCCACGCGCTGGTTTTATCAGCTGCTTGTCTCTGTTCTCTCCTAGCCTGTGAGTTATCATGCGTCGTGCACACTTACCACTTGCTGGTCTAATCTACACCATAGCTACGAAGGAACACTGGGGTATAGATTTACTGCAGGGATTCTTATGAAGACCCCAGTACTTGTTTGCTGGTGATATTGGCTCTCTTTCCCTTCTTTGATCTATGAACAAGAATGGTTGGTATGCATGCTTATCACATTGTGAAGATAAGATTACATTCAAACAGTGTTCTTATTAGCACAGCAGTTATTAACACCTGGCAGGTATTCGTAGTCCAAATTTGGGTGCTGTTCCTAAGAGCCCTGTCAGGTATCTCACAATTGCCTCCATAGGTACCTATACCCATGTGCACATCCTACACTAGGGCGCGCGTGGGCGCGCGCGCACACACACAGACACACACACACACACACACACAGCTACAAATAATAGAAATAAGTCTTTAAACATTGTTTGAAATACAGTAAACAGGACAGAATTGATTTGTCAGGAATTCAGCCTCTTTTCTCTAGCTCTTGTGCTCACAGGCATATAAAAACAGACAAATAGAGGGCACATCAGTACACTTGATTGCCCCTGGGTAGCATATTTCAGTCCTCTCAATAGCTAAGGGGTTAAATTTTGAGTGAGCATATGATGGCAAAGACATAAACGAGCATTTTTTCCCCCTAAACATAAAGAACGACTTGGAAAGAAGTCTGTCGGGGTGGCCAAGGCAAGGAGGCTCCCTCAGAATGGAAAGAGGTCTGTGGAAGTGGAGAGTAAGTGATTCAATATGATTGGAATTTGATCCATAGTAATATGGCTCAAGTGAGATCTTTATCATAGGAAGAAAGAAACTACTCAAGATTCATAAATGCCATTTATTAGCAACTACTACTTGGGCTTCTTTAATTAGAAGGAGTCTTCAGGCCTCTGAGGTCACTAATGGAGCTTTGGAGGTGAGAGGACAAAGGACTTTTATGATTAAGAAAAATCTAAAATAACAACAAAAAACCCTTCTTTATTTCTGTATTTACAAAGGTAACTGTAAATGTTTTACCAGCCTGTAAGTGTGTGTTTTGATCTACTTTTACACTTATTAATGGCATAGTTACTGTAAAAAAAAACTCATCACAGCTTTTAACGCTTTCTTTTATGATAGGCATATGATGTCATTCACATGTAATACATTGCATTAAAACATGGTGACCACCCTGAGCAGATCATTAAAATAATGGGACATTCATTCTGCTGGCACTGCTGCCTAAAATATTCCATCATTAAAGTCATAGTAACATGTGCTGGGAGGGCCGGCTGATTTTGGAGGCTGCAGTTCCACTTCTAGATTGGAAATTCATAAAGATGATTAACTCCCAATTCTTTGGGAAGCAGTGGAATTGACTGGTGACCCTGGGGAGTTCTGAGTTCTGGGCATACTGTCCTATCTAACTGGGGCTTATCTGCAGGAAAGGCTGGGTGGAGCCTGCCCTGCTTTTATCATTTTAACTAAAACACCACAAAGTGCCCAATCCTATGACTATGGCTGCTTTACAATCAACCACAGATTTCAGCAGTTCCTTCTAGTAGCCTTAAATATCATTGAAGTAATCTCTAAATCTAAAATTAGATTTAGCAGACCTACTGTCCTTTGAGGTCAGAGTTCAAGAAGTTCTGGTTAATTTTCTGGGTGTAGATAGGGGAAGACTCACTCAAGATACTCTCTTAAACAAAGGTTTTATTCTCTAGGGCTCAAAAAAAAATCACTTAAATAGTCTTAACAGCTGAATACACACTCAAGTGCATAAACACACACACACACACACACACACACACACACACACACACACACGTACGCAGTTTGTAATCTCTAGTCTCTATGATAGAATGTTTATACCAGCTATTAATGATCCTAGCCTATAGAGTGTATACAAACCCAAAGGGAAAAAAATTCAGTGAAGGTGGGGGTGGTGGAGAGGCAAGCCATGCCCACAAACTTCCTCCCTCCCTCATTCCTCACAGACTTGTAATTAAATTCAGACTTGCTGCAGTATCATTACATAGTGAAGATGAGCTGGAAGCTCTTTTGAAGTTAAATTTCTTAACATTACCCCCTGCAGTAGAAAGGGCATTGCCTTGCTGTGACCAATCTTTAAAAATAGAGCAATGCTAAGCAGTGCGTGCACATGCCCAGCAAAGGAGCCTCCTTCAGAGGGACTTGGTATTTCTTGAAGGTGGTGTTGCCAAACAATGATATAGAAAGGTCTTGTCTTGATTTTTCAAGGCTGGTATCGAAAACATCTACTAGGCTGAACTGTAGGGTGCAGACTGCTGTAGCTGCAGTGTGTCAGCTCACTGGTCTAGGAGGAGGAGATGCCTCCTCGATTACTGAAGGAAGCAGTGTTCACAGTCCAGTGTCACAGAACCCCGACTGAGCTACAAAATGTCAGGAGAATGCATGCTAAACTCTGCTCTTTAGCTCTCATTTTCTTTCTTGTTTTATATCAATAAATGTACCGCAGAAGCCTTCCCCATCTGTGGAATATACTTGCTAATTAAAACGAATAGAGTGGGATTTCCAACTGAATGAAGTGAGGGTAGTAGGATGGGCTATTGGGATTATATTTATATTATAACACAATTGAGGACCATTTCTTCCGTTACCCACCATACTTAGGAATCCTTCCTCCGTGTGGTATCATGCAGCCTTTGTGGGCACCTCTGGGATTTGGGGCCTTGTGTGAGTGTCTTCCTTCTTGGAGACATCTGCTGCATTTGCTTTGAACTTCTTCTACAGGTTGATGGGGACCATTGTCTTTGAAGTTTAGCATTGCTAATTCAATTTCTGAATTTGGAAAGTACTCTTGTGCCTCCCCTAAAACTTCTCTTTTAGCAGTCTAAACCACAGCAGCGGTCTTTGTATTTGGTCACTCTGTCCCTTTGTACTCTGCATCACCCTTGTATCTTGGTGCTGTCTAGTTGTCTGGCTGTCCCACAGCGACTTAACTCATAACCTCGGCTGTGATCTTGACTGTGTAGAAATGTATTAAGTCTTTTCATAAATGTTTACAGTAGTGGCTCATATGAAGTCATTTCAGTATTATCAAGACTGTTTTCACATTTCAAATAAATTTATGTCAGGTCAAAATTATGTATATATGTAACTTAAAAATAAATTAATAATTGTTTTTTCCTTTTGGTTTTATTTAGTCTGGTCAATTGCTTTAGAATCGAGAATCAATTAACTCCTTCCTTCCTTCCTTCCTTCCTTCCTTCCTTCCTTCCTTCCTTCCTTCCCTCCTTCCGTCTCTCTCTCCCTTCCTTCTTCCCTCCCTCCCTCCCTCCCTCCCTCCCTCCCTCCCTCCCTCCCTTCCTTCATCCCTTCCTTCTTTCTGTCTTTTTTTGTTTTAGGTATTTTTGAGGTAGGGTTATTAGCTCAGGGTGACTTTAAACTTGCTGTGACCTAGAATTCTGGTCTTCATACCCCTGCCTCCCATGTGTTTGGATTATAGGCCTGTATATGCCTGGCCAGTTTTGGATCAAAATTAAATCATCCAATATGATTGCAAAATCTACAAATTTTTGTAAGCATCATCATCAAAATTACTAACAAAACTGTGAAGGGATAGGACAAAAGATAAGATAGACTCCCAGGAGTGGCTCATATTCCCAGCTGTTAACCTGCAGGTATAAACTACAGAGCTGGAACTTACTGCCAGGCCCATGAGGTAACTCAAAAGGCTTCCTCGGGTATTTCTACCTTTCCTGTCGCCCACGATAAAAGGATTGAACTTTCTGAGTTCTTACTGGTTTGGAATTTCTGATCTCTATGTTATTTGTTTGTTTGTTTGTTTGTTTTACATTTAGTCATCACTTCTAGCACTATGCTGAGACATGCGTCCTTGAATTAAGAGACTTACATTTATTGTAGTTTATATTCTTTTCTAACTTTATTCCCTGTTCAGTGCCACCACTCTGGCATTTCAAGTTCAAAGCTGCTTTTGCCTCAGCCGGTGGTGAGATAGAAGTAGGTAGGCAGCTAGGTTTGCCTGGAGGAGGGGTGCATCTTTTTGGCATCATCTACCACAGGCGAAACTCCTGTCTCTTTCTATATCTTCATCACTTAAAAACTGTTAGAGTTAACTGTCTCAGGATCTAGCTCTTTGGGCCTGGATTCTGTGATAAGATCTTTAGAGTCCCTGCTTCATTTTCCTGAGGTACTGAGGAATTTACACCCTTAGGGAATTTCCTAAGCGACTAAACTGAAAGCTAGAAAGTGTTGCTTTTAGACTGCCCTTCCCTCTTAGCAGCCTCTCATTTCCTGTTAAACTTTACTCCAGCATACTTCATGTGTGAAATAGGATGAGATTTCTGCTTAAACTGAGATATTCATGACCCGGAGCTGGCTCCAAAGCCAATGAGCGGTCTTCTCATTCATGACCATGGGACATAGTCAATGAGCGGTGCTCTTATTGTTACTATTTTCCATGATGTTGCCCACTCATTCCCATAACTGTGGCTTACAAGCCTTTTTATGGTTTTATGACTATTTAAAACTATCTCCTTAAAACAACTTCATTCATGAAATCATTTTCTGCCACCTTTTCAATTTTTTTTTAAGTTATGAAATACTTAGCTCTCTCTAGGAAAAGTTGGTTTTTATATCTCTGAGTGATTTTGTACAGCTTTATGTTGTTCTGTAGCTAGAGAGATAGATGGCTCCGGGGTTAAGAGCATATGCTGCTCTGGCCAAGCACTTGAGCCTGGTTCCCATCACCCATCTCAGAAGGCTCTCAACCACTTGTAAGTCCAGCGCCAAGGGATTTGATGCCTCTGGTCTCTGCAGGTGCTCACATTCTAGTACAGGCCACCTATGCCTGCATATATACATAATTAAAAACAATGCAATACATCTACAAGAATATATATTGCTCTAAATTGAGGCTGGCATAGTCATTCTGTGTACCATAGTGAGTTGAGCACTGTGAAGCACAAGGTTGTGGGGAAGCCTAGCCTTAGGTCACATAGCATCCAGATAGTCCTGCATAAACCTTGGCTCTAGAAGGGGATCGTCTCAGCACACAATTCTGGAAATTTTTCCTGGTTATTTTTTCACTGTTTAATAGGAAGACCAAACACATTATTAGCATGTAGGGTTTGGATTTAGAGAAAGAACTGAGAATCCTGGTAGCATATTCGTGAGACTATAGATAACCTTGCTTGCATTGCAGCGTTCTTCAAGGGTCAATCCTGAAGGCTCTGCCTTGGGTGAGGTCATGTGTGCACTGTGCAGGGAATAAGAGTATTAATCACTTTCATGTAATTAGACATTCCTACATTTTTAGAATTTCTAAATCAGAATGGATTTGAGGAATTTTACCCAGCAAGCTTTCCCCCTCTTTTTAAAAATAATATATTCCCTAGAAATAAGCATGTGGAGTTTGATTTCTTTACCATGAATAATTGTACTAAAATATCTCAAGGACATGTTCTATATTTTCAGTTGTATTGTCAAGGTTCGGAACACTTTTCAGGAAACAGTTTTTTTTTTTTTCCTGAAAAAGAAAAATAGCAAAACAAACAAAAAAACCCACACATGTGCAGGTACACACACACACACACACACACACACACACACACACACACACACACAAAACTACCAATACCAAAATTCCAACCAGACAACAAAACAGCCCTCACCTCATAAAACAAAAAAAGTGACGCCAATAATGGTGACGTGTTCCTTGCTCACAACTATGCAAGCACCCAGGTCTCTTTATCCACACACTCTTCACCTACATTTCCCCTCTGACCTTTCCATGTACTCTCAGGGATGCACACTCTCTGTTCTTGTATTTATTTCCCCAGGACATTTCTCTGCTAGGCGTCAGGGTACTTATGTAAATACAGACTCCCCATCTCTGGAGACCTAATGAATTGGGTCCCCTGATGGCAGACCCTAGGATTGTTATTTTCACTGGATCTGTTGTGTGTAGAGATATCTGTGACCCTAAGTTTGAGAGCCACTGCTGCAGTCCAATTGTCCTTGGCTTCATTTCTCTCTGATGAAACCGATAGTATGCAGGGCTCCTTCCGAAGCTCTTTGTTGCCGAAGAGCAGGCTGCTCGGTAGGCCAGAACAGATTGTCACCATGTAAATGTGGAGTCAAGGGACATAATTTTACGGGCTCACACCTATCTCTCAGCCAAAGGCATTTCAGGTTAGTTGTTTGCCGCCACTGGTGAAGGAATATGGTATCATTTGAACTGGGACAACCCTAGCTCCGGGTACATTCTGTGGTATGATGTTTGCCAACTCACATTCAGCCCGTGCATTTATAATTGTCAACTGTTTCCATGCATTGAGTCATGGCAGAAAAGCCTCTTCTTTGTAGAACCTCATTAAGATTTCAGTTGCTAACAGATTTTATTTTACAGTTCCAGCTTTCATGATATTAAGATATGGAGATTTGGGCTTCTGGGAGGGACTGTTTACAAGTCTAAAGCTTTCTGCTGTGGGAGCATCACTGTTTTTCTAAGGGCACAACCAGAAAGGAAAAGAAAAGGATGGACCAATATTTTCTAATGGATGTGATGTTGTCAGATGTTGACAGAACAATAAAGGATGCTAAGTCACTTTCAGGATATTATTTGTTTGAGACTTGTGTGATTTTTCTTACTATAGTTTAGTTTCACATTATGTTTTTATAAATTTCTTCTGGTATGGCCAGAAAGACATATCACATCAGTGAAATAGGAACATTTTTAGATGAATATTTCTTTATGGTTATGTATGTATGTATATGTATGTATACGTCATATACATATACATATACACCCTGACTTAAATGACATTTTTTTCTTTCATGGTAGCAACCAAAATTATAGTATCCCATTTTATGTCTTATATTGTTCACCCCCCCTCGTACACTCTAAAAATTTTTTTCTAAATAATGTGTACTTCTTTTTTTCCGCATACCCCTCGCTGTCTTGGAACTTGCTGTGAGGACCAGGCTGAACTCACAGCCTCCTCTGCTTCCCAGGTGCTGGGACTAAAGGTGTGTGCCATCATCACCTAGCATAATATATAGTTCTTTAATTACAGCTAGTGACAATGAGGTGAAGGTTATTGGTTTTGTTGCTTCTAGTTGCCTGCTGCCATATCCAGTCTTCTTTCTGCTAACTTCATCATTCTTTAGTCCTGCACCAAGGGAGCACAGGTCTGTTTACTACCGGGGACTAACCTCCAAGATGGTGGTTATGTGTGAGAATTCTCATCTCTTTCCTGATGCGATGTTACCATGCCTATCCTGTGGAGGCCCTGGCTCCTTTTCCCCTTAGCAGTCATCCCTGCTGCTCTTCAGGGTAAAGTTTTCCACATCCAGCCCAGCTGCTCTGTACAGCTGAGAGGCCATCCTGGTTTCCCCTCTTCCTTTGCCGTTGGTGCATCTGCCCGAAGAACCTCGCTGGATTCTGTTCCCCTGTTGTCCTCACATTACTGTTGTTTAGGGGTGGTCTCATACCCCTTGTTGACAGTGCCTTTTAGTGAGAGTGCTGTTCCTGCTTGGGATCCTGCCGTCACAAGAGCCAGTGTGAGGATAGTCACTGAAGGCAGGCAGAGGAAAGGAGGGCTGAGTTCCTGCTGTCTGACCTGTTTGATTTGCTCTGTTGACACTCTCCACCTGCCTCTGCCATCATCAATATATTGCTGCTTAATATACTCTTGGACAATATGATATCTGTTTATAATGCTAGCTATAAATGTCTAAATCAGAGGCCCTCTCATTTCAAAATTGAAGAGAATGCATGAAAGAACTGGGATTTCTGAACACAAATAGCTTTTGTCAGTGTGTGGCTTGCGTTGCTTGATTTCCATGGAAGTGTGGCAATTTAACAGTACACATCTCCATTGTGACATTGCAGCAGGCACCGAATGTAGTGAAGGATAAAGTCAGATGGGCTCTCTGTGCCACTTGCAGTGCAAGATATTCAGTATCTTAACAGATGGGCTAATACAGTTGAGATCTTCTCTGTGGCTCACAGTCTCTTTTCCTTCCTTCACATAGGCAGTAATGCATATATGCTATTAATATATGCACACTGTTATACCCACTATACGTATGTAAATATCTGTGCCCAAATACACATGTATGTGTATAAATCTGTTATCTCTGTGTTTTCCCTTACCATGTTTCATGGCATGAATTTTGAATTGTGGCAGCATGTCAGCTAACCATCTCATTTGGTATAGACATTTATGCTATTTAGAATTAATTTTTCAAATAACTTTCAAATAAAGATTTATGTATTTGAATTCCATTCTGTTTTTTGATTAATTAGTTGATGGTAGTAGATAATAACTTGAAATAACTTTAAAAAGTCTAGTTTCTACTAGTTGACATTCATGATTGATTTTCATTGACATCTAAGGTGTCATGTTGTCAAATTTCAGTCTTTGCATTTAATTAGTAGTTTTAAAAATTGCAGTTATCTTGGAATTAAGGTTTTTGTTGGGTACTGGGGCTGAGTGTCTCAGGCTGGTCTCAACTGGCTGTCTAGTTAATAATGGCCTTAAACTCTTGATCATCCTGCCTCTATCTTCCAAACTGGAGTTAGAAAACATGGAGTCCATTTAGCATTGTCATGATTTAAAGGTCAACAGGAATTTCTAAAGGATCCTTGAAGGGACAAGGTTGCTAATTGGGATATTCTAAGGCATAATAGTCATTTAAAGATTTTATTGTGAGGTATGCCATGCTTACCAAGGAATACAAGTGAATTTTACGTTTAGTATTAGAAAATAGTTACTAAAACAAGCATTCTGGTTTGCAGCATACTGCTGGAAAAATAGAATATTGCTAGTACCTTCCAAACTGTCTTCTTTTAATTGCTAATTTATTCTTATCAATGTAATTTATTTTTTTCGAATGCGTGCCAAATAGCTCAGTAGCCACGGAGTAGACTTGGAAGAGTTTTCTGTTTCCTCTGCTTTTTTTCTATAATCCTGTCTTACTGTCCCCATCCCAGTGGTTGCTGCTGCTAACTCAGGCGTTTACCCTGCTTCACTGTCCACTCTCCCCCAGCAGCCTCAGCAACCCCTGGAACAGGAGTGAACCTGATCCACCTAAGGCCACCCAAGGCTTGGCTTCTCTATTTAACATAGAGTAAGATCCATGTTTACCCTGAACTGCACAGCTCTTCCTGTTCTCTAGCTTCTTGGTTTCTTCTTGGCCAGCTCTTCTCTGTAGGGGCCATTTTCTTTGACTTCCTGATTGTTCTTCCTCTCAGCATATATTATTTTTGTTCTTGCCACTTGCTTTTTAATTATACCTTTGCTTGTTGGTTAGTAGACATTCAGTCTGATGAGTGCAGGTAGAATGTCTGCCTTAATCACCAGGCTGCCCTTCCATTACCTGGGTGAACATTTAGTCAATGTTGAAATAGCTGAATGAAGGGGAGAGTTTGGTGATGCCTTTGGGAGAGAATAGTTTTTAGTGTCTCAAGGCTTTTTATGTTCAAAACAAGCATATGTATTATGATGTAACAAAATTGAGTCACTGGACCAGGACTGTTTTCTTGGGTGTATGTGTGCCTGGCCTATGTATTATATTTTAACCCTCACTGACTCATTTATTAAATGTCACCAATTAGGGTCAAATACTCAACTGGAGTCTTATTTTTGTTTTCAGTACTTCAGATATGTAGGACAGAAAGATTTATCCAACATACTGGAGTTAGAAGGCTCTTTAGTAGTGGAAAGAATGTGAGTTCTGGAGTTGTGAAACCCTAAGATGGAGAGTAGCTATGCTTCTTGCTTGCAGTCTTGACAGCATGCCTCACAGTCTACCCCTGCTTCTCCTCTCATAAGAAGCAACACCCACCTCATTGGTTTGTAGTAACGACTGACAGAAGATAATACGTGTTAAATTCTAACATGGTGCTGGCCACAAGTAGTTGCTTGATTCATGATGTTATTTATTTTTATTACTTACTTGTCCATATAGTTAGCTGCCTAATCCTTTTCTCCTTTCATTTGGTCCTCTGGAAAACTGAGACAGTGTTTACTTTGTGGGAATAATGTAGACGTGAGATGGGATCATGTGTTAGTACTGATGCATGGCGCCCAGACAACTCTGCCTGCTTTGTAGTTGCTGCACTGAGTGAGCCAGAGTGTTCAGTAGAAGAACAAGTGGGATCCAGTTTCTGGGTGCAGAATCTAAGTCTTTGAGTTTCATTTATTTATTCACCAGCTGTTTTTGGAGATGCTCAGATTAGTGTTGGGACACTAAGACAGTGGAACAGGAAGTGAGAGGAGACAGGAAGTTGTAATCATTTGTCTGATAAGTGAATCGGAAGCACAGTGAGAGTAAGTCTCTTAGGGGTGTAGAGAGGGTCCTGCTCTCCGTGGAGGTCTCTGTGAGGTCTGAGCCTCAGACTGGGAAGACACATGTGAGGGACCAGTCACCCTGCTGCTCCCTAGTCAGACAAATGTGGGTTTCAGTGAAAAATCAATCCATAGGCAAATTATTTGTCCTAACAGGAAGTAGAGATGCTTTCTGTCACAGGACTTTTGTGGAGATTAACACAATGAGAAAATGTTTGGACACACCATTATGTATGAGTGCATATTCTTTGCAATCAAATGAGATTATGTCTACTTTTGTATATACCAGGAGATTGTAGACTAGCTTTATAGATATAGTCCTCTAGGGAGGTTTCATGGGACTAGAAGCTAGTCTACAATCTGTCTGTTGTTTTAAACCTTGTTAAGCCTGATCTATATCTGTACCTGTCAAAGTTCAGAGGTGGTGGCCACTGCTGTCCATCAGCTTCTTAGAACCCTTATTTGGTTATGTAAGAGCCTCCTCCTTATTTACTTCCATACCACAGTGCCTTTCATACTCTGAGTTCTAAGCAGGAAGTCAACTATATTATCTCTGCATTATTGTTTCCTTGGAGTAACTTCAACTTTGAAGGGAATTTGTTCAATTGGCCTCTCATAATTGACAGAGAACCTGGATTCATATATCTCATTTAATGCACCCAGCAACTCTTAGCAAGTGCCATGGACTGAGTAGACTGACCTGGAGAGCTGAAGGGTTTGCTCTTAGGGTTATAGCCAAAGGCTTTCCACTTTAGAAAAGAATACACTTACTTATCTTCTCTATCTTTGTAGGTCCTCAGGCTGGAGACCCTGTAAATTAGACTGACAAAAGACAGATTAACAGGGGAAACCAAGTTTATAAATAGTGGTCTCTGTGTCTCACTCCTCAGATCTTTAGTTCAGTCTGCCAGACCGTGCATCAGGGGTGGTATTCTACTCACAGCCTGTGTCTAGTTCAGTCCTCCATGTGGCATATGTAGGGTGGCATCCAGCTGCCTTCTCTGCGGTGCCTATATTGCAGGTTTCGCCTTCTCTCTCCACCAGGGCACTTTTAAGCTTCCTAACTGGTTTCTGCCTGACCACAGTTTCCCATGGCCTGCATTCTGGAACACTACAAAACTGTCCTTTGGTTGATACAAATAAATGGTGTTTCTCCATTGCTTCTTGGTGCCTTCTCTGCCCTGGCACCCACTGAGGACACATCACATTGCTCTTACCATCTCAGAACCACTGTTTCTTGATGGTAACCTCTCCCCACTGTCAGGGTGTGGACACCTCCATGAGATGCAAGCACTACAGTTCTTAAAGCCTCGTGAGTGGAAGCACACTGCTCAGCCTCTTCTCTACAGACCTCTCCCAGGTGCAGAACCAGCTTCTTCCTTCATATTAGTGTCTTCGTGTCTATGTTAACTCCATTTAAAAATACTCAGTACACTTACCTTCATTTGTGTATTCTTTTCCAGACGTTGTCTGGTTTGTATTAGGCACATTGACAGTTGCTGAGTTCTTTTGCACATTAACCCATGCTTGAGCTGGGTGACTTTGTTGATAAGTTCTAGGATATAGAGTGCTGAGTTGACCATGGACATACTTAATATAATGTGTTGCTTTCTTTCTGTTAAACAGATCAAAGGTTTACAATTATTATTCAGTCTCTGCTTGCTTCAGCCCTTTTTCAGAGCTAAAGCGTATTTTCACATAACGTAGTCTGTAGTCTGCACAAAACAGGAGCATACTACACACAGTTCAATTAAAACTGATTTGAGCATACATCATGAGGCATCGTGGTGAAGATCTATTATAAGATAGGACTTTCTTTAAAAAAAAAAAAACATTTTGTAGCACTGCCCACTCCTTTTCCTAGCAGATTTGTTATCTTTGTCTTGGTAAATAGCCACTTAGGAAAATGGAAAAAGAATGAAAATAAAGGCACTAAGGGATATGGAAGCTCGGCCATCTATCTCCTTTCCCTTTCTCTGAGCTTTTATATATGTTCTGTTTCAAAAACCAGTTTAAAAATAAAAAAGACGAGGGCGGTTGCAATCTGCCACATTTTATGCAGATGAGGTGTGGCCCTCAGGCACCTGCCAAACTGCTAAAAAGCCTTCCACGGACCTGGGAGGTGACAACTCAGATCCTTTCCTTTAGAACAGAAAGGCTTTGCTGGACCATGCTTCCACTAGAAGATGTGGGTCAGGCCACGGTGGAGCATCATCTGAGCATGTGCTCGAAGGCCAGGGCCTCATGGGCTGACATCTCTGTTATTCTTGCTGTTATCCTGAGGACAGTGAGGTTCCCAGAGGCCAGCATGATTGTGACCTCTCTGTGCTGTGGCTATTCTGTAGGTCATTTTCTTTTCTAATTCAAATGCAAACTGTTATCATCTCTGTGAAACACGTCTGTGAGCCTTACTGTTGCAACAGCAAATATCTTTAATTATCCAGAATGTTTTTATGAGGATGACACTCAAGAAGAAAGTTGAGTTTTTGGATTATTGCAGCAGCCATTTTTTTTTTTTTTATGTAGTGCTGGGAATTGAACCCAGGGCTTTGTGTATACTAGGCAAACACTACCAACTGAGCCATATCCTCAGCCCCCATGGCAGCCATTTGTAATGTTGCTGGGTAAGGCATTATCTTTTAAAAAGATGGTAGAGACAAAATGAAATGAAATCAAATCCTCTTCCTCTTTGACTCTTTAGCATACTTTTTATGGAAATAGTTTGGAAATGATTGTCTTTTATGGGAAAAGATTAAGGGCTTTTGTGAACTAAGCTGGGACTAAGAAATTCAAAGAGATAGATCTGGGGCCTATCACCAGTTGTAGGTGTGTAAAGAGTTACAAGAAGTAACTAGTTTTTTAAGTTATCCAAATCCAGCCCATGGTGAGAATTGCTAGATATTCCACATGAGCATATCTTGTGTGAAAAAATTTTGTAACCAAAATTACTCCTTGACACAGAGGAGCAAGAAACATATTAGACAGTCGACATATTCTAGATCATCATGGATATTCAAGAGGAAGAAGTAATTCTGTCCCAGATACAATATTAAACCATCACATAATTTGGTTCACACAGTGTTTTATGTATGAATGACAGAATTCTCTTTTTTGGCTTATTATAAGCATTATTATTATAGGCACCAACCCAACCTAGTGCTATGTCAATAAGTAATTTTGAAGCATGGGTAAGAATCTCAAAGCTTTTGTTTCTTATTTCTTTGCTTTATTTGGGAAAATATAAATTAAGTGCTGAAATATGAAACACGTCACATGGATGAATCTGGAAAGGGAAATTTGCGATCATTTTTAGTTCACAGGGTTCTTAGAATATGCTCATGTTTCAATATGATTATGCAAGATCTTTTTTTTTCCCCTTTACTGAGTGTCAGGAACAAAAGAAGAAGGCTGGTATACTTGAGAGGTGAAGCTGTCTACCAGACTGACTGGCTCTGAAACCTATCCCTGCGTGTGAGACTCACAGACTGATAAACTCATGTCCATGGCTTTTGATGTGTCACCCAACGTTATATGAAATAGTATATCAGAACTAAAAATTTGATGACCACTCGGTTTCTGCTACCAGTCAGTTTGATTGTGGTCATGGGTTGGATCACTGCTTTCTTCTTGTGTAGCAATATAGAATAGCATGAGAGGCCCAAAGCAAATGCTCCATTTCTTGATGGAGTGATTGTGACAAAGCACATTGGACAACTGAAAGTGAGGAGAGGCAAATTTGGGCCCAGAAGGTATCATCTGCAGGATTAGGCATGAAGACAGGATTAGGCATGAAGAAAAGATGGATTCTGGGGGTAGACATTTTCTGTTTTTATCATCATGAATTATGGGATGTAGTTGATAAAACAACAAAGGCATCATACATGCAAACACAGTGGCAGGGAGAGATTAAATGGCTCCTGTTTCGTTCTCCATTTAAGAATGAGTGGCTAAATATATTCTTAGATTTGTGAGGTTCCTTCCTTTTATGGGTGGGCAGCTTAATGATAGTTTGCTCTGAGAATAAAAATGAAACACCATTCTGGTTATTTTAAGGATGGTTCAGTTAAAAGCAAATCAACAGGAATTCCATGTGACCTGTGAACACTTGCCCAGCTCCCCAGATAGAGCCCAGGAGAGTTCTTTATACAGTAGCAGCTCTCAAACAGATTTTCTCTTCTCCTTCAGTTTTTATTTTAATTTATTTAATTTCTATATATTTTTGTGTGTTTTGTTTATTTGCTTTTAAGAATGGATATCACTATGTATCCCAGATTGGGCTTGTGATTTTTTTTTCCTGTTTTGGTTTGCCAGTTGCTGAGGTTATAATATACATTCCCCCATTCTGCTCACCAGACTGTTTTTAAAGTCTTAAGTAAGTCTCACTGATAGACAGAGACAGAGCCTCCCTCTGCTGGGGTGGAGAGACCTTGATACTGGATTCATGCACTCTGCAATAGAGAGGCTTGTTCTGTTTGGGTGTGAGCACAGGTGTAGCCCCGGGGATATAGAAGGTACCAGCAGAGGGAAAGACCAAGCATCTCCCAAGGTGTCCCCTATGGATAAAAGGAAAGTAGGTCCTATTGACATTTTGTTAATAATGAGAATATGTTGAAATTTCTGCTCCTTGATATCTGTTGTGTCATAACTTATGAATCAGATGTATTTACATATGAGGGTTACATTAAGGACTTTAGGAGAGGAAACTATTTGTAGAGCTCTGTGATCGCTCATTCTCTCTAATGTTGAAGTTCTGGGAGTATGTGTTCTAATCATTGTTACCGAATTTGTTAACATAAGAGAAACACTTGGCAGTTCCCCCTAGCTAGCAATTTTAAAGTAGAGAACACAATTCCTATAGCTGCTGTCTTAGTTAGGGTTTCTATTTCTCTGACGAGTCACCATGACCACAGTAACTCTTACAAAGGAAAACATTTAACTGGGGCTTGCTTACAGGGTAGGAGGTTTAATCCATTATTGTCACTGCAGGAAACATGGTAGCATGCAGGCAGAGATAGTGTTGGGTCAGCAGGCTTTAGAAAGAGAGACTCCTTGGGCTTGGCTTGAGCACTAGAAATCTCAAAGCCCATCCTAGTGACACAGACACCTCATAATCATGCCACTTTCTATGAGCCTGCGGGACCATTTTGATTTAGACCACCAGAGTCACTCCCAGTTGGAAGTAAACAGCATAGTTGGTAGAATGATGCTTGTTTTGTCCGACTGAACTAAATTCCTGTTTCCTCATTGATATATATGCCATTGTTTTGCTCACCAACTGGCAGACCTTCAGTTATCCTGAATAGCTGTTTGCTATACTTAGAAAGTTACAGGGAAAAAAAAAATCTCTGCCTGAGAAACATAAAGCTGAGTGTTTGCCATTTTTTAAAAGTAGAATTTTAATAAGGACAGACTAACCTACCGATTCAGTGTTGAGGTTTTATTCAATATTGTCAATTATTTTTATTTTGTTGGTTATTTTAATTATGTACATTTGAAATGTTATCCACCTTCCCAGTTAAACCCTCTATCCCCTTCCCTGTCCCCAGTGCTTCTATGAGGGTGCTCTTCCACTCACCCCACCCCCACCCCCTACCTCAGCACCCTAGCATTCCCCTTCTCTGGGTCATTGAGCCTCCACAGGACCAAGGGGCTCCCCTCCCAGTGATGTCCAATAAGGCCATCCTCTGCTACGTATGCAGCTGGAACCATGTGTTCCTCCATGTGTACTCTTTGGTTGGTGGTTTAGTCCCTGGAATCTTTTGGGGGAGGAGGGTCCGGTTGGTTGAAATTGTTGTTCTTTCTGTGTTTTTGAAGTCTTTAATGCCTCTGTCAAGTGACAATAATGAAAGCCACCATGATTGGACCCCATGTACTTGAGAGGCCTTTTGGTCTAGGATATCAGAGCTGCAGTGGCAGGGGGATACCCAGGGAATCTCTTCGTAGTGTGGGGCATTACACAAAGATTCAGCTTGAGGATGACAGCCCTGACCTTTTTCTGCATTTATCACCTTTTTGGAAGATATCTGTAAGTGCAGAGGGTCTCTGGGATAATTTGAGAGGGCAGGTGGCACTACTAACACTGTGTCTACACAGTAATGGCTTGGTAAAGGATAAGGGGCTCAAGTCACTGAGATACAGCAAACTGCCAAGCCCAGTGCATTAGCCAGCTTTTTATCACTATGACAAAAATACATGCGGAAATGACTTTAAAGGGGAGAAAAGGCTCATTTGGGCTGAGAGTTTTAGAGCCTTCAGTTCATAGTCAGCCAGGTTAGTTGCTCTCAGCTCTACTGTGAAACAGAAAAATAGAGGAGAAGAGCTGCTCACCTTGGGTAGGCAGAAAGCGGAGAGAGCAGGATATGGGCTGATTCCCTTCAAAGGATACCCCAGTGACCTACTACCTCCCACCAGGCCCTGCCTCCTAGCAGCCTGTTTAGCTGTGTGTCCCTCACTGGTGGGATTAGAACGTTTTTACTTCCCAGTAACATCACCAGATGGGGAAACTAAGCCTTCAACCCATGAGCCTTTGGAGACATTTTCAAAACATAACACCAGATAGATCATTTGCTGTGTAAGCCAGTGACATTTTAGGATATTCAGTGTTTTGCTTAAGTAAGGGCATCTCTCCCTCAAAAACATTCTAAAGAAGTAAATGCTTACTTATTTGATGTTAACTTAGCATTCTTGAATGCCAGTTGTACACAGCTCTTTATGATTTCCTTAAAATCTTTCTGCATCTATTTACGGGTGCACGCACATGTCACAGCACATGGAGGGCAGAGGACAATGCACAGAATCGGTTCTCTCCTTTTACCATGTAACTTCAGAGGACTGGGTGACGGCTGTCAAACTTGATAGCTGGCTCCTTGGCCTGGTGAGGCATCTTGGGGCCCAGCTTTGTAGTTTTCCATGCAGTTTGACTTCTGTTCTTTTGCTGTAATCATCTTTGTGAGTTAGGCAGGGCTTTCTTTGTTTCATTTAATTTTTCTTTTGCTTCCACTGCCATGTGTTCTAGTAAAGAAAACGGGTCTCAGAATGGTACACAGCCACAGGCAAAGCCTGTCTCTCTGCCTTCTCTCTTACTGCCTATCAGTGAAATGGCCTTATCGGCACATAATCCATCAGGTATCCATGCACATGACAGTGAGGCTATCTAGGTGGGTAAGCTAGGTTAAATGATGTAAAACCTTGATATCATATGGTCCAAATTTGATGAAAATGCCCTAATGTTTATTCATATATAAGAAATTGTTCTTCACCTGCCATATTGCTCATTCCATCCATGCCAAGTTCACATATCCAAAAAGAAGTAAACACAGTGGCAACTCTCCTCTGGTGCTGACATTGAACCTTCTTATCAAGTATCCTGGCTGACAGTAGGAGCATATTTTCTGGTGACTTAACAACAAGGGATTCTGGGAATCATTTGGTTTCACCTTTTCTCTGGTCAAGAATGTGTGGGTAGATCTTAGTCTTCTGGCCATTGTGTATGTGTGGGTTTTTGTTTGTTCATTTGTTTGTTTGTTTGTTTTGTGGGACTCCTAGGCAGTGATTGATTCTCAAGCCTGGCTCCTCAGCATCCTCTCCTTGGGTCCTCCCATAGAGATTTTGTTTCATAGGCAAGAAAGAGGCTCATGATTTCTCTAGAAATAAAATTGGAGCCCGCTCATTTAATGTGACTACCTTACGCCGCACTATCCTTGGAATGGGACAATAAGAATTAGCTTCTGTCCCTTTCATTCCTCTCAGATCCTCACAAGGTGTCCGATCCAACTGCCATGTCTAATTATACATATAATCATTACCAATATCTAAGTCTCTCCTACTTCCCTTGCCCTTTAATTCATGTGACATTTTTCTGACATGTCTGAATATTCTATGGGGCTCATATAAGCTGTCATCATTATTCATCACCATGTGTGTTGTGACTGTAAGTCTGCCTTTGATCCAGTTCAAGAAACATTTGTCTGCGGAATGAGCACCTATTATGTATTAGGCCCTTGGCTTCTCTCATAGCCGTTAAAATGATAGTGGCATATTTCAAATTTTGTCTTACAGTATTTAAATATGACATTTCCTAAAATGCAAATTAAAGAGCTATCTGGACATCTCGTAAGTGTGAAGTGTTTGAGACCTGTAAATCATGTGCATTATAAAGCTTAATAGCATAGAATACATGATGTGCATCTCATGTACATATACAGAAGCACAGAGAGTGAAAAAAAATCATTAAAATATTCCAAAGGGCACAAAGCAGGCATTCTCCAAATCAAACACCACTCTGACTTCATCCAGGTTTGCTTCCATGTGTTATAGTTGCTTAGTAAATGGCTATAATATCTGTTGAGTCGGAACATAGATAAAGTGTGCTGCATAGTTGCATGTGAGCACACCTTTAATTCTAACACTTATGATCAAAGGCAGGAGGATCTCTGTGACTTCAAGGTCATCCTGGACTACATGGTCAGTTCTATGATAGCTAGGACTATTGTACAATGACCCTCTCTTACCATAAATAAATAAATAAATAAATAAATAAATAAATAAATAAATGAAAGAAAAAATTGTAAAACATAAATAATGTATTTCTTGCAATCATGTAGTCACCTTTTCTTTCTTTTTTTCCAATCATTTTTTATTAGATATTTTCTTTATATACATTTCAAATGCTATTTCAAAAGTTTCCTATACCCTCCCCCTGCCCTGCTCCCCTACCCACCCACTCCCACTTTTTGGCCCTGGCGTTCTCCTGTACTGGGGCATATAAAGTTTGCAACACCAAGGAGCTTCTCTTCCCAGTGATGGCTGACTAGGCCATCTTCTGCTACATATGCAGCTAGAGACATGAGCTCTGGGGGTACTGGTTAGTTCATATTGTTGTTCCACCTATAGGGCTGCAGACCCCTTCAGCTCCTTGGGTACTTTCTCTAGCTTCTCCACTGGGGGCCCTGTGTTCCATCTTATAGCTGACTGTGAGCATCCACTTCTGTATTTGCCAGGCACTGGCATAGCCTCACAGGAGACAGCTATAACAGGGTCCCTTCCGCAAAATCTTTCTGGCATATGCAATAGTGTCTGGGTTTGGTGTAGCCACCTTTTCTTTGATAATCTACATGCCATCATAATAGCACCCTTGAGATCAGCCATTATGTAATTCTAGATTATAGGAAACAGAATATGCCAGAAGGGCTGTTCTGGAATATGTAATGGGAGCATGAGATTGACAAGATTTCCCAAGCCTGCTGAGCCAGGTGGTGGAGTACCTGCAATGCCAGACCCTCAGGAAACTCCACTTTTGCTCCCCTCGGAGAAGATCATGGGTAATTAATTAGGATGTGGACTATGCAAGGCAGCAGTTGCTTTAGGTCTTTAGTGGCTACTTCTTACCTTAGAACACGCAGAAACACTAGCTGAATATGTTTTGAGGAGCAGCTGCCATAATCAGGGCATGGCATAAGTGGAGCAGGACCACGGAAGTCTAAGGTGGTGAGTGTTCCCTATGTCTTTGATTATTGAAGGTATCAGAGACAGAGCAAATACCTTTACCCAAATGTATTTCTGAATGTATTTCTGAAGTGGGGAGGGGAGAAAAGAAGTGGTGAGTTCTTGTTTGTGTTACCTGCCAAAATTAGTCCCTTAATTTGAAATTCTTTCAGACAAAGGTTAAAACTAGAAACAATAATAAGGCAATCTGTCACTGATGAAAAGCTTGCCACCATGCTAGCAGTTTAGAACTGGTCCCAGATAATGTCACACACTTTTCTCATTTGCCCAATTCTCCATGTAATGGTTTTAAACGGTACTCTTATGAAATAAATAGCTAAATGCCAACCACACTTTTTTATGGCCTGTCTGATATTTTGGTTGTTTTTCAGGAGAATTGGAATTTTGAAAATTAAATAAAGGTTTATAAAATACCAACTTCAGAAAGTTTTATTTAATTTTGGAATAATTTTATTCACTCTTCCTACCCCCCTTTCTCTCTGCAACAGGGTCTTTATTAATTTAGTCTAGTTACTTAGTGCTTATATTAAATAATCTAATAAAAATCAGAGTTATAACATAACGTTTCCCAAATGTGAAACAGCGTCTATTACATGGGACAAAATCTTTATGTTGCACAATGTAAAAACATGTATAGAATTACAAGACACCAAATGCTACTGTATATATGTGTGTGCACGTGCACATGTGTGTGTGTGTGTAGAATGTTTTTGTACTGTAATGGGGTTGATTATTTCTAAAACATTTAGAAATGCTGCTTATTACCAATAGTTTGTTTATAAGCTACTCTAAAAATTAATTTTAGTTCTTAAATACCAGTAATCTTCCCTGTAATGTATTATTTTCTGTCTTTGGGTGTTTTGCCTGCATATGTCCATGTGTACTACATCTGTGCTTGTTGCCTATGGAGCCTAGAGTTGAGCATTGGCTACCTTGGAACTGGAATTACAGATGGCTGTGAGCCACCATGAGGGTGTAGGGAATTGAACCCAGTTCCTCTGGAAGAGCAGCAAGAGCTTTTAATGGCTGAGCCATCTCTCTAGCTCCTAGGTTAATATACTTCAAAAATTAAAACTTTGGTTGTTTGTGTTGGTTAATAATACTCAGATTGTTGCAAGTGGATCAGATATGTGTGGGGAATGGAAATCATGCACTTGCGTGCACGAAAGCGTGTGTACATGTGTCCTGTTGATTTCTACATGAATTTATATAACAATAGAGCCTCAATGTTTATTCTGGGTTGTTATTTGTTTTTGTCTGGTATTTGCTTTTGTGCTGTTATAAATACAGGCAGGATTAAATGCATTCTAGGCTCCCAGACTGGTGAGTTGAGAGGTTTCATTAATTTGTGTAAATTACAAAGGCAGCTGGATAAAGTAGAATGCCCAAAGAATACAGTGTAATTTCCATTTCCTTTTACTTGAATGCATTTGAAATATATAGAGCCTTTAGAATCAAGGTAGACACTGTTGGTCTGCTTTAGTAAGTTGTGTTGGCTCTGCTGATCCATGCACAAAGAAGAACAACCTGTGTTTTAAACCTGGCCTTTTGTCTTCCTTTTTTCCTTCTCTCTCCTCACCGAGCATCATTCCACCACAGGTTCAGCAATAATAACTACAATGTATGCCGTGTTCCTTCCACAGGTTGATGAGTTAGCATAGCCAGGCCACAGGTTAGAAGCGCAGGCTGAATTATTACATATTGCTGGGTAGTGATTTCCTGTGAACTTATTTATGGATAAATAATTCTCTGTTCTTATTAGATAGGACAGACAGTTTTAAATTTTTTTTTTAACAAAGCAGAGCCTAACAACAGAAAATGATATGCTGTAGTGCAGGGACACAATTGCTCGACTTGGAAGAGGGCAAACAGATGCGATCAATGCCAGTTCTCCTGGTTTTGCAAGGGGTCTCATCAGCTGTTGGTGTATTGTGGAAATAATACTGAGAATCAGAAGCCCCAAGGCTTAGTTATTCTGAGACTAGAGTTTTTATTGACACTCTTTTTGCTGAGATCTTTTCCAGGGAGTTATGAGATATATAAACTCCAGCCTTTGGATATTAAAACTAATGTCTCATTTTTCCCCAGGTTGAGTTTTCACTTTGCCTTTTAAATTAATGTCAGGATGCACCTGGAATAAAAGAGAGTTACTCACGGAGCTGAATTTTGAGGGTACTGTTGATATCTTGCTTGGTTGCATGCATCTGTCTCCTACATGGATTTTGTCAGCAACTCCCTCCATGTCACTGACCTTTGAGAACTTTCATGTACCGTGTAGATGGCGTAAACCTTCATTGTATGAAGTAGTTCTTACATTTGAGGTACAAGGGTGAAAGTTATCATCCTGGCTTATCTGGAGAGCAGCTTTACTTAGTTGTGTGCTTAGCAATAAGCAGCTTCTCTATTCAAACTCCATAATGCTAGGGACAAGATGCATTGGTATCTCTTTGCATAGCTGTGACTCAGAGACATATGAGAAAATTGTGTCTAGTGGATGCTTAGCACTGATTACAAACCTTTTGATGTTCTGTTGGTTATAGGGTACATCATCACATTCAAGGCCACTTTAAGTGGTTTCTCGAATGTTCAGCTACAATTTGCAATATCCCAAACTCTTTCATTTTTATATATTAAAGATTAATAATTTGAAAGAGAAATTTTGCTTTGACTTTGCAGAATATGTGGTTTCTCAGTCTAAACACTGATAAAAACACAGAAAACACTCATACATACACACTGATGGTTCCTTCTGTGGAACGTCAACTCTTTGAGTCTGGAAGGATATTATATTGAGAGAGTGAAAAAATGGTTTCTGTTGTTGCATCTTTTTAATTTTAGACAAAAATTGCTTCCATTTCCAACTTAATTTTATGTCACTAATGGGAAATTTACCTACAATTGCATTTTGTTATTTGGTCTGAATGCATTACACAAAGAGTGAATTGGCATTCTGTATTTTAGAATGAACAGATTTGTCTGGGTATAAACAGTTTTATTTATATTGTGCCCAATTCAATCATGTTAACATTTGTATGAATTTCAACTCCAAAATAAAGGCCCATAATTTGTGACTCAAAGACCTTGAAACTGCATCTGTAATAGTCTTCAACACCAGGCATTTTCTGAATGTTTGCAGATAACGCATTTCTTGGATGACTTAGGAGATACTGTGTCTGCAGTGGCTCCTTGCAGGGACCATTTTCCCCAGAGAACTGCCTTTTGGTCTTATAACCTGGTGATTCCTTGGTTTCATTTGGTACTTTCCATCAGAATAAATGTTAGTGCCCTGATTGACACATGACTGAGGACAAGATTAGCCCTGCTCCAGGGACTCATTTTTGGGAATTGGCAAGAGAATTCAGACTTACAGCATCGGGGCTGAGTGTAGAAGGGGTCCAGTTGTCCAAACCTTACAAAATGAAGCCCAGTTCCTAGTCATGGTTGTCATCCACTAATTTCTTTTAAATGTAAACGAGGAAAATACCTAATTAAAAAAAGAGGAAAAAAAAAAGCAAGCTACTTTCTGCTAACCTTTAGCTCACTTGCACATATAATAGAAACTCCCCACAGATGAAGGAATGGTTCTTGAGAGAACCAGACATTGGATGTGGTAGCTCATTATAATTCATGAGGCTGAAGCAGGAGGATCCTGAGTTTGAGCAAGCCTCAGCTACATCATAGTCAGACCCTGTCTCAAAAAATGGACAAAGAAACAGGAAAAGCAAAACCAAAAATAAACCCAGACAATAAGAAGACTTGGTACCCGTAAAGCAGTGTAAAGGGATATTGTGATAAGACTCACAAGCCAAGTACAGATTCTCTCCGTGCAGCTGTGCAGAGAAAAGATTACTTCAGATAGGTTGCTTAGAGTTGAGCTAGTCCCAGGGTGAAATCTGAAGAATGTTCATGATTCTAGAAGTGACTCTTGGGGATCAGTGTTCTAGACAAAGTGTGCTGTCTGTTCAGAGCAAGAAAGTGGATCATCCTCCACCATAAGCTTTACTGGACATGTGCGCATGCCTATCTGTGTCAAAAGAAGAAAAAAAATCTGACCTCAGTCATGTTTGTTCCCTTTTTACTTGCTGGAGTTAGAAAGCTTAGATTGTGGCTTTAGAAATAACATCAGTATACTGCCGCTTACCCCAGAGTTATTGAGGTTCTCCTAATGCCGTGAGTCAGGAACTATCCCTAGAGCGCCTAGGACAAATTTAAAATTCACTGTCAAAGGCTGGGATGAGTTTGCTAACTTTGTAATTAACCACTCCTGCTTGGATTGTTGTGGCTTTTTTTTTTTTTTCTTCCCCTAGGGTAGTTCCCTCTATTCATCCAGCACTCTTCCAAGAGAAAATCATCTCCTATAGCTTTGCTAATAAGATGCTGTTGTGAGCTCACTCAGACCTTACAAAGATGTTCTGCTCCTGGTTTTTGTTGAGCCTTGGTCATTTGGCAGTCTCTACTAATTAAAAGCCTCATACTAATGCAAAAGTGGGCATAGTTATCATCCCCACTCTGTAGACAGGAAAACTGAGGTGTAGAGAAAGGAGACAGCTGGCCCCAGATCATGGTTTGCACAAACTCACCCCCAACTCGCTGCTAATTACCTTCTTGCACTAGAGTAACTGGAGGCTTATCTCCATCCATCTTTAGGACAAAGCTTTGTACAAAGGGCTTTACGTGTAAAATACTCAGTTTCCTTGAATCGAATTCTGTGTTTTTAATTCCATTTCATGGACGAGCGGATTGAGGAACAGAGACACTAAGTAACTTGCTAGAGTCACATGATCAGAAGATGGGGGAGCCAGGAATGATCTGTGGCAGTTCTTTTGGAAGCCCACACTCATTCAGACTTACTGTGGTACCAGGCTTCCCAGTTTGATTTCTTTAATTAACATTTGACTGCTATTCTAAGTAATCAGGGAAGGAGACTGTTTCCAAAGTGGATTAATGCACTAGGCAGACAGCCCTGCTTGAAGGGACGGCACATTGAAGAGAGCCCCTCTAGCCATTCTGCCCTGGAGGTAGACAGTTGAGTGTACACTGTGACCTCTCGATAGTAGAGAGAAGGAAAAGCAGGTACTTTCTCCCTGGCCAGAGAGAATAGCATGTACCCTCTGTTTCCTTGAAGCTGTAGAGACCAGCTTGGGGCAGATGCTCTGGGTGGAGGTATTCAATGCTGTGAGGCACCTGCGTGTCTAGTTACAGCCTAAACAAGTCTCTTCCTGGCTCATTGAGGTGGTGAATTTACCTAAATGGAGATAGCTGTCTTCAATCTAATACTTCCAACACACCTCTCTCTTTAATTATGGTTTATTTTTTACTTATTGGGTGAACACGTGTGTGTGTGTGTGTGTGTGTGTGTGTGTGTGAGAGAGAGAGAGAGAGAGAGAGAGAGAGAGAGAGAGGTGCAAGTGTTAAGAGTGCATGTGTGTATGTGTGCATGTGTGCACATTAGACATTGAGTGTCTCCCTTCATGGCTCTCACCTTGTTTTCTGAGACAGCATCTCTCACTGAGTCTGGAGCTCACTGATCAGCTAAGATGAAGGGCCACACGCTGAGGCCTCTGCCTGTCACAGTGCCCTGGCACTAGTGTTATAGACACACACCACCATGCCCAGCCTTTGTGAGTGGTAAGGCCTGCAAGGCGGGCACTCTCCTGACTGAGCCCCCACCCCCCACCCCCCATACCATATCGCTTAGGCTGGCCTTAGATTCACTGTATGGCCTAGGATGTCTGTGAACTTACTGAAATTATGGGCATTTGCCACCATGCTCAACATGTGTAATTTATATATGATAAACATATTTATATTAGGAGGTTGGTTTGATGAGTTTTGACAAATTTTATACTAGTGCAGCCACTAGTCTGAGCAAGCAAGCCCTTCCCAGTGAATTCTCTGGCCTGCTTGTCTCAATTCTGTTCCCATAGGTTCCCATCTTGCTGTTCTTGGATTTGATATAAATGAAACCACACAACTATATTTGGTTGTGTCTGCCCACACTGTATAATGTGCCTTAAAAAATAAAAGGGGGTAAAGTACAGAGACTCACGGCAGGAAGAATGTCCCAGAGGACTGGCCCTGAAAGTTTTCAGGCTTCCTAGTCTTCTGATTCCCTTCATGGTCAGGGCATCCAAAATGACTCCTGGGTTCTCCTCTGTGCCAATCAGAGAGCACAGCCGCTGCCATCCACTTCTCCTAGTCTCTTATCAGAAGGTAGAAAACCTGTGCCAGGAGGATACAGCCAGCTGTGTTGAACTTGTGGGTGATCACGACAATAGCTTTTCTAAAGGAAGTGGAAGCTGCACAATGATTTTCTTAGAAAGGTAGTAGGTTGGACATATTCTGCAGTGTCCTTTTCATGTGGCAAATGTCAGAAAAGATAAAAGGAGGGAAGGAAGCAGCTCAGCCTGCTCCAGGGTGGTTGTCCAGGGGTCCTGCATGCTCATTTCGCATCTACTCTGAGCTGAGCCGCATCCTGTGCACTTTTCATTGTCGTGAGAGGGAATGTTAGGGAAACTATCCCTCACAAAAAAACCAAAAAAAAAAAAAAAAAAAAAAAAAAAGAAAAACCAACCCAGCTTTTCTTGGCAGGGGAACGATGACTTAAGGAGCCAGAACTGGAGACATACGGTACCCTGAATGGGAGCCGCACTGCTTAGCTGGAGCCGGGGCCAGGCACTATTTATACTGTAGCATATTCGGCAGCAGATTGTTAAGTCTTAATACTGAAACAGTGCATCATTTTAATATTTTTGTTCTGTTTCTTCCCTGTTTTCAAGCATTATGTCAGGCAGTACGTGTTCATTTATCTCACTTGGGACAGGACATGCCCTCATCAGAGAGTTCAGCACAACCCTCTGAATTTTGCCCCACAGCTATGGAGTCATTTTGTGAACCTTTGGGTATACAGGTGTTCTCTCTCATCAGTGATAAAAATATATGTATTCCGAGAGAACAGTGTACTTAGACTCACCTGTATTGTCAAAAGGAAAAATAAAAATGCTATTTTTCTTTTATTTCTAAAACATAGCATTTTTATATGTGACATTTTCTGACATCCCATGGGGACCATCAGATTTTTCATAGCATGTAATAAAAGTTTTGTTACCCAGTGTCATTTGTGAAATGAGTTCTGTTATTTTTCTTCATCAAATTTCTGCATACCCTGCGCTCTGGACCAGAGGGGCCCATAGAAGGAATGAATAAGTTAGCTTTCACCACAAACTGCCTGAGTATCCCATGAATCTTCCTGAAGTAGAGCTCACGTCCGTCCAAAGTTGCTATTCTTTGCAGCCTAAGCTAGCACATCCAGGCTTACCACAGACACCAGGAAAAGAACCCAGGAATATAAACAGAGAGGCAGCTGAAAGCACCTTAGGTGACACCTGCAACCAGAAAGCTAGGGAACTCTGCTCCAGGGGCTCCAAGTACTGTGCCCTAGGAATCGTACCCTATTCACAATATGACTGTGTAGCCCACACAGCAGTCTTTTTTAAAAATTTTTCAATCCAATTCAAAATCAAGTCTTATATTTATATGAAGCTTGCTTATTTGAGGGGGTCGTGGTCTGGGAAATCAGTGGCCCTGTATATTTAGCATCAGTTTTAAGTTAGACTATGAAACAAGACTTTGGGGAAAGGAAATATCAGTATGGTTTTCTAAGTAATTTAAGACACAGGAAAACATAAAAGAACCAATTGTCCATGATTAAATCCCATCCCTTTCATTCCTTATCTCTCTTGTGTAGTTCACTAACCCAGTTGTCAGCCAGAAAGCAATAGCTCATTGCACTGGGTTGTAAATGCTCAGAGTGGGCGCTCAGTGTTGACTATTGAATGACCTTCTTGACATTGAACAACTGGAAGGGTTTAATAAATAGCAGATACATGTTTACTGTGCTTTTCTTCCCTGCGCAGGAATAATCAAGCTAGGGAGGTGGAACCCCCTCCCCCTCAGTTATGTGACAGACGCCCCTGATGCGACTGTGGCCGACATGCTGCAAGATGTCTATCACGTTGTGACGCTGAAGATCCAATTACAAAGGTGGGGATTTCTGAAAGGCTGTCTCCGCTTTCTCTCAGGGGCTGCATGGACCATCCATTCACTGTGGATATCAGCTTGGCTCCGTTCATTTCTAGACAGTGGGTAAAAGGAAGAGAGGGGGAGAGAGGTGTGGAGCTGGGGATGCGGCACCAGGCATCTTTATAGTCCACATTCCAACTGCTTTACGCTGTTTGCAGAGGCAGTGAACTGCTCACTCAGGGGCTGCCTGATAAATCATTAAAAATCTCCAGGGCAGGCGAAGGCTCTCTGAGTCTTCTCTTGGCTTTCTCAGGAGCTTAAGGCATAGCATCTGAAGCATTGGGTCCCTCTGCTGTCTTCTGGTTTGTCTGCTGAGGGGACGGTTTTGTTTAGAGATGTCTTTCTTTTTGTGGTGGTCAGTCAGTGAAAGCCTATGGCCTCTAGGGGGACCTCCCAATGTCTAGGGATTTGCTGTAGCCTTCTTATCGTAAACTGTCTGCAAGTTGTGTCTTAAGCAATGTTGTCCTTCAATGTAAGGATTTTAAACAATGATCTCCTTTTGGAGAATTTTTACTTTAATAGGGACTGACCAAACCCACCCTTTGCTAGCAATTCTTCAGGGCCTTTCTCAAAAGTTCTTCTGTGACTGATAAAGAGTCCTGTCTACTTTTCTCTGGGGAAGGTGAGCCTTCACACTTGATGTTGGTGGAATACCCATAATGAGTTTTGGCTAGGGAAGACCATCACCACAGTACTGTGTCACTTCTGGGGTCCACTGGAGACTGCAGAAGCAGCAGCTTGCTCTCCTTCCCTTTCTTGGGAAGCTTCTAGATGAGACACTGACAGAGGACACAGAAGCCACACAGCATTTGCTGTGTGGTCCTGGGCAGCCAGGGCCATGGGCGAGGGCCTCATGTCACTCACTCTCCCTCTGTTTTGCAGTTGTTCAAAGTTGGAAGACTTGCCTGCGGAGCAATGGAACCACGCCACCGTCCGCAATGCCTTAAAGGAACTGCTCAAAGAAATGAACCAGAGCACATTAGCCAAAGAATGCCCTCTCTCCCAGGTCAGTGCCTCCGTCTTCTCTGTGTCCTCTCTGCAGATACACTGCACTGCTGGAACCCTGGTCTGAGAATGAAAGTTGTCATTTCCAGAAAAGCTTTCTAATGGCTTTTAATCAGTGAGAATGCATGAGACATTTTTGAAGCACAGTCACCAACTTCCCCATTGTGTAGATACGTCATGGTGATAGAGGGAGTCACTTAAGTTTCATGTTGAAACTTCTTCTGCTGGTTAAGTGGCAGGTGAGGCCTTGTGCCAGACCTCTAGTTCCAAAGTCCACATTCCAAGTGGTTGCCTTTCTTCACCGGCAGGAGGGATTGGCCATGCTTAACCATACATCTTGGTATGTAGGTAATTCTTTGCTGTTTCATAGTTAGAGATTGATCTTTTCTATATTTATATATGGTATATAATATACACATTATATATAATATACATAATATACATTATATATAATGTTTGTGGAAGTTTTTTTTTTGTTTTAAAATAAAGTTACCACACAAAAATGCTTCATTAGAAACAATGACAATTCACTTTTGTGTGCTCAGAGACTAAAAGAGACTGTGAACATAAGAAACAAGCACTCCAGGGAAGGTACTAAAGCTAAGTCATAACCGGTTTCCCTGCAGGAGCTTGGCTATTATATAAAGGTTTCAGTGGATAGTATATGTTTTCTTGAACATTGCAATGGCCTATCATTTAAAAAAGAAACCTTGAAGACAGAAGAGAAATGTGGAGAGGTCCATAAAAAGGCAGCAATTGCAGACCATGTTTAAGGGGAAGTCATGATTTAGCTGTTCTGTCTGGCCAGATGCTAGCGAAGTATAGGTTGTTGTGTGTCTGTATTTATTTATTTTTATTTCACCTCTCCAAGCATGCATAAATCGGAATAGCCACTCTTGTCCCCTGATGCTTTTGTGAGTAACCACATCTACAAAAGCAGCCTGAATGTGTCACAAATACAGCATCTGGTGTCTCATTTACTCTCGGCTGGCTTTTGACTACAAAACTTCAGTCCTTGAGAGTTTTGATCATTTGCCTCAGCAGAGCTTGCTCACTCTTAGCACAGCATAGGCTCTTATGAGGGTCAAGAGGGCTGAGTCATAGCCAGCCTTAGTGACAGAAGTGGAAGGGAGGACATATAACTCTAAAGCCATGCACCTTCCACTGTTCCTGGATTCTTGATAGAAGTCTGGGTTTTTGTGGTAAAATATCTGAAAGAAGGTTAGTCTTTTAACCCTTTAAAGTCTGCGGGTGAGTAGTATAGCATCCATTCTTGATGCTGTATAACCACCACCCATCTCTTTACAACTTCTGTCACCCTACACAGGGTCTTGAACCCCTGAGTGATGCTTCATTCTTTTCTCTCATTAGGTTGTGCTAACCTCCTTTCTCACACAAGTGGGGCTATGAGAAGATAGTAGAGGCCACTAGTAGTGACACTGCATGAATTTTATGTGACAAATAATACCTCTAAAACAATCTTTACCTTTACTGTTCTAAAAGTATCATTATAATCTTGAGTTTAGTGTGTTCTGAAAGTGAGTAAAGAGTAGACACGGTCACCCACTGCCTGCCACTTGCATTAGCAGAGTACAGAGAAGCTAGGAGCCACAATCCTGTCCCCCAGGATATTCCCACGAGTGCAGTGGCTGCCAGTCACCACTTTTAAATTCTCTCTCATAGCAGATACATTATGTATCTGCATCTCCCCAGCTCTGAGAATCACATGGCTTTTCACACAGATCTATCCCACTATGCCCACAGGAATGGGTGAAGTTTATCCAATCATTTTATCTTTCGTTTTGGAGGAAAGGGAGGCTCTCAGGCCTCCGTCTTTCTGCATTTTTCTTAATAAATCATGCCATGAGTGAGTGGAGGTGTCAGCCTTTGCTTGTTTTCTGCTGTTACTCTGCCTTTGTTTCAGACAAGATCCCTGGCTGCCTGGAACATGAGGTGCTCATCCTGCTGTCAACCCTTGAGTGTTGGCATTACAGATGGGTACCACACGCCAGCCTCTTATTAGCTTTTAGAATCCTCTAGGTTCCTTCCTTTTTCTGGAATTCTAAATCCTTTGACTGACTCATGAGGGACTAGAAGTCATCATTTTTTGTTTGGGAGACAAGGTCACATGTTGTAACCTTGACTGGCTTGGGATGTGCTTCATAGAGATCAGACTAGCTTTGAACTTACAGAGTTCTTACACTTCTGAGTTCTAAGTGCTCAGTCATGGGCACGTGCCACAAACAACGTTCATGTATCTCAGGCTGTCTTCAGGCAATGTGACAGAGGTCAGCCTTCATTACAGTCTTTTTTTTTTATCTCTGTTTGTTACATGGGTATTACATATGTGAACCCCCCCCACCCCAATTATTCTTTTTTTTTTGTCCCCTTGTTTCTTATTTTGTCTGCAAACAGTTGAAGATTATGATGGAGGTAGTAGGGAACATTTTCTTCTTTTTGTTAGTTAGCTTCTCCCCTTAAGAAACTGAGGGCCAGTGAGAGGGTTCAGTGGTAAAGGTGCCTGTCACCCAGCTTGAAGGCCTGACTTAGACCCTGAGATCCACATAATGGAAGGAAAGAACTGGATTCCAGGAGTGGTCCTCTAACCTACATACCCAAACTGTTGCATGTGCCTCTACACAAGCTAAATAATGAAAAACAAATGTAATTAAAAATCTACATGAAGTAAAGTGGAGTTTGTGTGCGGGAGGCAGCCCGTGAGCAGGAGCTAGCTCATGGTGGCCTGCAGCGGTTCCTGAGCAGAGCTTCCCAGTGTAGCTAACTTTGGTCAATGAGTTTTCTCATTGTCAGTCTCTAAGCTGTCAGTTTGGAAATCAGACCATAGTTATAATCAGGTGTGACACAATGTCACCTGGGCAACTTAAAAAAATCAAACCAACAAGTGAGTTTAAAATTTATCTCAAGAATCTAAAGGCAAACTTATTTTTAGACATGGCAATCTAGCTAAAATAAGTATAGTTGGTTATATGTCCCTTAATGATGTAGATTCATCTTGAGAAATGAGATGATTCCATCAGAATCACATGAACATACAGAGCATGCATGCAGAAATGTAGATGGGGAGGTCTGTCACTCAGTGACCTTCTGGTGCAATCGATAGTTGTAGATGTGAGAGATGTACAAAGGTGCTATTGAGACAGCATGGCATATGGTTTTCCAGTAATCTTCACTATGTAGGAGAACATACTCTTAAAAAGGAGGAAGAAACAATATAGCATTTACATAAATCAATACCAAAGATATTTGTGATTGTCAGGCATTACATATTAATATATAGTTGTGTGTGCTATAGGTTTTTTTTTTTTTTTATGACTGGCAATGTAGTAGATTTGTTTACCAGAGTATGCCTGAAAAACATAGCAATAACACATTTTGTTACAATGTTATGGCACTGGGAGATTGGTGTTTTTCAGTTCTATTATATATAGTCTTTCAGGACCATTGTTGTGTGTGCTCACTCTCCCCGAGGAAAGTACCCTTCCACAGCACATCATTGTGTGTTGAATACAGTAAGGAGAATGATATATAGTAGTGTCAGAATGGAAGGTGGGAAGGATTTTAATCAATATTCATCCCATTCTGCCTTCACTGTCTCACCTGGTTTAAGTTGTTATCGACAGGCTGTGGGAATACCAATAGCTTGGCAGTAGACCACTTGCTTGACATGGAAAGGTCCAAGCTGGATCCCCAGTACCACAAAAAGGAACAGGTGATAACCGATGAGAAGATATACTCTGTGCCTGTGATAGTAAATTGTTAAAATGGCTTTAGAGTGGGTTGCGTGGTACGTGCGCATTCTCTGTGTCTCGGGACCCCTGGAAAGTACTGGTTTCCATAGAAGCAGAAGTGCATGTGCTGGATCTGTGTTAGCTCCTCCCACCTTTGCACATCGCTAGCAAAGTGTGGAATTTCTAAAGTACTGGTGGTACCACCACAGTAAGATCTTGTAGTACATTCCAGGATCTCATGATTCAGGGTCAAGCCGCCATAATACTCTTATCTCCTTTAAGTTTAGTGGATTCTCATGTTAAAAATGGGATGATTCCATGCACCATGACCTTTGCTGTACGTTATTTCCGAAAGATCCCTGTGCTTTTAAGTTGTCATGAGTGTGCATGAAGACCTACCTGTACAACTACTGAGTGTACTCTGTGCAGAGAGTTAAGATGAATAACTGTATCACAAACTCAATCAGTTCTTTCTCATAGTTAAAAGTTGTCATTACCCAAGGCATGTCTATTTTTGCTACCCAACTCCTTGGCTTAGCTCATGATTGAAATCTATTCTGTGTTCTGAAGCAGTAGAGACACTCATGTGTAATAATCTGGGGAAGAGAGTTTGACCGAGGCTGTTGCCCAGCCTCCCCCCTTTTAAAGCAGATGCATGAAATGTGGGCCCTGGTGGTAGAGGACACCTTCTCCCTGCCTTCTCACAGAGGCTCAAGATGGCCTGTGCAGCACCACAGAACTGGTAGCTGGAACAGCGTCTAGAGAATGGCTAGAGAGGGAGGGAGGGAGGGAGGGCTTGTCTGGGACCAGAGTGTTGTGCGTTACAGCCTCACCTCTGGACCTGGAAGGGTTAAAGGACAGCTCTAGAAAGTCCTTGGATGCTTTCTAGACTAGCTTCTGAAAGGAAGTCTGACTTTGACTTGTGCTGTGGCTGTCTATCCTGTGCCTTCCCAGAAGACAACACTCATCGCAGGCTAAGGAGATGGCGAGCGAGCATGTTTTCGAGTTCACACCCCAGTGTGGCTGTGGCAGCTTTGATTAGGTAGCTTCCATGTCAGAATTTCTATTATTATGACATTTCAGTTTGGCATTTCGGAATTTCATCCCTGTCCCTTCATGTGTTAAATTTCAATGACTCAGACATCCCACATCAGAACTATGTGAGACACGAAGAAGAAGAGGAAAAAAGGACCGGAGATGGCAGCTTGTCACTTTCCTCAAGGTCCCACTGTCTAGGAAGAGCAAATGCATCTCAGACCAGAGAGGGAGCTCGTGCAACCTGCTGCTGCACAGTTTTATTTGGTTACAAAGCAGATCTTGCCAAGGCAGATCCTCGAAGGGTGGTAGGCAAGACATCATAAGTCTTAGGAGACACTTGGATGCCAGTGGGTTTTTGCATTTTCAGTGTTGTGTTCAGACCCAGGAGAGTGAGGAGCTCTCTCTACTATCTTACCTCAGAGGGGGAGAATGTTCTTTGGTGTGATCAGCTGGGTGAGGCTAGCCATCTGCTGTGTGGAAAAGGCCAAAGAGGTTTCTGTGCGGTGAACTGGGGTCCCTTTCTCCAGATGTGCCTAGTGATGAAACAAAGAGTCAAGCCTGACGTTTTAAATGTGGGTCTGTCTGCTGGGGCTTGAAGTCCCCTGCCGTGTTGCTTACTTTGGTTCCTTGTCATCCTCTTTATCTGTGCTGTGTTATAGAAATGTCATTAGAAGCTCTAAGCTTTCCTGAGCTCCTCCATTTCTGAATGACTGACTTTCTTTCTTTCTTTCTTTCTTTCTTTCTTTCTTTCTTTCTTTCTTTCTTTCTTTCTTTCTTTCTTTCTTCCTTCCTTCCTTCCTTCCTTCCTTCCTTCCTTCCTTCCTTCCTTCCTTTCCTTCCTTCCTTCCTTCCTTCCTTCCTTTCTTTCTTTCTTTCTTTCTTTCTTTCTTTCTTTCTTTCTTTCTTTCTTTCTTTTTGGGACAGGTGAGACTTATTTATAGGCACAATCTCAAACCTAATGCAGGTTATTAGGAACACTTAGCTAAGTGTTCATGCCCACTCTCTGTTACACAACATTTATAGAAATCAAGTGTCCATACGAAACAGACATGTGTAATGTCAGTAAGTTCAGGTATGAGTGGGTCCAGTAGTTTGGATCAGACATAGCATAGAGTCAGGAAGTATCTCTCTGTAGGACATCTAAGTCAAGATGTGCAATTACAATGTAAAATCCCCAGTGCAGAATCAACCTATGCCCCCTTGCTTTTTTTTCCTAACCTCAGGAACAAACAGATCTGAGGCAGGAGGGGAAGAAGCGCCGCAGCAGTCGTGAATGTGAGCGCTCAGAAAGTTTTAGTTCAGTTTTTTTGGTTGAAACACAGTAGAAGTGTTAGGTTTGGTTTCCCCTGATCGAAAATAGCACTGTTAAGTTTCTCATTTGGTGAATTTTCACACAAGTGATAATCACACGTTTCTATAAATTATATTAATTTAACTTATTTCCCTAAACGTTGTTCTGCAGTGTGTAGCACGGATGTTCTCAGATTCTTGGCTGTGTAAGCTTGTTGCAGTTGGAAGAGGAACAGAGACATCTGAGAAGCATTATCTGGATGCTGGTGCTGGAGCATCTGATGTCACCTTGTGCTCTGGCTCAGCAGCCTGGACGTCCCTCCTTCTGCATTTAGTCTGTGTGCCCTAACCTCTCTGTCTTTGACATTACTCTAGGACTGGCTTTTGTTTTAGAAAGCATCATTATTATACAAGTATACTTAAGCGATAGTGAACTCCAGTCACCCTGTTTTGTTATTAAATCATTTCGTTTGTAGAGGAGTCATAGCTTTAAGTTTAAAAGACAAAGGAAACCTGTATGGACTGTGTGCAGTGTGTCTCTTCTGGTCGCTAAAATAAGATATTCTTGTATATGAAAGCTAATTCATCTCTCCCTTCTTTTCAGAGTATGATTTCATCCATTGTAAATAGCACATACTATGCCAATGTGTCAGCAACCAAGTGCCAGGAGTTTGGGAGATGGTACAAAAAGTATAAGAAGATAAAAGGTAATCTTCTTGGATTTTTTTGTTTTTAAAACTATGTATAGATTCTCAGGTAATGAGTTATTAGTTCTTTGCTAATTGTATATACACATACATACGTACGTAAGTATTTTTAAAGGTAAGATTCTAAATATTTTTATCGTAAAATTCAACCCTTAATTTAGGAAGGGTTGTAAATAAGTATTAGGATCACAAAAACAATTCTTAGCATAATTTATCAACTTTGTGATTTCTCCAGAAATTCCCTATAAAAGCCAAAATCCATTAGGATGGAAATTTAAAAGTTTTATTCCATGTTACATAACACCTAGGATTTGACTACTGATTAACAAGTTGGAATGAGCACTGACGCATCAGGAAAGCTTTGGTTAGAAACAGAGTTGTGATGTGTTTATTTAATAGAGACAAACCCTGAATCGTATACCAACCAGGCTTCTGGCAAGTTTGAACTCAGGTCTGGTCTTCAACTTACTAATTACATGAACTTGGTCAAATTATTTAATTTCACCAAGATTCAATATCTTCATCTAAAAATTAGAAATGAAAGTATATAGGTCAGTAGTTCTGAACCTTCCTAATGCTACCACCCTTTAATACAGTTCCTCATGTTGCGGTGACCCCCAACCATAAGATTATTTTCATTGCTATCTTATAACTATAATTTTGCTACTATTATGAATCATAATATAAATATCTGATACACAGGATATCTGGTCAACCTACAGATTAAGAACCATTGGTCTAGATCCTTTAGAAGCTGTGAGGACTAAACAAGATAATATTGACACAGAATTACTTCTGAATAACTAGTAGTTAAGATATACTACTACTACAATACTACTAGTACTACTAAATATTAGTAGGACCAGAAGTTATATATTACATATGAAATTATACGTGGCCTTGAAAACAGTTCTTATACATAACAAGTTAGATGCTATTTAGATCAGCTAGCCATTTATATGAGTGTTGTTTTATCTTTGCAAACATGTTAACATAAAAGTCCTTTTATTCTGTCTGATTTAGGCAGATGTCCTCGTCTTTGAGGAGATTTGGGGTAATTTTTGTGACACTGATGTTTGAGAACCGCTCTAGTCTATAGTTTGCAAGACTGTGACGCTGTCCATCTGACTATACGATGGTGTTCACAGTCTTGTCAACAGCTCACTGCCCTCATTCAAGGGCCACATGATGATCTGCTGGTAGGTAGAAATGAAGGATGAATTCTGTTTTATTACTTGCAGGCTTCCTCGGGGGAGACAGGCTATGTATCAAAGCAATACTTCTGGCTATTGAGTGTCTGAGAGCTTGTTTACAAGATTGCCCTTGAGCAAATGAGCTTTTGGATTCATCAGCCACACAAGTTAGATCAAGAAAAGGGGAGAGCATTTTATGCTAAATATACTATGTAAAAGGAAGTAAAAATCTTGAGGTATCCAGAAGTTAAGTGTGCTGCAAACTGAGTTAAAATTGATTTCTTTTCAACATATTCTCAAATTCTTTAAGTCCTTTTTATTCTGGTAGGGTATTTGCTTTTCAGTATTAATACTTACTCCCATGTAAGAGAAGGTAAATAACTCCGCATCACATGATGTGATGGTGTGGCTCAGAAGGCTTTCTTTTCTTAAAGTGTCCTCTGCGAGTTTTCTTTTTGAAATTGGATTGTTAAAATGCTTGAACATAAAAATCAAAAGAATCATGCAGCTTCAAGGTTGTTTACTGATCACATTTACCTGCTGTTGTGAGTAAAAAGAAGCGAGTGTGTTCTTTTATATGCTGGACTGTAATTATTCCAGCTTCTGGAAACCTGGGAACTATGGAAGTCACAACCAGTGTGTGTGTGTGTGTGTGTGTGTGTGTGTGTGTGTTTGCTCTTTCAGAGACTAGATTCTTTAAGCTGTATTTTTCAAGATAGTAAATGCACAGTTAAATCTTTAAGTGCCATAAAAGTAGATTAAGGCCTTGACTTCGTTCAGTAGGTCAAGGATCTACACCTGAAGAAGCTGTCAGACACTGTGTACACATATTCAAAGAGCTAGTCATTGCTGCTAGAAAGTGTGTGTATCTCTGTGTGTGTGTGTCAGTAGGAGGAAAAAAGGGAAGGTTAAGGTTTGTGTGAAGTAAACACAAGCTGCCATCAAGCAGTTCAAGTGGTGTTGATTCATCAGCCCAGGAAGTGGGAGGAACAACAGAGAATGCATGGCAGGTATAATGGTGTGCAGAAAACCAACACCAAGGAGAGTGTATTTTGTTAACTTTCTACCCTCAGAAAACAGAAGTGTTGAGCCTAGCTGGTTCTTTTCATTTGATAGAGGCTTCTTGCTAAGGATGGGTATTGCAGGAGATTCCTGTCTAGATCCACTTCTCATGGAAGCATCATGGTTTGCTTTCTAACACTTGCTGGTGACCATGCCTTTTCAAAATGTACAGAAGTAATGATATTCAAATCTGGAAGTCTGTAGCAACCAGAGCAAACTGGTACCTTCGCCTGCTTCCTGAGAAGGCAGAAGTCTGAGAGGCACTTACCTCCTGGTCAAGTCATGCAGTCACCAGCATACATCTACCATGGCCTATGTTAGCTGCAGAAGGAAATTTGCAGCCAGCTTACCGATGTCCTAAACAAAATGCAGGCTCCATCCTTAAATATGTTTCCTATTATCTGCTAATGTCTGTTTTAATAAAACAGTGGGAACTAAATGGTTGCTTCTTAATCAAAACCATGATTTCCTAAACATAAGCTCTGTGATTCTGTTACAAATTGCCACATCTAGATCTCCCAGGTCAATTCTTTTTTTCTATTCTCATAGAAATAAATAAACAGTAAAATAATTATATACTCTAAAGATCAAAGCAAAATAAGATTCAAACCTGGCAAAAATAAGAGTCTACTGGAAAGATTAAAAAAAAGAGAAAGATCAGATGGCAAATTCTATAGTTAATACTTAAATAAATATAAGAAAAAGGAACAATCAATAATTTGATATCATTAAAAACAGATGTAAAAACTATAGACAAATGGAATTGTCTAACTTTTGAAGTAAACATTTTAATGTGCATTTTTTGAATTTGTTGTTGCTGTATCTAAACTATTTACACATACTCTTTAAAGGGTCCTAAATTGGTTTGGCTTAGCTTGTTGACTTTATTTTCCCCAGTGATCACAGAAGACCTTGCTCTGTTTACCTTTTTGCTTCAATTTCAAAGACAATCAAGGTTGACAGGGACATATTTGAGTTAACATTACCATGACTTTAGGAGCAATGAGGAAACAGTTTGTATACTCTGGTTTCAATGTCCTACTGTGAACCTAGTCCCAGGACTTTCTGCTTCTAAGGAACATGGGGTGGTGGGTGGCATGTTAGGTTGGTCTGTACCTGTTTTTAAAACTTGCCATTCAGCTCACCCTGTCTAGGCTAGATTTTCAAGAGCACTCAACTCCTCTGTATAAGGAACATGGTGTACTTTTATCCAAAAGGAAAGCAAACAGCCATCTAGTGTTTAGGTGTTATATTAGTGTAGGCAGAGAGAGAATCCATAGTCACCTAGATGTGTTTGGGTTCCTGTATAATCATTTTCAAGGCTTGGGGATTTACTCATGGATATCATCTTAGTAGTTGTTTTGTTAAAAAAAATTAGCCTTTAATCAAACTGTTTTTTGTAAGAACTCCAGATATGAATTTACCCCATATTTTTTATGAAGCCAAGTGGCAGTTGTATTTGCAGTGTAACGGATTCCGTTCTCACACACTCACAGGGCGCATAGGAGAGGTAAGGAAATGGGCCGAGTGAGGCACTCACATTGGTTCTGAGTGGATCCTTGATTAGTGAATTCAAATAGCTTCATATTAAAATATTGTTACTAAAACCTCAAATTAACTATCTTTGCTGGAATTCATCTCAAATATTTAATGTGTCTCAAGAAGTGAGGGGTCATTTAAAGTTCATACAAATACTGATGGCTATTACAAAATTATTTATGTCATAGAATAATACGACCAGAATGACTGGACCAAATCAAACCCTGCATTTTGGTTAGGGTCAAAATCATCCCCATCACTTTCCTGAATCATTGCTTAAAACACTCTTGATTGCTAGTTTTCTTAATTTTATTTGTTTACTTGAGTCTGTTTAGAAAAATATTGCAAAGCTGGGAGAAAAGATTCTTAAAACCAGTGTTACTTCCTTGAGTCTGGTTGAGTCTAGTAATCAGTATTTTATCTGACCCCGTCTAATCTACTCTTGCAAGATCAAACGTCCAGGCCAGCAAGCAGATAGTAAACAAAGCATGTGAAGGGTTTCAGTAAACACAAAGATTAGATGTTGAATGAAAATTAAACTCCTTGAACTAGTCCTCTGTACTAAAGTGGTTAAGTGGGTTGTGATTAAAAGAAATAAGTAATTATGATCATTATAGCCGAAATGATATAATGTTACCACATTTAAAGCACCTCTTGTACCCAGAAATGATTGTGTCATTTACAGAGTGGTGCCTCAGAGTTGAATAGAGAAATCAGTGCCTCCTGACCTGGTTCTTTAAGGCGCCCCTTGCTTCGCCACCGTGGTATCGGCGGTCAGGACAATGCCTTTAATCAACTCCCTGTCCTCCTGCCTCTGCTGCTGTTTAGCTCTGATGAGGTGAAAGGAACTTAGTTTTGTCTACCTGATTCTTCTGAGTTATAAAAGGAATTTGCTTTCACCTTCAGGCCTAAACGAAGGTACCTTGCAAGGAAGCCTATATTATCCCTTTTTGAAAGTAATGCCAACATCAAGCCCTTTGAATTTTTGATAAATATTGGATCCAGGAGACTAGAAGCAGCACTCATACAACCAGCCATTTCTATCTTGCTGGTTTTCAGGCTTCTCAAAGAGCCTTGTGCACTTTTGCTGCGGCCATTGCTGATGTGTATGTCTCAGTCACCTTGGCCGCTTGCTGGTCCAATCAGCAGCATATGATAGTGACATGAAGCAGAAGAATGGTGTGTGAGAGTGTTCTGGGTGCTTGGCCCTCATTAGCTAATTCCTTCCTTGGATCTCTTGAGGCTCATTTTAGCTAGGCTGGTAGTTGCTTACTTTTGGCTTGGATGTATTTATTCATGAGTGTTTAAAGAACTATAAATAATTTTTCTTAATAACAGAATTGATGAAGTAAAAGAAATAAACTTTTCTCCTATTTAATTCCATTTAAAATGTATTTTTAAAAAGATAGATTTCTGTTTCCTTAGCTACCAGTTTTCTATCCATCCATCCATCCATCCTGGATAGTTACAATCTGACAAACTAAGCTCCTGGTTTCTAAAAGTTTGTAATATATACAAAGCAGTTACTAGTACAACTTGTGTTTTAACATTTGAAAATGAACTAGAACATCTCTCTTATATAGCTGGAAGGATTCTAATGATAGGACTATCACAGGGACCATTACATAGGTCTTCTGTGCCCAAAAGAAAAAGATTTTAAAAAGAAACAAAGAATTGCAGTCATAACTAGATAAATGATGTGAGTAAACAAATATTTTGTGAATGCTTGCCATAGTCCCTCTGCAATGGTGATGTCCACAAGAAACACCCATAATATGTAAGATATGGTTTCTCCTTCCATGCGTGTTGCCTCAGACTGGCCATGGAAGCAGCCCTTGAAATATGTCTGGACCTATACAGTCATGTTGGGAGCTAATGTGGTGGGAATACAGAGAAAGGTCCTGTTCTTTACCTGTTGAGTGACAGTATTCATTTGCAGAAAGCAGGAATAGCGGAGGTGGAATATGGGTGTGAGAACCCATGGCTTTTCAGGGAGAAGAAGGAAGGCCATCTTAGGTGCCTGCATATGGTGAGGACAGAGCAGGACGAATGAAGTGGTGTAAGGAGCATGGCATGTTTAGAATTGTTCCCTGTGTCTAAAATGGCAGCCTATTCATCACGACATCATAATGGCTAGGACTTCGGTCATCCTGTCAGCTTGCTGCCAGTATAACAAGAACCAAAGATAATGAATGAGCCTACAAAGAGAAGTTTCTGTCTTGGCTCACAGTTTTGTGGGTTTCAATTCAAGATCCTTTGGTCCATCAGTGACACATCAGCTATAGTCATTGCAGGGGTATGTGGCATTGTACTTCCCACTCTGCCAGGAAGTGAGGAAGACAGAAAGGGACAGGGGTTTGAGGAAACACCTTGATGATCTGAAGACCTCGTGGGAGGCTCTACTTCCTGAAGCTCTGCCTTCCTTATAGCACTGCTTTAGGGAACCAGTACTCATGCCTTTGAGGACATTGGAGATTCAAGCTGAGGAAGCCCATGAACAAGAAGAGAGTAAGAAGCTGGAGTGGCACTGCATTGGGGTGGTGTCAGACACTGGTGATGACATAATTTTGGGGACCGTTTATTATGGATGACATTTGTCTATAACTTGGGCATTATGGCTAGGAACATAGAGCTCACATATTATGGGACTTTGGAAGTCCAGATGTAACAGTTTGAGGAACCACAGAAGGTTTTTCAGTAAAAGTGCAATATAATAAAAATGGTTTTAAAATTCTTCCAGAGAGCTGGGTATGGTGAGTCAGGCCTAAAGTTCTGCCAGGTGTGTGCATGTCAGGAAGGAGAGTGTGAGGATGTGAAGAGGAGGCATGGCCCACTCACCTGGAAATAACTGGATCATACATACTGAATCTCTAATAGTAATCTATGGATATGAAGGTGACAAGAGGCATGACACCTGGGGTGTGTGGGGCAATGGTGAGAAAGACAGGAAGCCACCAACCTGAGTGGCAGAGCATCAGTAAGGCATGGCGAGAGTAGATAGCAGGCTGGGAAAAGAAAGAGGAATTAGGTCATCATCTAAGCTTCAGAACTGAGTGGCTCTTGGTGTATTTGATGGAAATAGGAAATCCTGACTGGAGAGAAACTTGTTGATCATTTAGAAGACAAAAATTAGGTAGCTAGAAATGTCAGTGACCCAATGAACTAAGGACAGAGAGAATAATTAGTCGAGACTTTTTTCTTTTTTTTTTTTTTTTTGGACTGGATAGCTCAAGTGGAACCACAGGAAGAAGAGGAGGAAGAGCCACCTTCTTCCTCCTCCTCCTCCTCCTGCTCCTTCTTCTTCTCCTCCTCCTCTTCTTTTCCTCCCCCTCCTTCTCTTCTTTAGTAATTTTTTATCTTTGAAAAGAATAATATAATTACATTTCCTCCCTTCCCTGTCTTCTCTCCAGCTCCTACCATGACCCTACTCTTGACATTTCTCAAGCCAGCATGTGAGAATCAGAGACCTGCTTTGATTTCTTGATTGCTGCCTAACCAGGTGATTCCTCAGGGGATTCACAAGGTCAAAAATGGAGATGCGCTTGCTGGAAGCTCTTACCTACCAGTGCTCTGTGAGATGCCAATGCTGAAGTCCCATTGCCTCACGAGGGATGGTTCTTCAGCCTGCTACTTGCTCCACTGATGTTGACCTTTATTCTGCCTTTTGCAAGAACTTGACCTTTTCTGAATCCCTAAAGGAATTTCCATTAATCTAGGGCAGTGGTTGTCAACCTTCCTTAATGCCGTGACCCATTAGCACAGTTCTTGTTGCGATGATTCCCAACCATAAAATTGTTTTTGTTGTTACCTCATAACTAATAATTTTGATACTGTTATAAATCTTAATATAAATGTCTGATATCTAACCCCCAAAGGTGTTCCAACCCACAAGTTTCGAACCACTAATGTAGAGTTATCTCTGGAGTATAGGTCCTAGATTCTGGTTTATCCTTCTTCTAGGGGAAAAAAACAACCTCTTTGAAAAAACATACAGCCAAAGGAGAAGGTTTAAATGAAAATTTTAAATGATGAAAATTTTGTTTAATTCATACAGCTAATATCCTTAGGAAGCTAATACTCTATTAAAATAATCCCTTCCTTTCCCATTAATTAGTTATTGAACTAAAGAGTTAATAATTGCCAATTCTTCTGGAAAGAATAATTACAACTTTACTGACTATAAATTGGGAATTGTTCACACAAAGAAAAATACCTCTTTGAAGTTTTGTGCTTTTTTTTATAGCTAGTTTAGTATTTTTCCAAAAAGTAATGGTTTATAACATTTATGCTTCATACAATCAGGGAGACTGATCTTTTGAAAAGAATGGATCAGGAGTGATTATCTCCTTTAACTTTTCCCAATAGGTTGAATTAAAGAATTAACATGTATGGAGTACTAAATGGATGAGGCAGGCTCTAAATATTACTGTTAAGTTTCTGCAAGTATGGCTAATTTTTTTTCATCATGTGCTGAATTTACTTTAAAATTATAGCCTAGATTTGAAAGCAAGAGTGTGGGCATCATTAGATGTAAGGAGAGAGAGAGAGAGAGAGAGAGAGAGAGAGAGAGAGAGAGAGAGAGAGAGAGAGAGAGAGAGAGAGAGAGAAAGAGAGAGAGAGAGAGAAAATATGAATATAAATATATATATAAAAAGAAATGATCGATGTTATCAAACTGCTTGGAGCCAGGGCAATTGTGTCACCAGAGAGTGAGGCTGTGGGGCAGTTAAGTGAACAGTGATCACTTTTTCCATGGAGCTTAATGGATCCTGTGAGCTTTCATTGCCAAGGAAACAGAGGTGTCCATATCCCAGTTCCTTTATAGTGGATGCCTGTGTTCTATAGATCTTAATATGATGGGGAAAGGAAGCTGATAATAAGTGGAAAAATCCACCTAAGGAACCCAGTCATATGATATTATCACAGCGCCGGCTGGTACTCCTCACTTGTGGGGCTGTTTTATTGGGAGTTAACAAGTTGGCTCTGAATGTCTTGCTTTAGGCAGAGACTTTGCAGGCAAATTCCCAACCCAGAGACAAAGTCTCTGTAACAAATTTAAAGAAAGAAAAAAATCTGTAGGTTTGGTAGACGTAAGAGACTTAGCATCCCTACGCCCACATGCCTCTGCCATTTGGCTCTTTCAGTCTCCTAAATCTTTTCTTTAATTATATTTAGTGAACTCTAGTTATTTGTTTCAATGGTGTGGGACTTATATCCGATAGATGCAGGCCTCGTTGTGTCTGTGTTGAATTAACAGAAACTGACTTTGAAATAATCCATTGACTTTTATTTACAGTTATTGACCAGAAGACAATAAATCAGAAATACTTCATAGGTGGGAATATTCAATATAGTCCCATGGGATGCTGTTTTACTTTGTTATGTTTACATTTTAAAGAACTACTTACAGCAAAAGACTTCAGGGAGACAATGGAGTTGTTAATGTATATTCCAGCTCAGAGAGAGGAGCCAAAATAAATACTGGATTTAACCATATGTAATTACCATTTTGGAGAGCCAAAACGGTTGAATGATTGCCCACTTCATGACAGTCAGTCCAACATGAATTCACTCTGATTGCTTGGGACCTTAAGGTATTTGTTAACATGTCATGTATGTGCAACACATTTAATTTACTCTTGGCTATTTCAACTAAATACCTTCACCTTCTACATACAAAATTTACCAATGGTACTTTTTTTTTTTCTCCCTGGGTCACTCACATCTCTCATTGGGTGGATGGCATTCTAAGATGATGTCATTTATATTGGAACAAAGCTCTTTTGACTGCAAGAAAAATAAAATAAGGGGGTTATAATCATGGATTTTTCTTTACTATTAGTGAGCAGATGAATTGCCAATGAAAATAGACATTGAAAGGAGATTTTATTTTTAGATAGAAAGACACTTTTCAGTCATAGGCTGGTATTCTAAGCATTTATGTGCCAAGTGGTTAATTTATCCAAAGCAAAAGAAGAGATGGATTTTTTTAAAATTTAAAATCTAAGGACTGGCATGATTCTTGGCACATAATAATTAATAAGTATTTTTATCTGAACTGAAACAAACAAGAAAACATAAATGACTATTCATTAGAGATTAGCTGATTCAGCTATTGTTCCACCTTTTTTTTTTTTTTTTGATTAAATTTTTCAAGCTGTGTCACTTCAGAAGGATTTGCATAGCACATTGTGGAGAGACATCAGGCAGGACCCTTGTTACTTACGTAACTCACCCAGCCACCAAGTCACTTGTATATAAACTTTCAAAAGCAGGATTGGCACAAGAAGGTTGACCGGTCCTAATCCTAACCCTAACACTAGTAATGAGTGTGTGCCAGCTTGGGCAGTATAGCTCCAGCAACAGACCATAGGTACCAGGAGCCTGGAAAATCTCTTCAGTTTCACTAACTTTTCTACTTTTGCATTTTCTTTTTTCCTCCCTCCCTTTCTTTCTTTCTTTCTTTCTTTCTTTCTTTCTTTCTTTCTTTCTTTCTTTCTTTCTTTCTTTCTTTCTTTCTTTCTTTCTTTCTTTCTTCTTCTTCTTCTTCTTCTTCTTCTTCTTCTTCTTCTTTTTTTTTTTTTTTTTTTTTTTTTTTTTTAATTTGAGACAGGTTTTCTCTGTGTAATAGCCCTGGTTGTTCTGTATTCACTTTGTAGATCAGGCTGGCTTTAAACTCAGAGAGTATCAAGTGTGCGGGAATTAAAGGTGTGTGTGCCCAGCCTACTTTGGATTTTCTGAGCTTCACCTTCATAAATGAACTGTTTATATCTGGGTCACACAGTAGTGAGAATTAAACAACAGGGTTGAGATCTGGATTATGCCATAGCTATAGTATAGATGGCAGGCTCACCTCAGCTGTGATGTACATGGCAGGCTTGCTGGTACCTGAGATACCAACACACTTTTCAAGAGTTGCCTTGGCTTTATAGATAAGAAAATGTCTGTGCCTAAGGCATCTTGTTTCTGAACGAAACTTATTAAAGAACCAGCAAGATGGTTCAGTGGCTAAGGGCACTTTCCGCCAAACTTGAGGATCTGAGATTAGTCTCCAGGACCCACATGGTACAAGGAGAGAACTGACCCCTGTAAGTTGTCCTTTGACATCCACATGCATGCCTTGCTGTCCTCTAGGTCAATAAATAAATCTCATAATTCAAAGAAAAAGAGAAGTCCATCAAAACCACTTGTGAAACATTGAGGCAACGAGCCCCATCACTTCAAGTTAAGCAAAGAAGGTTGGGGGAGGGGACCCAACACAACAAACTCATTTTTGTTGCCTACATGATTTTTAAATTTTACTTAATATGTTAGAACCAATAGCTCCTATTTGAAATATTTTCTGTATCTGAAAGCTATTTGACCTTGAACACATTTTCTAACTTAATTTTTAACAAGGTCGTTATCTACAATATTGCCATTGGAGACTGGCATGATGAATCAGAGAACTTGGGGTAAAGAGTTAGATGGTGCTTGCTAGCGCTATCTTTCTCTGTTTTATACTCAGGCTTTGGGTACCAATTTAAAATGATTGATTTGGTTGGCAGTGCCTCTACCGGGATGCCCAAAGCAAACCTAGCCCCATGCCTGTCTTACCTCTCTAGGGCCACTTGCAGAGAGTGATGGGGTCTAAAGAAACATTGAGAAGTTCTGTTTATTTGTTTTCCCCCTATATTCTTTTACCCAGGGTTTCCAAATGAGGTTCTGGGGAATTCTAGAGTGTTATCTTATTAAGGAATCCATTAGCACTCACTCATGGTAATCTGTTTACATTTGCATAAGCATCTTAGTGGCTTAAAGAAGAATCCACAAGCCAGAGATTCTGGAAGTTTCTCAATGCAAAGTCTTTTACCCAGTTTGCTGCTTTTCACCCATTATAATAACTATGGATGGATTCCAGAGATGATTTCACAGAGCAACTGTGTTAGATCTGCATTGAAATACTGCTCAAGTTTTGGTCTCATATTCGTGGTAACCCTTCTGCCTCAGCCTTCTGAGTGCTCGGATTGCGGGTGTAAATCACCATGTTGAGAGAATTAGAGTATCTATAATTTCCTTCCTAGTCTACTAAAAAGGAAAAAAACAAAACAAAACAAAACAAATAAAAAAAACCAACCTAAACTCAAGCCATTGACCAGTTACTTTAGAGAATACTCCAGGGTGCCATCCTTCCATCTGTTGGTTGGTACAAATATAGCATATATACAAGGCAAGCAGGTTTATTGCTTCTCATTTGAAAATTTGAATCTTACAAGTATTTATATTGCATTTCTGTGAAATTTATTGTTTTAAAAGTTTACATTTATCCTTGTGTGCATGGGTGTGCATGTGGAAATTGGAGGACAGTGTGCTGCCAATCATTTCTCTTCTACCATATGGACCCAGGGGACTGAGCTCACATTGTCAGCTTCAGAGGTAGGCACCCTCATCCACTGAGCCTTCCTACTAGCCCTATAAATTTGGTCATATAATTGTGGGTTTTATCATTTTATCCAATGTCTGTCTTTCCACCTTCCCATTCAAAGGTTTGAGTATGAACTCCGCTGTTAAGAGACGGGGTCTTTTGCTGTACAGGCTGGCTTTGCTATATAGCTAGCATGACCCTGAACTTCTGTTCTTCATATTCCCACTTTCCAAGGGCTTGGATTACCGGTGTGCACGGCCATCACTCCCAGCTCGGTGTATGAATGGTTAATGCTCATTTGGAGAAACTGAGTACTAATGTACGTGTCATGATTCCATTTGATAATGAATTAAAGTGGAGGAATAATTTTCAAAATTGATACGCTGTAATACAGTTATGAACACACAAGAATGACAGAGGTTCTTTAGGTAATCTTGCGGGAAACAGAAGACATTGGTTAGCATGTCCTAATTTTAAAAAATGTGGACTAAGAAGGTTTATGTGTTAATCACAATTATATAAGTATTTTCTGAAATTTATATTAATTTAACAAAAATCTTAATAATATTGTACTTCTAAATTTTACTCCTAGAATTTTGAGATAAAAGTTTTCTTACGATAAGAATGAGTATAGGCCTGGAAAAATGGCTCAGAGCCTGCTACGAACACTGGCTGTTGTGCTGGAGGACCCAGGTTTGATTCCTAGCACCCATAGAGTAACTAACAATGGTCTGAAACTCAAGTTTTCGGCCATCCAAGTCCAGTTCTGGCCTTTGCAGGCACCAAGCATTCATAATGTACACAGAGATAAATGCAAGTAAAACACTCATATACATAAAATAAAAATAAATAAGCCTTTAAAAATAAAACAATAACAAAAACCAGAATTAGGTCCACGGAATCTTCTATTTGTTGAGGTACTCCAGCCAATAATATTTATACATACATACACACACACACACACACACACATATATATATATAATGTACATACACACACACACACACACACACACACACACACACACACACACACATATATACCATATAGTATATATATATGGTATGTATATACACACACATATATATGTATATGTGTGTGTGTATATATATATATATACACATACTGCTTGAATATAGCTTTTAAACACCAGGTTCAATCAATGTTTCTTTATAATATAATTATATTGAAAATAAAACTATCGGGAAATTTTGAATGTTTACATAAGTTTAAAATATAATTAAAGTTCAGTAAAAATCATAGCTTTTCTCTTAAGGATTAGTGAAAAATGGAATCTAGCAATCAGCAAATTCAAGCACTGATTATATGACATCATCATTTTATACTCGTACTAAGATACTTCCAAGCAGAGATGACATAGCATATTGGTTCTCAAGCTTAGGCTACTTACAAGTCATTAGAATCTTGACACACATAAGAACCCTAAGAGATTCTGGCTCAGTACCCATAACTGTTTCTAAACATCTTTCGGTGTGCCATGCATACCAAAGGATCTCAATTGGAATATCTGCTGACTCACAGACCTGTACTGTGTGTAGATGTTGGGGGGCATTAGCTCAAACAGTCTTCATCACCCTGGTTCATGGCAGGAGACAATCATTTTGGATATGAAAAGTTCCAGCACAGGAAAGTGGTCACACACCTGCCAATTGCTGTGTGTGTGAATAGGATTCAATTGAGTAGGATTCTATCCTGGCCTGTGGCTTTGAAGTCTCTGTTGAGAACCATTATAACACACCACAGTCACAACATCTGGAAAGATTTCATGTAAAATTTCAATAAAATGATTCAGGTGCCAGAATATTGGCATATAAGCACTTGCGCTCTCCCTTCTCCCTCTCCATATATATGTGTGTATATATATACACACATATATATATTCTATATGCATAATCTGTATGTAAATATTTTCTAATAATCTATTATATACTTTAACCCTATCATATAGCCAGAAAACTATTTGTTGATGTCCCTCTGCCAATTAAAAGTGGACTTTCATGCTTGGCAATCATGGTGCATGCCTTTAATCCCGGAGTTCAAGGCCAGCCTGGTCTACAGAACCAGTTCCAGGACATCCAGGGCTGCACCGAGAAACCCTGTCCTGAAAGGAAAAGGGGGGAAATAAAGGCCAATTCCTGGCTATGTTCTCTGGCTATGCGGTGCAGTTGCTCGGAGTAAAGCCATACCTGGGGTACTAATGTCTGCTCATAGTATGGATAAACTCTGAGGAGAGCATGTCATCCTGTGCCCTGAGGTGGACATCAGCGCTGAGGCCTTTGTAAGGCTTCTGCAGGCACGGGCTGTAACACTGTTAAACGATGTTCTCTTGTACTGGCCCCTGCTCTGCAGTTCTTCTCTGGGACCGCAGGGCTCTCAGAAACCGGAGGACCTCTGGTCTGATTCCTAAGCTAGAAGGCTTTTGGCCATGCTTTCCTGGGGACTGTGGGAGTGAGGAAAAGCCTTGCAGGAAGGAGACACAAAGGCCTTAAGTCTGATCATGCCTGGGACTTCGCAGCCACTTTACCCTCCAGCACTTCTCTGCTGTACCTGGGCTCCACACTGCCTGTGCGCACTGTGGACGCTGGTGCTGCTCCAATTTCAAATTTTTAGAAGCATTTGTGTTTCAGTAGCTCCTGAGTGTTTTCTGTTGTGAATGCATTCAGCACTGTCAGAGGCCACACTGCTTTCTGTCCTCGCTTCCTTCAGGGTTTCTGCTCTCCTGATGAGCTTCACAAGGACTCCCTGAACCTTATAGGCGAAACAGCGGTGTTCAGTCAGTTTAAGACAAACATGAAATAAATAGGCAGAAACAAAGGATGCAGTGTGAATTAAAATCCCTTAGAAAGGGGGTGGAGGGAAAGAAAAAATATGGGAAGACAGGAAAGAAGAAAAGATGTGGGGAAGGAACGAGAGAGAGGAAAAGAAATGACTTTATTGCATGTACTTACATAGCACGCAAGAGGCTCAGGGTTGCATCCCCAGGAAGCCACCATCCCTTTCCCACTCTGAAAAATAAAAGTAGCTCATGGAAATAAGCAAAACTCTCTTCGAAAGAGGACAGTCTGTGCCAAGTCACTGCTTCCACCGCATGCATCCTTGGTTGATGGTGGGAGAAGAGACTGCTCATGTTCATTTGACTCGCATCTTGTTGCTTTTGATCTTTAGAGGTAAAGAACCTGGATTTTATTGATAAAGCTGTCAGGAGCTGATAAACACAAGAGTATCTTTAGTAATTGACAGAATTAAAATAGAAAAAAAAATAGAAAA